>NC_141088.1:47801068-48116068 GCF_041138505.1 Cibotium barometz
CATGAAGTAGGCACCTTTTTCTCATCATTACTCCTAATTTTTAATCAATAAAATGAGATATTTTTATCTCTCCTCTCTCCTGTTTCAAAACTAGATCAAAAAAGTATGCTGAAATGACCCAAAAATGGTCAAAAATTGACCAAACTAATCTGAAAAATTCTAGAATCAGTTTGCTTGCTTAGAGGCTCACTTTTCCTATAAATAGAAGCCTCCCCCTTTGTAAAAGCTTAATGGTGTTTATGCACTGTTACTCTCCTCTGTCTTGAGCCATCTACATTGAATTTTTTAATAATTCAATTGTTTTTGGCCTAGTCCTCTCCAAAGTGAATTGGTGTTTATGCACTGTTACTCTACTCTGTCTTGAGCCATCTACATTGAATTTTTTAATAATTCAATTGTTTTTGGCCTAATCCTCTCCAAAGTGAATTGGTGGCCACTATTGCTTCAAACAATAGTAGAACCCTCAATCCCTCAAGCCAAAGGAGAGCTTACAAGCTCCATGTAAGCTAATTTTCTTACTTTGTTTATGAATTTTAATGAAAAATCTATGGTTTTCTTGATTTTTATGTTTTGCAAATGATTGAATTAAATTCAAATGCTATGCCTTTAATGAAAAGGCCACCCCCTTCTTTTCTTTACATTCCAACCTTTCTTAATCCTAGAAAGATTAACTAAGTGATAAATTGTAAGAAAGTTTTATGGGCCCAAGGCCATGGACAACTAGTAAGTAGGTGTGAACTCTTGGGTGGAGTATAAATACCAATGTAAATGGGATTATGGCTCATTCATGATAATGTTATTTGTTCCAAGAATCAATGGTGAGCTTCTCCCGTGAGATGCTAAGTGGTGACTCCTTCATGAGCCACTCCCTTGGTGAGGGACTAACCCACCCCTGTTACTTTCTTTCATTGGTATCAGAGCATGGCTTTTGATCCATGATTTTTAATTTTTCTTTTCTTCTTCTCATTTCGTGAAATTTCTGCTTCATTTGATTCATGGGGGAAGGGGATATGGCTAAGGTAGAGTTTGTGGTTCAAATCTGAGCACATGGACCTATTTTTTTTTGGAATGAGTGGACCAAATTGGGAAAAATTTCTAATCTTGATTAGCAGTTGTTAATCAAAAACGTTTTTTGTTTGGGAGCTTTCTTGCAAACCCTAGCCATGGAATCTCAACATGAGCAAAGGGAATTGAGTCTCTCATGTATCTAGCAATGTTTTATGAAGTATTTCACCTATTTTCCATGAGCAATGGGGCTCCCAATGTGGCTGAAAATCACTACCAAAGCTGCCCACGTTTTTCACCAAAGTGACCCTAATCTTCATCTCCTTCAACAAATTCAAGCATTAAGGCTTCCCGGGTGACATTGGTGAGTTGCTCCATCACTTCCTTACAATTTTGAAGCATTCTTTCAAGCTATGGAGTGAATTAGGGTTTTATTACACATAAAACTCCCATTTTCAGAAATTGGACTTTAATCATGGCCATTCATGCTGCTCTTTATGCATTATGAATGCTTGAATGCTACACATAGCCATTCAATGCTATGCCTTGCATATTGGCATAAGTGAGCATAGCTTTGGGCACATTTGGGGGATTGAATAAAATGTTTTGGGTTGGAAGCCTGCTTTTTGGTGACACCGTTTTCCATTGCCGGTTGCACGTTTTTGGTCATAACTCTCTCATACGAACTCCGTTTTTAGAGTTCTAGTACTCAAAACGACCGGCTCGTCGTCCTCTTCGAGACGAGCTATAGGTCTTGAGGTGCAGGATTCAGCAAGTGCTCTCTGTTTTCACTTTTGTACTGGATTTTCTAGTCCCGAGCGGGAACTCGCGCCCAGAACGCGACCCGAGTACACCGCTTCATAACACTTGGATGTTGTTGATGTATGTGGAAATGTATTGACATTGCCATGAGTGGATGTGATGAAGGAAGCACTATGAACCATGTATTATGATATGAATGAGCATGAGTCATGCTATAAATCAATTGTAAGTCAACTCTACTCATTCATTTGAGCTTGTAACCACATTCCACTCACGATTGTACCCCACTTTATTCCTAGAATCTAGAATGAAGTAAGGGTACCTTGGCATTTGGAGGAGAGGCCAAGGGGAGAATGTCTTGAATCTTCCTTGCCGTTAGTGCCGGGTAACGCGGTAAGGAAGAGGATTAGGTACTTGGTGGTAAAGAAATGGCCTCAACCTTCACCTTGGATGTAAACTTGGTGAAGGGGTGAGAAGTGCTTGGCCGGGAGATCGGAAAGCATCGACGCGCTTCATCGACCACTTCATTCGACTTGAGCAAACAAGCAAATCCTCTACATCGACTTCTTATGCAAAAGGACAAAATTGATGCCATAAGGTCACATGCTCAGATGGAAAAATGATTGAGGATTGATTTGCTTACAGTGGTCAAATGCATAAGGATTTTAATACTTGATTGAGATGCTTTGATTTGATTGAGATTTGGTGCAAAAAGAGGGGAGACTATGGCAAAATTTTTACAAAATTTGCCTACTTGCAGCCAGGACAAATCCTTGAATTTCTAGGGTTTTTCAAAAGCTTTTCAAATCTGTCCTGAAAGCCCTTCAATCTACCCGAAAACCTCTTTCAAACAAGCTAAAGATCACTCAAATCGGAGTAGTATTGAGCGGTCAAAGTCAAGAGTTGACTTTCAGCTAGAATAGTTGACTGGTCAAAGGCTGTTGACTTTTTCAAATCTATTTTTGGGGATCCTTACTCATCTCGTCAAGAGCTTCGCATCGATATAAAGATCACCCAAATCGGATAAGAATTGAGCGGTTAACATCAAGAGTTGACTTTCAGCCGGTATAGTTGACTGGTCAAAGGCTGTTGACTTTTTCAGATCTGTTTTTAGGGATTCTTATTCGTCTCGTCGAGAGCTTCGCGTTGATATAAAGATCACCCAAATCGGATACCGTTTGAATAGAAAAAAAAAATCAAGTAAGTGGTCTTTGCAAAGGGGGATCAATTAAGCGCATGGAAATGACTAGAGGAGGTCAAAACAAGGGAGCCCGGAATGAAAATGATCAAAGACAACCGGAAGCAATGATGGCAACGAGTTCATCAACGAGGAATGAAGAAAGTTCAACCATAAAAGCACCATCTCCAGATGAATCTCAGCCAATGGAAATGCCTCAATCTTTGGGAACTACTCCGCTAACATTGGACATGATGTTAATGGCTATGGAGAGTATGTTTCAAAGGATTGAAAATAACCAAACAAATCGGCAACAACAATTTGGTGAACACCTCATGGAACGGTTCGACAAGCGACACCACTACCTGGATGACGTGATGCAAAGAGGGTTAAAAGACTTGGAGAAAGCCATTAGTGCATTGGCTCCTCTCAAGCTCAACCAAGAAGCCGATATGAATGCAATGGATGGTGTACATTATGATGCCAAACATGATGGAAAGCCTTCTATGCCAGAAGAGAACAAAGTAAGACAAATGATGCCACCTCAAATGATGCCACATTCTTCTTACATGGACAAGGGCAAGAGACCTATGGGTGATGCTTCTTATGAGAGATCCAATGCCAGTATTCCAAGAACTTCATCCTTTATGCAAGATGCAAGAAGAGGGTATGAACAGAAGGGATTTAAAGATGCAGGTGATTGGCAATTGGAAGATGAGCAAATGCATAGACACTTGGGTGAAGGAAGAGGATTTGATGATCCAAGAGCACGGCAGAGGGGTTCAAGAATGCATGGTGATTTTAACAATGCTGTGAAGGACAAAATCATATTTAATAAGTTCAAAGGAGAATCAAATTCTATCGAAGACTTTGAAGAGTGGGCAAACAAGATGGATCTCTACTTCGAAATCAGCCCAAGGAGCGAGATTGCCAAAGTCTACTTTGCCTCACTTCATCTTGAAGGTTTTGCTCACACTTGGTGGAGGAGGAAGCAATCTCATGGTTATGTCATCACTACTTGGGAAGAATTCAAGAATGACATGGCAGAAGAGTTTACTTCTCGCATGCAAAGGGACAATCACATTGTGGAATGGGACAAGCTAGAGCAAATCACTATTCTCATAAGTTTCTAAAGCTTCTATTATACTTGGACGACTTTGATGAGCATTATCTTGTTGTTAAGTATATAAGGGGCTTGAAAGCTCCTATTGGTGGTGATGTCAAGTCTCATGAACCCGCCACTTTGAAGAAGGCAATGATGCTTGCAGAAATTCATGAAGAAAAGTACTTGACAAAGTGGGCTAGCAAAGGGAATATCAAAGGGGAAGTGATCACAAGGACTGAAATGGGTTCTCATGCAAACACAAGACCTAACCTTCCAAGATTTCCTACCGTGTATGGTAGAGGGTCTAATAGACTTCCATTTAAACCACCATTTATGTCCAACAAAGCTACATACAATGAGTCCAAGCCAGCAAATGGGGGTTCAAAAAGCAAGGTTATCAAGGAGGACCGTTTGCATGAAATGAGGCTCAAAGGTCTATGTTTCAAATGTGGAGAAAAATGGAACAAGGATCACTTCAAAGTATGCAAATCCAAGGATATGTCCATAAGCTACATTATCACTGAGGACAATGCTAATCATGAGGAGGAGGAATTCCTTGAATGCAATGATGCCTTAGGATGGGGAGATCCTCATGAGGGTGGAGGTTCTCATGATGATGGTTTTGATGAAGAAAATCCCGAGTTTCCTTTTGATCCGGGTGGGAAACTAAAGTTTGTTCATGACAAAATGGATGATGGGATGCCTCTATGCGTGTGGGATGAAGACAATAGTGCACATACTACCTTGTGTACAATCTCTCATGATGCTTATGCGGGAAGTAAGGGTGCCAACACATTGAGATTGAAGATCAAGGTGAATGGGAGAACAGCATATGCACTCATTGATACTGGAAGCACGCATAGTTTTGTCAATAAAAGGTCTTTGAACACTCTCAAAATGCAACCAACTTCTTTACCAAACAAGCACATGGTGCAAGTGGCCAATGGTGATTCAATGAGTTGCAATATGAAGTGTCAAAGTACAGAATTGGAGTTGTCCAAGAACTACTCTTGCAAAGTTGATCTTTTGGTGATTGAGTTGGGACCAATTGACATAGTACTTGGATGTGATTGGCTGTCCACTTTGAACTCTTTTACCATGAACTTACAGAAAAGTTTCATGAGTTTTGTGCATCATGGAAGGGTTATTACATTGAATGGAATGCAAGGGTCCAAGCTCTTCATGATCAATGCTACTCAAATGAAGAAAGAGTTCAAGAAAGAGGGCTATGTTTATGTACTACAGCTTTGCAAAGAGGAAGATAATAGCAAAAAGGATTGCATCGAAAATGTGAACATGGTTAAGCTACTCAAGGATTATGAAGATGTGTTTACCATGCCAAAATCAATGCCGCCAAAGAGGAGTGTTGATCATGCTATTGATTTGGAACCAAATGCCAAACCAATCAACAAGCCTCCCTATCGTTTGTCAAAGGTTGAAAAGGAAGAGGTGGCAAAGCAAGTCAAAGAACTCATTGACATGGGATGGGTTGAACCAAGTCAATCTCCTTTTGCTTCTCCGGTGCTACTTGTGAAGAAAAAGGATGGTACTTTTCGCATGTGCATTGATTACCGTGATTTGAATAAGATCACCATCAAAAATCGATTTCCAATACCAAGGGTGGATGATCTTTTGGATGAGTTGAAGGGTGCCACATGCTTTTCAAAGATTGATTTGCGTTCCGGATACCATCAAATAAGGATGAAAAGTGGTGATGAGTTCAAAACAGCATTTCGTACAGAAAGGGGTCTTTACCAATTCATGGTTATGCCGTTTGGATTATGCAATGCACCGGCAACTTTTCAAGCATTGATGAACAAAGTGCTTCAACCTTTCCTCTACAAGTTTGTATTGGTCTTTTTCGACGACATACTTATCTATAGCAAAGATGAGGAAGTGCATTTGAAGCACGTGAAAGAGGTTTTGGAGGTCTTGAGGCAAAACAAGTTGTATGTTAAGGAGACAAAATGTACCTTCATGGCACATGAGGTGGAATATTTGGGTCACATTGTGAGCAAGGATGGCATTTGTGTGGATCCAAAGAAAGTGGAATGTATTAGGAATTGGCCGGTTCCTTCAAACACTACTCAATTGAGGGGATTTTTGGGGTTATCTTCATTCTATAGGCGTTTTATTGCCCACTATGCAGAAATTGCAGCCCCAATGACGGATAAATTGAAGAAGGAAACCTTCTTTTGGGATGCCATTGCCAACAAAAGCTTTGAAGATATGAAGAAGATGCTCACATCAGCACCTATTTTGGTATGTCCAGACTTCACCAAACCTTTCACAATAAGGGCGGATGCAAGTGGAAGAGGGATTGGTGCGGTACTTTACCAAGACCATGGAGTCATTGCTTATGAAAGTAGAAAGCTGAATGACAAAGAAAGAGAGCTCCATGTGTATGAGCAAGAGATGATTGCTATACTCCATGCTATCAAGAAATGGCACCATTACTTATATGGGAGTCATTTTTATGTGAGAAGTGATCATAGGGTGCTGAAGTATTTCCTCACACAACCCAATTTGTCTCCTAAGCAAAGAAGGTGGGTAGCAACACTACAAAACTATGATTTTGAAATCACATACACAAAGGGCAAAGAAAATGTGGTTGCCGATTCCTTGTCTCGTATGTGGGCCTGCTCATTGTATGCTATTTCTGAGGTGCATAAAGAATGGATCATGGAGATACAAGAAGAGTACTTGTTTGATGAAGAAACCTCACAAATAGTGCAGAAATTACAGCAAGGTGTATGTGAAGAGTTACCCCATTATGAGCTGAAAAATGGTCTCCTCTACTACAAAGGAAAAGTCTACTTGGTTCCTACTTCATCATTTATCAAGAAGATCATGGAAGAGATGCATTGTACTCCTATGGCTGGTCATTTGGGTGTCTACAAAACCTTTGATGCAATAAGGAAAAGTTTCTTTTGGAAGGGGATGTGGAAGAGCATTCATGCTTATGTAAGTGGGTGCCGGTCATGTCAATTGAACAAGGATCCTACACATAAACCGGGAGGTTTGCTTCAGCCATTGCCCATTCCCGAAGGCAAATGGAGTCATATATCAATGGATTTCATTACTAACCTTCCGCGCACAAAGAAAGGGTGGGACAGCTTGTATGTTGTGGTGGATAGATTGACCAAAGTGGCCCATTTCATTCCTTCCAAGGTCACATATTCAGCCCAAAATGTTGCCAAGCAATTTGTTGATGGGGTTTTCAAGTTGCATGGTATGCCGTCACAAATTGTGAGTGATCGCGATGTCAAATTCATGAGCACTTTTTGGAGAACATTGTTTGAATATATGGGAACCAAGCTTACTCCAAGCACCGCCTATCATCCCGAAACCGATGGTCAAACAGAAAGAGTAAACAAATGGGTGGAAACATATCTATGCCACTATTGTCATGATACTCAAAGCACATGGGATGATTGGTTACCTTTGGCTGAGTTTGCTTACAACTCAACATATCATGTGAGCATTGGCATGTCACCCTTTGAGGCTTTATATGGTTACAAGGTCAATTTGCCTATGTTGGTGGGTACATATGAGACTTCTAACCATAATGCCAAGGAGGAAGCTGAAAGGATGCAAGCTTTGTTGCAACAATGCAAAAGTAATTTGAAGGTTGCACAAGAGAAAATGAGACAATATGCCAATGTTCATCGAAGACCATTGGAATTCAAACTGGGAGATTGGGTTCTTTTGAGAATACCAAAGTCAAGATATGCGTCTTTGAAGGGAAGCACAAACACCAAACTAGCTCATCGCTATTATGGTCCTTATCAAGTGATACGAAGAGTTGGGGAGGTTGCATATCAACTCTTACTTCCATCTACAACAAAGATTCATGATGTGTTTCATGTCTCTCACTTGAAAGGATATGTGGGTATGATCGATCAAATGGTTGATGAGTTACCTCCAATGAATGAAGAGGGAATAATTGAATACATTCCAGAAGCTATCTTGGGTACAAGGAAAAAGGTACTTCGCACTCGTACCTTGGTGGAGTATCTTGTTCAATGGAAGGGTTTACCTAAGGAAGAAGCTTCATGGCAACCTATTTCAGCATTGAAGGGATATGAAGCATTGATAGAGCAATATGGGTTGGTGTAAATTCAGCCACATGGAACATTCTTCTCTGAATTTGGGGTATTCATTTGAGGTTTCGAGGACGAAACCATTGGGGAAGGGATGGTTTGTAAGAAAGTTTTATGGGCCCAAGGCCATGGACAACTAGTAAGTAGGTGTGAACTCTTGGGTGGAGTATAAATACCAATGTAAATGGGATTATGGCTCATTCATGATAATGTTATTTGTTCCAAGAATCAATGGTGAGCTTCTCCCGTGAGATGCTAAGTGGTGACTCCTTCATGAGCCACTCCCTTGGTGAGGGACTAACCCACCCCTGTTACTTTCTTTCATAAATTAAACTCTTCTTATTGTTTACTCTCTTGAATTCAAAAAATTATGTAGATTAGAGTTCTATAATTCTAAATTGGATTAATTAAATTAAGTGGAGAAAGATAAAAATGAGAAATGGTCAGCCATACAAAGGAGGTTATGGAAAAATTTTCTAAAATTTTGTGAAAAAGAAAGTTTGTTTTTATAATATTCCAAAAGAGTAATTCCCACCATTTTTGTATCTAAAAGAAATATTCTAATTACTCCATGTACATATTCACCTATGAATATGCATGAATATCACTCATATTTAATTATAAAATTTGATTTCTATGCATAGAAAGATGCATAAAGGAAATTTTTTATTACAAAAGTGATATTCTTATTAAATTTGATTTCTATGCATAGAAAGATGCATAATGGAATTTTCTTATTATAAAAGTGTTATTCTTATTAAAATTGATTTCTATGCATAGAAAGATGTATAAAGGAATTTTTTTAATTACAAAAGTGTTATTCATGAAAATTGATTTCTATGCATAGAAAGGTGCATAAAGGAATTTTTTTTATTACAAAAGTGTTATTCTTATTAAATTTTATTTCTATGCATAGAAAGATGCATAATGGAATTTTTTTTATTATAAAAGTGTTATTCTTATTAAAATTGTTTTCTATGCATAGAAAGATGCATAAAGGAATTTTTTTATTACAAAAGTGTTATTCTTATTAAAATTCATTTCTATGCATAGAAAGATGCATAAAGAAATTTTTTTATTACAAAAGTGTTATTCTTATTAAATTTGATTTCTATGCATAGAAAGCTGCATATTTGATTTTTTATTATTATAAAAGTGTTATTCTTGTTAAAATTGATTTCTATGCATAGAAAGATGTATAAAGGAATTTTTTTCATTACAAAAGTGTTATTCTTATTAAATTTGATTTTTATGCATAGAAAGATGCATAAAGGAATTTTTTTATTACAAAGTGTTATTCTTATTAAATTTGATTTTTATGCATAGAAAGATGCATAAAGGAGTTTTTTTATTACAAAAGTGTTATTCTTATTAAATTCGATTTCGATACATAAAAAGATGCATAATGGATTTTTTAATTATAAAAGTGTTATTCTTATTAAATTTGATTTCTATGCATAGAAAGATGCATAAAGGAATTTTTTATTGCAAAAGTGTTATTCTTATTAAATTTAATTTTTATGCATAGAAAGATGCATAAAGGAATTTTTTTTATGTAAAAGTGTTATTCTTATTAAATTTGATTTTATGCATAGAAAGATGCATAAAGAAATTTTATTATTATAAAACTGTTATTCTTATTAAATTTAATTTTTATACATAGAAAGGTGTATAAAGGAATATAAAATTTAATTTTTATGCATAAATAGATGCATAAAGAAATTCTTTTTATTTTAAAAGTGTTATTCCTATTAAAATTGATTTTATGCATAAATAGATGCATAAAAGGATTTTATTATAAAAGTGTTATTCCCATTGAAGTTGATTTTTATGCATAAATAGATGCATAAAGGATTTTTTTTATAAAAGTTTTATTCCCATTGAAGTTAATTTTTATGCATAAATAGATGCATAAAGAATTTTTATATCAAGGTTGAAATTCTCTTAAATTCTATGAGTATTTGATAAACGAATAATTAAATACTCTAAGATAGAAATTTCTATCATTTTATATTCACACAGATTGTAAAAAGAAAATTCAGGAAATCTATTGAGATCGAAATATTTAGATAAATGATTAATTTACTCCTCATTGTAATTCGTAACTAATTTAGAAATCAGTTAAGTGAATATTCAAAGAAAGAAATTCAGTAAAATAGTAAATGAATTATCAAACCTTTTCAAGAAAGATAGTTCAGAAAAAATCTTATCCGACTCGAACCTTGAATCAGACTATGACCAAGACCAAACTCTTTCGTCAGTTTCGAGGAAAGAAGGTGTGACTAGTTTAAAAAAATACACTCAAAACTCGCTTTTTCCTATAAATAGAAGCCTCCCCCTTTGTAAAAGCTTAATGGTGTTTATGCACTGTTACTCTACTCTGTCCTGAGCCATCTACATTGAATTTTTTAATAATTCAATTATTTTTGGCCTAATCCTCTCCAAAGTGAATTGGTGTGGCCACTATTGCTTCAAACAATAGTAGAACCCTCAATCCCTCAAGCCAAAGGAGAGCTTACAAGCTCCATGTAAGCTAATTTTCTTACTTTGTTTATGAATTTTAATGATAAATCTATGGTTTTCTTGATTTTTATGTTTTGCAAATGATTGAATTAAATTCAAATGCTATGCCTTTGCAAATGATTGAATTAAATTCAAATGCTATGCCTTTGATGAAAAGGCCACCCCCTTCTCTTCTTTACATTCCAACCTTTCTTAATCATCCTAGAAAGATTAACTAAGTTATTAATTAAACTCTTCTTATTGTTTACTCTCTTGAATTTAGAAAATTACGTAGATTAGAAATCTATAATTCTAAATTGGATTAATTAAGTTAAGTGGAGAAAGATAAAAATGAGAAATGGTCAGCCATACAAAGGAGGTTATGGAAAAATTTTCTAGAATTTTGTGAAAAAGAAAGTTTGTTTTTATGTTATTCCAAAAGAGAAATTCCCACCATTTTTGTATCTAAAAGAAATATTCTAATTACTCCATGTACATATTCACCTATGAATATGCATGGATATCACTGATATTAATTATTAAATTTGATTTCTATGCATAGAAAGATGCATAAAGGATTTTTTTATTACAAAAGTGATATTCTTATTAAATTTGATTTCTATGCATAGAAAGATGCATAATGGAATTTTTTAATTATAAAAGTGTTATTCTTATTAAAATTGATTTCTATGCATAGAAAGATGCATAAAAGAATTTTTTTTATTACAAAAGTGTTATTCTTATTAAATTTGATTTCTACGCATAGAAAGATGCATAAAAGAACTTTTTTTATTACAAAAGTGTTATTCTTATTAAATTTGATTTCTATGCATAGAAAGATGCATAATGGAATTTTTTTATTATAAAAGTCTTATTCTTATTAAAATTGATTTCTATGCATAGAAAGATGCATAATGGAATTTTTTTTATTATAAACGTGTTATTCTTATTAAAATTGATTTCTATGCATAGAAAGATGCATAAAGAAAAAAAAATTATTACAAAAGTATTATTCTTATTAAATTTGATTTCTATGCATAGAAAGTTGCATAATGGATTTTTTATTATTATAAAAGTGTTATTCTTATTAAAATTGATTTCTATGCATAGAAAGATGCATAAAGAAATTTTTTTTAATTACAAAAGTGTTATTCTTATTAAATTTGATTTTTATGCATAGAAATATGCATAAAGAAAATTTTTTTATTACAAAAGTGTTATTCTTATTAAATTTAATTTTTATGCATAGAAAGATGCATAAAGAAATTTTTTTATTATAAAAGTGTTATTTTTATTAAAATTGATTTCTATGCATAGAAAGATGCATAAAGAAAATTTTTTGTTACAAAAGTGTTATTCTTATTAAATTTGATTTCTATGCATATAAAGATGCATAATGGATTTTTTTAATTATAAAAGTGTTATTCTTATTAAAATTGATTTCTATGCATAGAAAGATACATAAAGGATTTTTTTAAATTACAAAAATGTTATTCTTATTAAATTTAATTTTTATGCATAGAAAGATGCATAAAGGAATTTTTTTAATAAAAGTGTTATTCTTATTAAATTTGATTTTATGCATAGAAAGATGCATAAAGGAATTTTTTAAATTATAAAACTGTTATTCTTATTAAATTTGATTTTATGCATAGAAAGGTGCATATAAAAGAATTTTTTTATTATAAAAGCGTTATTCTTATAAAATTCATTTTTTATGCATAAATAGATACATAAAGAAATTCTTTTTATTTTAAAAGTGTTATTCCTATTAAATTTGATTTTATGCATAAATAGATGCATAAAAGGATTTTTTTATAAAAGTGTTATTCCCATTGAAGTTGATTTTTATGCATAAAAGGATTTTTTTATAAGTGTTATTCCCATTGAAGTTGATTTTTATGCATAAAAGGATTTTTTTATAAAAGTGTTATTCCCATTGAAGTTGATTTTTATGCATAAAGAATTTTTATATCAAGATTAGAATTCTCTTAAGAATTTTAAAAACGAATAATTAAATATTCTAAGAGAGAAATTTCTATCATTTTATATTCACACGGATTGTAAAAAGAAAATTCAGGAAATCTAGTGAGATCGAAATATTCAAATAAATGATTAATTCACTCCTCATTGGAATTCGTAACTAATTTAGAAATCAGTTAAGTAAATATTCAAAGAAAGAAATTCAATAAAATAGTAACTGAATTATCAAACCTTTTCGAGAAAGTTCAGGAAAAATCTTATCCAACTCGAACCTTGAATCAGACTATGACCAAGACCAAACTCTTTCGTCGGTTTCGAGGAAAGAAGGCGTGACTAGTTTAGAAAAATACACTCAAAACTCACGCCAAATCTGAAACTAAGTTTGAGACCCTTCGAATTGATCTGTGGATCAAGGTTATAGAATTCGAGGAATTCTGGTATGAAATTCAAAATTCCGATCAAGAAGTTTTGGGGATATTGATTCAAGAAATACTCCTTGTATTCAAAAGAAAATCAAACTGAAAACTTGCATATAAACCCTGTTTTTTTAAAGGAATGTCTTACGCCAGAATGCTGGAGGGAGCATTTGGTATATGTTTTTCTAAGGGAAGTTCGGTTGCAATCAGCTGGCGGGGAGTGTTCAAAGGATGGCTCACGCGGCAAAGCCTGCCCAAGTCTTGACCAGCCTCGGTATGGTTGAAAAATGGTGCACTTCCGTACGATGGGTGAGGACCGACGAAGCGGTCCCTGATGTGATAAGATGTGATGTGAATCAAATAGATGTGAATGAATGGATGGATTGGATGTGATGTGAATAGATGTGATGTGAATAGATGTGATGAGATGTGATGTGAATTAGATAGATGTGAATGAATGGATGAGATGTAATGTGATGTGAATCGGGATATGATGTGATGACATGTGAATCAGATAGATGTGAATGAATGGATGGATGGGATGTGATGTGAATGAATGGATGGATGGATGGGATGTGATGTGAATAGATGTGATGAGATGTGATGTGAATAGATGTGATGAGATGTGATGTGAATCAGATAGATGTGAATGAATGGATGAGATGTAAGAGTTAACAAACAAAGAGATGTGATGGCTTACAGCATCAACTTCCCGATCGAGCCAGCACAGCCAGCACAGCCAGCACCACACCTGCTCTTGTGTGGAGGAGAAAGAAAATTCAGCCAACTGAATTGAGACCAAGGCAACAACAATACCTACTTTGACTACAGAATTGGACAAGAAATGTGAAGATAGAAGCAAAGAGGTTTCACCAGACACAGCAACAAAATTGTTTAGTTGGGTGGAAGGAACAATAAGGAGCTCCCACATAGAGCTAAAAAGAGTGCATCAGCAAATGCCCAAAAGTACCCAGGTGAACCCTTGGTTTTCATGGTGATAGCAAAGGGACAAGGTAAGCAATGCATCATCATATGCATGTGTGAGTGTTTGAGCACAGTAAGAAAAAAATTCGATCTTATGCATTCCACGTGAAACTACAGAAAAATGGTTCACACTGTGAACCACACTACAATCGTTCACATCATGAACCATTGATTAGTGTTTCACGCCGTGAAAGAGTTTGAAGAGTTTCACGCAGTGAAACGATAAAAACTTTGCCAGCCAATTATGCAATGACACGTGGCTTTCTTCATTAAACGTAGCCGCCATGTCTGACGGTTCGGACCCATTGCTGACGATATTCATGAGGCCTCTTTAGATGCTTTGAGTTCTGCCACTTGGTAGGTGTTGGCAAGGCTAGACTTTTGAATTGTGTTTTCCCCTCAATCCTTTCATTACTCATTGTGTCCTTTCTATCTAATTGATCCTTAAGTTGATTCTTGAGCTCCCATTTATGTGTACCCTAAGGGTATGTTGGGTATTGTGTAGGCAAACTCAGCAGAATGGGCGCGGTTCTGTTTTTCGAGGTGTTGCCTCTGCATTGATTTGTTTCCCTTGGTTTGTCAAGTTCCATAATGGTATGGACATGACCTTCTCATCGATGCTGTTCTTTCTTCCCATTGGATATTGCATTTGTTGACACAAATCCAGGATCGTCCTAGGATCATCTCTTCCTCCATTGTACCTGCAGGCTTCACAAACACCTTTCCAAACCAAGGAATTATTACTCATGGAAATATTTACATTTAAATACCCCTCGGCCTTTGTGGTTGTCAGGTGCACACTACGAACTTGCGCATCCAGGGGTTCAAGGTGTGGTTTTTCTAAGGCTACCTAAGTATATATGAGATCAAGTTATGGCTGGACCCTGTTTCTATTAATGCAATACTTGTTGCAACGCCCTTAGCTTTTGCGACCTTGAGTCGTGTTGGCTCAACGTTTAGATCCCCTTCGTCCACAAGGGTTACGGACGCCATGTTGACATGTATTAGGCCTTTATGCATTTTAGCTTTGACTTGCCTAGCCTTAGCTTCTTCTTGCGCTTGCTAGATTTTTTCTTTTGCAAGCTGTTTCTATTGTTTTAAGAGGTGTTCCTAACTGCAAGAGCATCTCTTGGGTCAATGGTCCAAAATATTTTTTTAGTTTACTCCCATTAACATAGCCCTCCATTTGGGATGTCGTCGATTGTTTCTACTCAGACAGACCCCTCTCGTGTGATTTTTGATACTCGAAATGGTCCCATGCCTCGGTATTTAAGTTTCTTCTTCCTGGCGTTTCTTCCGACACCATACATGAGGACAAGGTCCCCCATTTTTAGTTCTTTCTGCTTAAGGTTTTTATCAAACTAGTGTTTCCTGCGTAAATTTTCGACCGTGAGTCCATGTGATGCTATCAACCGAGTCTCATCTAGTTTTTCCAAGTCAATTAGCCTTTCAGCTAATGCATTCTCAGTTAGATGCTCCTGTATGGCAATCCTTAAGCTTGGGAGACGACTAGGTATTCCATGGGCATAACCGCTTTAACACCATAAGCTAGACGAAAAGGAGTATATGCAGTAGGCCCAGAGAGCTACTGCTTCCAACATTTTTGTCAAGATAGTACACAAAATATTGTTGGTACTTTCTGCTTGACCATTGGCTTGTGGATAGGAAGGTGATGATTTTCGATGGATCACTAAGAATCCTGCAAGTAAATGATTAATCACTGCATTGATAAAATGTAAGCCGCGATCACTCACTAATTCTAATGGGCAGCCGAACCTTGATATGATTTGCTCATATACAAATTTTGCAGTTGTTCGCGCATCAGCTTTCTTTGAAGCTCTGGCTTCCGCCCACTTCGTGAAATAATCCGTGGCCACGATTATGTATCGAGCTTGGGATGGATGTGCCGCTGGACTAATCGGCCCCACAAAATCTATCCCCCATTTCTCAAATGGTTGCCTTACGATGATAGGGGTTAGCGGCATCTTGTCCTTCTGTTGTTTGTAGCGAAACGTTGACATTCCTTGCATCTTTTGTGACAAACTCTATGGCATCCCCGAATAACGTAGGCCACCAGAGTCCAGCTTGAAGCACTTTTCAAGCTATGATTTCTCTAGCAAAATGTCTGCCTGCTATCCCTGAATGAGACTCTTCCAATATGGTTACGAATTCATCCTCTCTTACGCACTGTCTGAGCACATTATTGTCTTTTCCGAGCCTATATAGTTCTCCCGCAATCAATTGATATGGTGCCGCAAGCTTGATAAGCCGCCACATCTTATCTTTGTTCAAGGGTATGTCTTGGCCATGAAAAACCATAAGCTAGATACTCTAAGATCTCTTCGCTCCACTCAGGTGTACCATGTCCAACTTGAATAAACACGCATCAGGAAGGTCATCGACACCAGTTTACTAGTTCCCCGTTTGGAATTCTGGACAAGTGATCGGCCAACACATGCTGTGTTTCCTTCCTTTATGATAGTAAAGTCAAATTTCAACAAAACAATAGTAACCATCAGGTGATTCTTCCCATGGTGCAAGGTTTATTCACTAGATATAGTAAGGCTTGATGGTCTACAAAAAATATGAATTTGTTGGCCAAGAGATAATGTCAATATTTCTTGACGGCGTAGACCATGGATAATCCTTCTCTCTCCGTGGTGGTGGTGTAGTTCACCTATGCATCATTCAACTGACGACTAGCGAAGCAAACTGGATAGTCCAATTTGAACTCACTAGGCTGGGCTAGCACGCAACCAATAGCAAAATTTGATGCATCGATCTGTATGTGAAATACGAGATCCCAATTGGGGGGTCGCAAAATAGGCACGCTTGCCCATGCTTGCTTCAAACGATCATAAGCTTCTTGACACTCCTCAATCCACTCAAAGACAATGATAAGTTTGTACAAAGGTTTGGCTAATAAACATAAAAAATGATGAAGCATCAATAATACCCCACATGGCCCATAAACCTTTGCACTCCTTTGTAGTTGGTAGGTGGTGGTAGCTCCAAGATCAGTTTGACCTTGCTATCATCAGTGGATATACCATTCCTTGGGGGACAATGTGTCCCAATATCACACCATGGTTGACCCAAAACTGGCACTTCAAGGGGTTTAGTGATATACAATATAATCGGCAACATTCAAACACTTTCCTCAAGCAGGCCAGATGATCTTCCCTTCGAGAATCCGCACATAGATCATCAAGGAATACCTCCAACCACTTTTGCAAAGTAGTCCTTAAAAGCTATGCACATCAACTGTTGAAAGGTTGCAGGGGCATTTGTGAGACCGAACAGCATAACCTTGTAAGCAAATGCTGTCTTATGTTGGTCTTCTAGTGCTATGGACACCTGATTGTACCCGAAAAACCCATCGAAGAGGCTGTACGCTTCAGCCACTCTTTCCAAAACATGTTCGGTATAAGGTAATGGGTAATGGTCCTTCCGAGTGGCCGCATTTACTTTTTTAAGATCGACACATACTCTCGGTTTCCCATTCTTTTTAGACACTATCACAATTGGTGACAACCAATCTGTATGTTCGATCTCATAGATAAAGTCCGCAGCAGCAATGAGCTTATCAATTTCCTCCTTTACAATTGTTGCATACTTAGGATTCATCTGGTATGGTTTCTGCCTGGCTGGTCTCAAATCTTCCATGATTGGAATTGTATGTTGTACTACCTCAGGCGGTACCCCTTTCATTTCCTTGTAATTCCAGGTGAAACAATCCTTATATTCCTTGAGGAGAATAATGAGCTCCTCTTCCTCCGTGAAGTCAAATCTTTAGCAATGTATACGGGCCGTGCTTCTTCCCCTGGTCCCGCAGTATCAACCTCCTTGACTTCTGCCAGGCCATCGTATGATGCCGATAGCCCCTCCTCTTTTACCCTAGCAGCTGTCAGCGAGACCACTCTTTGATCATCCACCGTATAGTTCTTGAAATGGTCAGGTACTAAAAGCGAGTCTAGTTTGTCCTCATTGTCACTTTTGGCTCTTGCCAATGATCTTCTTGGCCTCACGCTCTACCTCTGCTAGGGCTTTGTTGCATTTTTGACACCCTGTTTTTGTAAGCTTAGGTGCATCGGTTTCTTGAAGGGCGATTTTCTCTTTGTGTCTTCCTTCCAATGATATTTTACTCAACTCCTCGCCCCAGTCCTTTGAGAATTCATCATGTACCTTAGTAGCCTCAAGGTATCTCAACCACTAGGCATCCGTAGGTTTGCTTCGTAGCATGGCGTTTTGTCAGGCTAGATATCGTTTCTGTCTCCGCCATCGTCTGAGGCGTTGAGCACTGGTACGGCTTCGTGCCACAGTATTTTGTGTACTTGATGTCTCCCCTCCTGATTCCTCATCAATGGTCTGCCAATTGACCATGTAGATAGAAGTCGTGGGAACGGTTCCAAATTCCAAATATTGGGTTCCCCTGGGCTGTATAACATCAATGGTAGCCAACACATGCATCCAGTTTTCACTGAAGTCCGGAGGAGGTAGTGACGCAACCATAGCATTGTAAAGGTTCTCTTCTCAAATTTGAGTTTATTTCCTTGCCCTTCCATTGTACCGTGGTTTGAAACACAGGTACTGGTGTGTTATTCTGTAGGACGTAGTATTCTGGCGTAACCTCAGTCGTGTCCTCGTAGTATTCCCCGCTAAGTTCTATTTCTCAAACCCATGTCAACATCTTCTGATGGCTCTTCAATCACTACTTGATTGATCTTCGCCTGTGGTGGTTGTGGCAAGGGCAAAGCATCTTGTACCTAGAACATCCCCCTAGGTAAGTAAGAAGAGTTTGGTTGTCCAGCAGTGGCGGTGATCTGCATAGGTGGTGTCGGCAAGCTAATGGGGCTCTAATTTTTGCGGGTAGCTGTGCCACATTTTGAAACCTTGGATATCTACACATTGAAGTGTCATGATTTTCCAATTTTACACAGTGAGCATAATAAAGTAATGGCCTTGCTCTTAACTGTGGACATTCGATGGTGGTATGATTTAATCTGCACATAGAGCACCACACCAATTCCCTACTACCGGGGGTAAAGGTGGTTATGCCCATGCCTAGATGTCTCTCTTCCCTCCCTGACTTTTAATTTTTCTAATATGGCATTGCTGAGCTCATCCACAGTCATGTTTCCGACTTGCTTACTTTGAGCTCCAATTTCTTGGTGCCTCGAGACACGCGAAGTCATGGTTGCTGTAGATGTTTTAACATCTTCGGGTTGTGGCAATTCTAACATATTATCTTCATATTCGATTACTAATTTGCAGCATGCATCAAGAGTAGCTAGTTGGGCTAGTACCAGGTAATCATGCATTTTATGGTCTCTAACCCCTCTCTGGAAACAAGGCAACAATTGATCATCTGTCAACCTTTCGCAAAGTTTGCACCTTGAATTTACGAGAGACATAGTCTCTCATCGACTCATCTTCCTTTTGTTTGATGTTATGTAACTGTGCCATAGGGCTCTATCTGTCTCACCACTGCGGGCAAAACTGGGCATAAAAATATTCTTTAACCTTGTGAAGTTAACCTTATCCTCAGGCTTAAGGGTTCAGACCCACTGATGAGCTTTTCCCTCTAAGGTCAAGAAGGCATGTATCATTGTCACATCACTGACCGGTCCGCAGGTTTCACATGTGGATTCAAAAATCTCTACATGTTGGATAGGATCCCCGTCCCCAGAGAACTTTTAGAGACAAGTTTTGAAATGATATAGGGTTTAATCTGGGAAGGTCGGGGTTCTAGAGTAGAGCCTAGTTCCCCAACCATCCCCCGGCCCATCTATGCTGCCATATTTAACAGGTCTACCCTTGTGGCTGTTAGTATTTGAGCATAATGATGAGCTATGGTGGATCAAACACTAGAATCAACATCGTTAAGAAAGTGATTAGCAAATGATTAACACGTAATTAGTGAATAATTAGCAAATAGATTAATGTAGGCATGGATACTCAAAAACCAGCAAATTCTCATTAGGGCTATGCCTCAATTTATAGAGTTTACATCAAGCATCAAATCCCATCGATTTCTCCATGATTCACTCCCAGAATATCTCCACCTCTTGCCTGATTCTCTCCACCTCTTCTCTTTTCCCTGAATATCTCCCAAAATATCTCCACACTCCTAAATTCTCTCATGCTACCCATTATTCTCTCCCAGTAGATTCTTCTCACCTTTTCACAGGTTCTTTCACATTTACATCTTCTCTTTTACAGCCTCTATCCAAGAGCTTGTTCCCACACACACCCTATTCACTTGTATTTTCAACACCTCCCCTCAAGTGAATAATCCTAGCACACCTAGACCCTATACCAAGTTTGCCTCCCCTTACTTGGTAGTCCGCGACCAGTGCCTCGAGTCCCTAAACTCATAGTCCTTGACACTCTCTCTCTCTCTCTCTATGTGTCCAAGGCTACTATAAGTGCCCGCGACCTTGACTAAAGTGCTCACACATACATCTACCACGTGGCCTACATCATCGGTGGCTCAGAGGTGGTTTTACTTTATTGGGGCAGGTTACATTGGGTTGTGGGGTCTCTCTCTCTCTCTCTCTCTCAGAGATTTTCACATGGCTCCTCACTCTTTGGAGCCTCACATCTTCTCTTCTCTTCAGTCTTCTTGTCGTGGCAGCTTCTCTCCACGCGTCCGTCTCTTCTTTCAGTCTTCTCGGGGCAGCTTCTCTTCTTGTGGCAGCTTCTCTTCTCGTGTCCATGTCTTCCTTCAGATCTTCTTGGTGTGGATCCTCTTCTTGGGAAGAGATATTCTTCTTCTTTCATGGCTGGGGCCATGAGCTTGTCCGTCAGGTCATTTTGCTCCATGTGAGCAACATGTTTCAATGTTTTGCTGACAGTTCCTTTGGGCTTTTTATGTTTATTTTGTATCATTATGCAATGCAAACCCAAATTTATGCGGGAGGTCTTACCTCTTGCCTTATTCTGGACAAGGGCAGTGTCTGTTCCCATTTTTACAATGATGCAATGTGCCCAATACATAATGCGTATAGCATTCATTCTCATGCACATTCCAAATGCAACTCTGGCTGTGAATAATCTTGAATTTGAGTGAGATTTATAGGCATTAACCAAGGGTTAAATGCAAAATGATGATTTTCACAAATTTATTAGCACAATTTTACCAGAAATTACATTAAATCAAGGGTAACCAATTTGTACGGGATGGTTGGAGTATCAAACCAACTGAAGTTATAGGGATCTGTATCAGATACCTAATGGTTAATTTGAACCCTCAATTGCACCAAAGTACAGTGATTAGCACTGATTAATCATTGATTAGCAAATTAATGCTCTATTTTGTGTGCAAAAAACAGAGTATGCGGGGAGTCCAGATCTGGGGCCTTCCACTTCAAATGAGCTCAAATGCTTTCAAAGGCATCAATAGCAATGAGTCTAGTAGAGGATTAAGCCACGAAACACAAGATTTGACCAAATAATGAAAGCTTAATCTCTGTTTTACCAAAGTCACCTGCAGATTTGATGAATCCATCTGATGTAAAGACCATTGCTTTGACGCAGCCACTGCTATCACAACTCTCACTATTGCCATCTTGGCAACTGGGCTGAAAGTTTCCTCATAATCAATCCCATATGTCTGCGCATATCCTTTGGCTACCAATCTAGCCTTGTACCTGTTTATGCTTCCATCACTGTTATGTTTAACTTTGTACACCCACTTGCATCCAATGGCTTTCTTGCCTTCAGGCAATTGCACTAAGTCCCAAGTTTCATTTCCATATAGTGCATCCATCTCCTCATCCATAGCTTTCTCCCAACACACATTTCCAACAGCCTCATCAATGCATGTGGGCTCAACAACCTGCACAACCTTTTCCATATATGCATAGTGATGTGCCACATAACCATCATAGGTAAATCTCTGCACAGGATTTCTCACTCTCCCAGATCTTCGCAGCTTCTCATTCATGGCTTCCATAGCCTTCTTTACACCTGGTGTTCTCATAGCTGGGATCCCAAGCTCCTCATCAAGGCTCATATCTGAGCCACTAGACTCTCCATCAACATGAGAATGCCCTGCAGAAATGTCAGGCATACCAAGGGGCTCAACCACTTTCTCTTTTCCTTTACGTGATGTACTAATCACATTTGCAGGACTGGTATTATGACGCAGCCTGCCACTCCATGGTCTATCAACAGACCCACTAGATGAGGACTCTCCTGGTCCACTCAAAGACTGTGATTGCTGACCTGCATTCTGTGCAACCACACTTCCACTCACATCAGCCCCAACAGCATCTTTTTCAGCAGCATACCAGCTGCTCATCTCATCAAAGACAACATCCCTGCTTACCCTCAACTCACGTGTAGCAGGGTTATAACACCTGTATCCCTTTTGCTCAAGAGAATATCCAATAAACACACATTTTTCAGCTTTCGGATCCAGCGTAGTTCTCAGCTCATCTGGCACATGCACATATGCAATGCATCCAAAGACTTTCAGATGAGACAAATCTGGTTTTCTGCCAGTAAACCTCTCCTCTGGAGTTACATCATGTATGGCTGCAGTTGGAGTCCTGTTCATGATGTATACTGCTGTAGAAACAGCCTCAGCCCAATAGCAATGCGGCATATTCTTCTCTTCCACCATCAATGCTCGCGCAATCTCAGCAATGTGCCTGTTTTTCCGCTCAGCAACTCCATTTTGCTGCGGAGTGTATCTGCATGTGAACTGTCTCCGAATACCATTCTTCTTCAAAAATTCAGAGAACTCATTGGAGAAGTATTCTCCCCCTCCATCTGACCTTAGGCACTTGACATATTTTCCTGTTTGCTTTTCAACCAAAACTCTGAAATTCTGAAAGTGAGTGAACACCTCACTCTTCTCCTTCATGAAATATACCCACACTTTCTTTGTGTGGTCATCAATGAAAGTGACATAGTACCTGCAGCCTCCCATAGACACGGTCTTCGTAGGACCCCATACATCTGAATGCACAACATCTAGTGCATTTCTGCTCACATATCTGTTACGTGGAAACACATGCTTTGTTTGCTTCCCAAATTGGCATGCTTCATAGATTTTATGCATACCTTCCACTTTAAATTTTGGCAGCCCTGTCACAATTTCTTTTGTCTGCATAGACTTCAATCTCTGCACATTTACATGTCCAATTCTTTTATGCCATATGTCTGTGTCTGCAACAACTCCTGAACCATTTGCAAACATCGCAGCACTCATTTCAGGCATGTCTACATCCAACGTAAACATTCTGCCCACTCTGTTGCCTTTTGCAACTAACCTGCACTTGTCTTTGAAGTCTTCGACATAACATCCATCAGGGTTAAACCGAACCTGCAAACCCTGCTCAATCATCTGGCCAACTGAATCCAGATTCTTTGTTATGTTCGGTACATGAAGTACATCTGCAAGGTACTTCACTTTGCCATCCTGCATAGACAATGGCACATCTCCAACGTGGGCAATTGGATGAGCAGTGTCATCCCCTGTTTCCACAAAACCTGGTCTTTTCGGGTTTTTCATCTCCTTGAACCACTCCCCATGACTCGTCATGTGGTTCGAAGCGCCTGAATCCACATACAATACATTATCTTTTTGTGCTGCATCAACATTTTCAGACATGGCATTCACGACATGCTGCATAACAAACAACCTCTCATTATCCTCATTATTTCTGCTTGAGGATGCAAAGTTGTTTTGCTGCACTTTCCCATTTTGCATGTCAGCTTGCTTTTTATAACATTCTGCCTGCACATGTCCAGGCTTACCACAATAATAGCATT
Source organism: Cibotium barometz (assembly GCF_041138505.1). Lineage (NCBI taxonomy): Eukaryota > Viridiplantae > Streptophyta > Polypodiopsida > Cyatheales > Cibotiaceae > Cibotium > Cibotium barometz. The sequence continues at coordinate 47,824,889 of NC_141088.1, forward strand.
CACGTGCATCATTGTATTGCCTTTGCCAATTTCCACGGCCTCTTTGACTCCCCCTGCCTCTGAATTTGCGTCTTCCACCTGCGTGTTGTTGTTGTTGTTGATTCTGGGATTGTTGTTGTTGCTGCTGCTGCTGGCCATAATTCTGATTACCTATTCGGCCACCTCCTTGACCGCGTCCACGGCCTCCTCTACCTCGTCCTCTTCCTGAACTCGTGTAGAAGGCCTGTTGCTCTGAACTGTTTTTGCTTTGTGAAGACTGTTGGTCTTCACCCAAGCTCTTCTCTTCGATAATCAGCATAGACACCAAATCTGTAAAGTTGGGAATGTTTTCCCGAGTCTGAATGGACGTCTTGAACGCCTTGTATTGTGGCCCGAGACCACGTAGACAGACTTCCACCTTGTCATCATCATCTACTGACACACCAATAGATGCAAGGGATTCCACAATACCCTTTATCTTCAGCGCATAGTCATTCACAGACATGCTCTTTTTCTCCACAGTATGAAGTTCATTCTTCAACTGTATCTTACGTACCTTGGTATTTGTTTCATAAAGCTTTACCAAGGTGTCCCACGCCTCCTTGGGGGACTTGGCATCCTGAATGTGCCCAATCATGGTGTCCTGTATACTAATGGATAGCCAATACATAACCTTCCTGGCTCCTTGGTTCCATTCTTTAAACTCTTTCACATCTACAGCAGTAGGATTTATGTCCGGTATCTCCGGTGCCTCTTCATGTTCACCTTCTATGTAGTCCCAATAGCCTTTTCCCATCAGGAAATTAGTCAACCTGAACCTCCAAGCATGGAAGTTATTCTTATCCAGCTTCTCAGCCACAATCTGTGTTATGCCATCATTAGACATCTTGCAAAACACACAATTTTACCAGAAACTGCACTCTGGTTTTTCCTGCACAACTGCTGTATTTTCTGCACAGCGGTACTGCAATCCACTCAAATGTCACAACCAGTGACCTCAATGCACATACATACACCCAATGGCAACTGTAGACCTCTTTGCAGCACCCACAGTGTCTGCACAGTCAATCTGTCTTCCTGCAGTACTTAAAACAGAGTTCTACAGAGAATCGATGACTTACCCGCAGTGCTCGAAATCGCCTGCTTTCTGAAAAACGGAGGTCCAGACGCGCCCGAAACGCGTTTTCGGCCCGAAAATTTCAGTCCGAAGGACTCAGTCCGAAGGACTTTATAGTTGCCCTAGAGCTTTACTCCCGCGAAGAAAGCTCCTCAATCAGAGATCGTTTGCCGGTGCCTCCCGTAGAGCTCCCGACAAGGGTGTAGTCACCAACACAATAGGGAAGAATAGTTGAAGCTCTTACCCTCGTACCGCTTCTTGTGGTTCTCTTGCTTGCAGCTCAGCCCTTAGCACGAACTAGGCTCTGATACCATGAAAAGATGCAGGGGGGAAGAGAGCTTGAGCTCTTGCAAGCACACACACACACTCACAAAACCCTAATAGAGAACACACAAGGTGAGAGGCTGAAAATCTTCTTCTTCTCTACTCAACACTCAACACACCATATACAAGATAAGAGTACACACTATATGAAAGGTACTCAACCAAATACATACACGGGTTCTCTATAGTGTGAACCCGACTGAATGAGCTGGCGCTATAACTATGCCAGACTCTAGAATGGCTGTCACACAGCCTATCATCCCACTGGCCGCATATCACCCAAGATCTCACCAACCATGCCAGTGGTGTAAGTGTGGGGCCTATCCCCCAGGCGGGTCATCAGTGGCCACCGCCTCACTAGACGAGCTCGATATCTCAACACAGGGTTGGCATGGACGTAGGTCGACCACATAGGCCAACACACAATTTGGTCCAAAATGACCAATCAACTATATTATCCAAGTGGGACCATACTACGTTACAACATTATCTCGTAGAGACTTTACACGACTCCCATGACCAGTTGACACACCGTATAGACCTCAAATTGGGCCTGTAACCTGAGAACAGTGTCTTCGGTTTGCTATCAAGCACTCACTAATGCAATCACATTGCCTACTACACTCTGTATAGTTCCTAACCATCTAAAAAATTTGGCCTCCATCCATAGTGTCTAAACTAAGAATTGCTGAGTGTCTAAATTGGGAATTATCAAGTGCACAATGGCTACTAGGGAGTCTAAAAAAATAAAGCACATCTATCACCCACAGTAATGACATAGAGGGTGGAGCATTGGGCAAATACTTTTCCAACACTATCTTGTGTTGAAGTCTCTTTGGATCCTTCTTGTGGACTATTTGGCTATCTTAGGCCACAATTATTGATGGAATCCTCCATTGTTATACAACATGACTACTTTTGCAATGGGGTGCCCATTCCCCTATCCCAAGTGTGAAGTTGTCAGTGGACAACATGGCTTCATCTTCTACTCATGAGGTCTGTTATATGCAGACCATCCCTTACAAGTCCATTCTTGGTAGCATCAAGTACTTGGTTACCTCCAACATTTGTTATGCAACCGAGTTTCACGCCTCACTAGAAGGCTCTCAAAGTGCCTTCTACACCAAGCCACTCCCCCTCACATTTCAACCCTATCTATTTGGCTGGTCTGATGTCGATTTGAATCCCGCATTACTCTTGCTAAAACCCCAAGGCATCAAGAGAAAACCAAAAATGTTGACCTTAAATACCATTTCATCAAAGACCTCATAGAATTTTCTTTACCAACTAAATGTGGTGGTTGATTTCCTCACAAAGCCCACTCATAAAGCTAAGCATGAGAAATGTAGCCAATCTAATGGCACTTATTGTAAAATATTAGTTTTAAGGCGGTGTGTCAAAGGTTAAACCCACCTTTAACCTTAGTAAATAAATCTTTTCTTTACAATGTAAATATGCTTGAGCAACTAACAACTACCCAACCGAATGTCCCATGACATACTATCTCTGTATATACCTATCCATTCGAGGGCATACCAAATTGTACAAGCCTTCTCTAGTAGTGTTGCAATACCTTGACTCGTCAAGTGGTATATGTATCTAATCATATCAGACGCATCGGGTGGAGAACATGTTCGTACCCTAATCTACCAAACACTATCACATTTCTTTAGCACATGTCCCAACCTATGCCTTGTATGCTTAGTCATCTACACTTTTTTAAATCATCAGAACTTCCATATACTCTCATTTTACTTTTCATGCCATTAAAATGCAATACATTCTAAGGTGAGGCAAAAATTAGCTATGCATTTCATGGTACTCTTACCTAGAGATTTATGTGTGGATAACATTGACATGCCTATCATGCACACTTCTAGTCTAGCATTTATTTGGCTGCAATTTGCATCAATTCTTCCTCTTGGGATTTGCTGTAATAAGGTCTTATTTTGTAATTCAAATAGGAAAGGTAAGGCCTGCTCAATAGACTCTTTCTTGGAAACTCTTTCCCTTTCTTAAAGTTGCTCCACATGCTAGTATTGATTGATTCACTACTAATAAAAAAGTGTAAATGGTTTTGTACATGATCACAATTACAAGTCAACATGAAAGAAACTCTTCTCTAGATGCATTAGCACCCTACATAGTTCATATCAAACACGTATGATTGGCGAAGCAAACATTTGCCAATGTATGGTAAAATAGCGTATGTAACTGGTCTATCATTCTTGCTCGATTTTTAAATAAAAAATTTGAGACTTTTTTGATGAAAGTGACACCATAGCTGGTCTGCACCCTGTAGGTACTAGGCTCAGGTTGCGAAGAACTTGGGGCCATAGTATGTACTAGCCTTAAACTTTCAAGTGTCAAATTGTCAATATTTTGAAGTCCCAACTCCCATATGCGTATATAGACCCAAATTTAAGGCCACATATGAAACTCCAACAAGAGCTGAATCATACTTATCATTCTCCCTGACATATGGCAATATGAAATGTATGATATGAACTATGGCACCCTGTGAATCTCAAATTAAGCGATCACTTTGAAAGGTCAATGTAAACTAAAAAGAACACAATTATATAAGATTGTGTAGTAATATTGATAAGATATCTAATCATGACAGCTTACCATGTTTTTTACCATACACTTCCCATACATGCCTACTAATACCAAACTTTCTTGTGAGTAGTAGAAAAGAGCTGATTTCTTTACTCTTGGTCATTCAGTAGTATGCTATGGAGGGTACCTCAGATGCTTCGTTATTCTGCAGACATCACAGAATGTATGAGATGGTCCTCAACGATACAAGTAGTGATCTTAACCAAAAAAGAAACACAAAATTTGAGTCTGTACCTGAGGCAGCTACGGCAGGGGAGGTGGGAGAAGCAGTGGGTTGTTAAAGCTTGCTCTTGGATATCTACAACGACAACAGCAAAATAAGCCTAAAATAGAATCTCTTTGATCAGAACAAGTTGCCCTGCCGGCCACAAGAATTATGATGAGCAAGTGTGAAGACTTGGTTGATTCCTACCTGACACCTTGCATATACTGGATGGCCATGTATTGCTTGGGTATCTCCATCAATGCAGCCACTGCAAATGCTGCTTCTCTACAAGCAGGATTTCTGTACTCGGCCATAATTTGTGTGTAATTCACAAACTGCAAGATAGAATCTTTTTAAGTGCTGTCCGGAAGTCTCAAAAGGCAAGTAAGCAACATCGAAACACACACACACACACATACACACACACACACGACCTGGAAATTGTCAAACTTGCGCTTGGGTATGGCATCATCGAATTGTCTCATTGTATCCCAAGGTCCATCACCAACTCCAACCATCAAAATTGACAATGGATAATTGCTGCAATTATGGCATGCACACGATACTGACTCATCACAAAGAACTATTGCAGCAGCATGCAAAAACTCCTATGTACCATTGAATGTGGATCAAAAAATTTCCTGATGGTGCTACCTTGCAGCAACAATGGCATCAATTGTTTCTTTCTCTTGTTGGCTGAGTCTTCCTCTGCCCATACCAATGTTTCCAGTTACCTAGAAAGAGAGCCAGTTTTGTATCAGACCAGGGGTATGCATGCAAGTGGCCTCCCTCTCGAGTTCCCTAAAACAAGCATCTTAATGCATCACTATTGGTACCTGCCCATCAGCAATGATTACAAGTATATGGAATTGGTTTCCACTTTGCTTCACAACATCTATTGCAGCATGTATGACTGGAGCAAATGATGTTGGTCCTGTGAAGCAAGATACATAATTAAATACTCGTTGAAAAGCACATCCAAGTGCTGAGGTTGGTTAGCTCTGACTTTCTCTCTTTCTTGAAAGGACAAACATGAGCATTGAGAAGTTTGATGCTTTTGTCAAGATAAAACTTTGCAGCATACCAGAAAGTGTGATGTGTGGAAGTAACTGTCTGTAGCGTGCCAAAACTTCTTCAATGCCAAGACAAGGTCGGCCATCATGATAAAAGCGGAAGACCTTTTGGTCATGTGTGGTTGCTGCCAGCCAACATGGGAAGAAAAATTTTAAAACACTTGGAACATGTTCATCAGAGATTGCATGTGGTGTTCAAAGGGTGTACCTACTTAATGTAAATTAAGCACAATAAAATGGAACCCTTTTTCTTCACAAACTTGTACCCCCCCCCCCCTTTTTTTTTGTGGAAAAATCAACACTAACTGTAAATATGTCTCAGTAAATTTATCTTAAAATGTATAACTATTAAACCATTTCTTATGTTGAACGCATGTGCTATGTTACATGATTTTTAAACCCTTATGTTGAGCTCATGTGCTATATTACATGATTTCTACTGAACCTCTAAGGTAAAATGATTGCAGTTGCAGAGAAAAGGGAAACTTCGGCATACCATCACCAAAACCAAAGCAAGGAATTCGTCTGTCTTCGTCAAGCTCCGATAGGGCCTTTCCAATGATGGAGATAGCATGTTCATAGGGGTTCAGTGTCCGAGATGAAACGGTGTGAAGGCTCAGTCCATCAAAACAATGTTTACCTGCAGCAAGCACACAAAATAAAAAAATGATATCACTGAAATTGGATGATGTCAATGCATTCCAAGGAGGAAGCAGGTGCCTGCAATGGTAGACAGCTGACATTTACAGACCGTGATCAGAACAGAAGTATTACCTGTCCACTCGTTACTCTTGGTGAAATCAATGCCGATGATCAAGTTTGATGACTCAAGCCCAGCAGTATTAAGGGCATTTGCAACCTGTATTTTAAACAGTACCGACTCCTCCCATGTAAGAGCTAGGGTGCCATCCCTCCTTTCAACACTAGTAGGCAAAATGCTCTTGCAGTACAAGAAGCCAACTGGTTGAAAAGGCTTTAAAAAAAGGTGTGACCAGTCACCTGAAAAATATCTGTGAACTCATCGCCTATGTAGGAAAAGTTTTCCATATCCTCTTACTTTGCCTTGCACTTTACTCCAATCTGCAAAGAGTATGCAGACGCTTGTCAACTAGCAAAGTTTGTAGAGTTCACCAGCAAAAGCTGCAAGACTGGGAAGTCATGCACTATCTAGAGTCCATGGTCACCATGTTGATGCATCAAAATACCATCACAGCCTCCATAGTGATATAGATCATGTACACACACACACACACACACACTCTCTCTCTCTCTCTACACACACACACACACACACTATACTATCTAGAGTCCTTGATGGTCACCATGTTGATCCATCAGAGAACCGTCACCAACTCCATATCATTATAGATCATGTATATTCTCTCTCTCTCTCTCTCTCTCTCTCTCTCTCTCTCTCTCTCTCTCACACACACACACACACACACGAGCCTGTCATCGAGACTCAATCTATCACACATCACGTTGGTGCACCATCATGGTATCATCTGGCACACCATGTTGATGCATCATAGCATTACCCTATCGATCGATGGCACACCATGTTGATGTATCATGGTATCATCATACTATTATCACTACGAAGTCTGTGATGGTACTTTGATGCATGAAAATGGTGACCATGGTAAATGGTCATTTACCCCAGGACCATCCATAGGGTCATCATAGACTACACGTCATAGCATCGTGGTATCATAGGTTAATACAATGGACTTGAGACTAACCTGATAGTGCTGAGAAGACGCTCGAGACTCTTCTGTGTGTTACTCTAAGGCTCCCAAGAGCGCGTTTATATAGTGGGGGGTGTGTGTGTGTGTGTGTGTGTTGTTTGAAACGAGGAGGGGGGCCATGGGAGCGCCGACCAGAGCTTCGCACCACTGCTCCTGGGGCCACGATTCGCTTGTCCATCTCCATTCAGATTCTTCTCTTTCCGTCTCCAGCACCCTCAACACACACGCGCGCCCCTCTATTTAGTCGATCAAAGAATTCTCATTGGATATTGTCTTCTAAAGTGCAGAAATGCTAGCACGCAGGCAGTCACCTTTTCCAGTGTGAAAGATACCCTACCATCCACAATACTTTTTCAACATAACTATGGAGAGTACTAGATTTTGAAGAATAAGAGTGATACCAAATATGCACCACCAACATTTTTTAGTTTTGTATTAATTAATTAGTGCGTGCGTATAGATTGCTTACATAGGCGCTGTCTTTCACATAGGCGCACATGAAGGTTTTCTTGTCTTTTGCATGATGGGGCTGACGTGCCATGTCGGATCGTTTGCATGATTGGCTGACGTAGGATCTCTTTTATGTTCATCTTTTTCACCACGGCTCACGTTGTTTTGACCATGGCCTGATTTTTTTCAGCATGGGTGACGGTAATTGCAGCATGCTGTTGTGTCGCCATGCTTCTCGTTGCCGTGCTGTTGCTTTGCTCTATGTCGTGTGGAGGATGTCTTCTGGCGTGTTTGTAGCTTGTTCGTCTTTTCGTGGTTGGCTACCATCAGCATGGCTGCTCGCATGCTTGGTTACCATCAGCATGCTTTTCGTCTCTTCGTGGTTGGCTACCATTAGTATGCTTTTCGTCAGCATGGTTATGGGACCTTCTTTTGGTGGTTTTATCGAGCTTCCAGAATGGACGTAGCAGATCAGATATCTTCTGGAGTGTTTTGATTTTATGGCAAGTCATGGCCTCTTTTGCTATTTATTCAGAGTGTGAGTTGTGTTCTTTATGTACTTTCGTTTGTTCTTTGTATATTCGTCGTCGCTGCCTTCCTGGTTATTATTATGGCTCCCAAAAGAAAACCCATGCATGATATCACCAACATCCTGCAAGAAGTTGATTTGCGTCCGTCTTGTTTCCCCTCTACTGAAGGTCTCCCATCCACTTTCAGTATGGGGGGACCTACAGCTGCTTCCCAGTCTCCGTCTACATTTACTGTCCCGAGGCAACAAGTTTGTTCTGTCCATAACCGTGTTGACACTCCTCCTGAAGGCCCTTCCACTGGTCGTAACTTGCATGTAATCAAGCAGAGAGCTTGATCGTTTGTTTTGTATAATCTGCACTTCTAATATTTCAAACCTTTTTCCTTCTCTGTATAAGCTCGCGCACCAGCTAATATGTTGTCTTTTTTGCTTTCGTTAAAAACAGAAAACTTTATTGCTGTCATTTCTTTCTTTATCACTTTGGTTTCTTTAAAAAAAGATTATTGCTTTCATTTTCTACAGTTTTGAAAAGGTTTAATGTTTCATAAAGAATCTGCAAATCCACACGTCTTAATTCAGCCATTTCAGCAGAAAATGTGGTGAATATGTGCAGAATATATAAATATAAGCATGCAAAATTCATTGTACACTTGTCTGTCCGCACACGATGTGTTTTTCGTTTCAGCTTTCTTTTCCTTGAAATCCATAAATGTTGAAGTCTTTGATTTCTGTAAATAAACCGTATCGTGTCTACATATTTAATCCAAAAATGTTGACGTCTTTGATTTCTGTAAAGAAACCGTGTTTGCATATTTCCAATTTTTAAAATTGCTTCAATAATTAATTCATCCAACATTTAAAAACTATGCATGAATTAATAAATTGCATATTAGGCACACGTAGAATTCATTGTACACTTGTCTGTCCACAGGTTGTGTTTCGTTTCAGCTTTCTTTGCTTAAAATCCAGAAATGTTGACGTCTTTGGTTTCTGTAAAGAAACCATGTCTGTATATTTTGAATTTTCAAAAGTGCTTTGAAAATAAATCAACAATATTAAAACATCCAATATATGTCATGCATGTATTTTCATATTTAAAAATTTATGCTTTTAAAAAATTAATCGTGTGTCTTCGTTGCTATGCTGCTTCCTCACATTACACTGTGCATTTTATATTTTTCTGTAATACGCACCCGCAAACAATAGATGGATGTATGTGGAACATAAATTCTTGACTACTGTTACATTATAACCTTAATGTAATGATTGTTTTGAAGGATCTACAAAACGCTATGACAAAGGAAAAAAACCAATGACAATTAAAAAGAACGTAGATTCGGAGTCTTCTATACACAAGATTCCTTCTTTCCCTGTAGACAAGAAAACAAAGCTCTTTGAAGTGTCAGTTATTATAGTTGCCATTGGTAATGGTGATATAAGGATGTTAAGTTGGGAACCCTTAATTAGAATTTATCATAATGAAAATGCATAAAAGGACTCTTTGCATTGGAGAAAGGTGGTACCTTGAACCACTTGCATTTTCAAATGGTTGTCATTTTGATGGCTCCATCCCTTATAAGTGTAGGGAAAACAATAAAATGATATTTATGATGGGATATTTTCAAACCACAGGGTGGCTTGGTTATGTGTAGAGGCCTTGGAGAAATTAAAATGCACACCTTCAAAGGCATGGTAGGTTACTGTATGAATGACTTGCACAAACCACACTTTAAGTTCTTCTCACATAATATATCTATAGAGGAAATAACAAGAGGCCGTCAACTATATGCTTTATATGGGTAGGCTGAATTAAAAAACAAAGTTTGCCTCTCTCTTGTCAATCTTTTTGAATGAGCATATGTGTACATGGATAATTACATTGCAAATAAGGTTGGAGCATCACTACAAACCACACTCTTAAAAATGGTCCGGACTAGAAAGTACTGCCTAGTAGCATCATGGATAATTCCAAAGATTGGCTCAAGCATGAGGAAGAAAAGATCTGTTGTAGTATGGAAAGTTATGAAGCTGCCTCACCTGACCCACTGCATAGACATAGACAAGATATTATTTGCAAATTCTCCATCTGTTCAATCCGGTGGATGCAAGAGCAAACAGAGAAGATGAAGAGGATGAAACTAAAGATGGTAAAGGAGTACATAACATGCATGGCAACGACAGTGTAGAGCCAGGAACTCAAACAAATCCTATAGTCATTGATGACGATCAAGAAGCCCAAGTCACCGCATGACTATAGCACCGCCTACCTTTCTGTATGGGAACGGGCATACAAATTCAAAAAAGTGACTATGGATGGTGATGAATTTGTTCCCCTCTTGCCATATGTCTATAAATTCGTAGGTCTTGCCATATGTCTATAAATTCGTAGGTCTCACCAAGGAAGAAGCTTGTTTTGTGTAATCTTAATTTTTCTAGCTCAGTTTCCTTCTATGTAATCAATCTGCTCTGTTGGTTGTAACCTTGTGAATAAAAACATGTTTTATTTCAATGCCTCTACATCTATCTATGAGAAGTTGTGCACATAATTTTATTAGTTTTAATCTCAAAGACCAAATCTTTGTAATGTTACAAAATTCATTTATTTGAATCTTACGAAACTCAAGTTTTTCAACTTTAGAATGTGTAAATTTATAAAATTTAAAATGTATAACCTTAGAAAATGTAAATTTTAGAAGCACCAAAATTTAAAAAATGTTAATTTTAAAACCTTAGACTTCATAAGGTTATTACCTTATGAAGTGTAAGGTTTGAGTGAATAAGCACCACCGAAAAAAAATAATTAATAGGTTTGAGTGAATATGCACCACCAATTTATGCTTATTCACAACTTTCACATTCCATCTATACCCTCATATTTTTTAATCATTGTGCCTTCCCCCTCAATTTCTTAAATTTTTTTATAAAGGCTAGACCTTGGAAAGGTAAGCTTGGACCTTGAAGTAAATGATTGCATGCCTCAACCTTGCACTTACATCATGCATGCACATTCACTATTCACATTTACATCCCACCCTCTCGTGATGTTAGCAAGGTACCTTGGTACATGTGAGAGAGGCCTAGAGCTCCCAAACATAGAAGCATCTTACTCCTTATGATAGAGAGAACTATAATCTTATTGTATTTGGTATCATAGGTCATTTTGGCCTTTTATAGGCATTAATCTCTCTCTCTCTCTCTCTCTCTCTCTCTCTCTTCAACAATCCTAATTAGGCAGGCTCTTTCTCTACCAATATGAAGACGATAAAATTCTTGAGTCAAATCTAAGATGCAACAAAAGAAAACATTCAAATGGAACAAAAATCATGCTAACAATCTAGTAGACCTATGATGTGAGACGTTAAATACAATGTGAGAAAAATCATGCTAATCATCTAATAGACCTACGATGTGAGGCATTAAATACATTCACCTCAACTAAAAATAGGGATCTATTTTTTGGTTTGGATTTCGGCTTTCCAAAATCAATGACGGCTCTACCATCATAATAGATTGCCACTTTGCTTCTTGTGAGCTACTCATACTTCGGCTAATTTTGCATTCTTAGGATTAGTTCCTCTATGATTCGTATCTTTGTGCCTTTACATCTTTTTAACTATTTGAAAGACTCAATCTTATTCAATTTGTACAAGGTAAGTTTACTCCATGATTTCCTTATCACATGGTGCCTTGTTGTGAGACATTAGCAAATCCTAAACCCCATTCGATCTTATCGGCGGCGTTAGTCCAATTGATTCACCATCATTTTGAGAGAGAGAGAGAGAGAGAGAGAGAGAGAGAGAGAGAGAGAGAGAGAGAGAGAGAGAGAGAGAGAAGAAGAAGAAGAAGAAGGAGGAGGAGGAGGAGGAGGAGAAAGAAAGTATATGTTAACATCTCCTAGAGACCTAAAGAGTCTATGAGACCACCAAAAAGATGTTACATGTAAACTAGATGTCAAAAAACATGAAAATAAAAATAGTAAGAGAAAGAGAGAGAGAGAGAGAGAGAGAGAGAGAGAGAGAGAGAGAGAGAGAGAGAGAGAGAGAGAGAGAAGAAGAAGAAGGAGGAGGAGGAGGAGGAGGAGGAGGAGGAGGAGGAGGAGAAAGAAAGTATATGTTAACATCTCCTAGAGACCTAAAGAGTCTATGAGACCACCAAAAAGATGTTACATGTAAACTAGATGTCAAAAAACATAAAAATAAAAATAGTAAGCTCTACATAGGTCCTTGTGTATACAATGTACAAAGAAATCTCCTAGAGACCTAAAGAGTCTATGAGACCACCAAAAAGATGTTACATGTAAACTAGATGTCAAAAAACATGAAAATAAAAATAGTAAGCTCTACATAGGTCCTTGTGTATACAATGTACAAAGAAATCTCATGTGTCCTCAACAAAGTATATAGAATCTCATGTGTCCTTAACAAAGTATAGGGCCATGATGTCCACCTGCCTACAGTGGTGCCTCCCTTAGGTGTCCAATAGATTTAACACTTGGGTAAAACTTAGGCCAATGAGAAGAATATGTGATAGCATATTATTCTCTTTTATTTTTCCTTAACACGCTAACAAAGAGGGAAACATTTTCCATATAAAGAATCCTTAACACATTTTTATACAAAGAATCCCCGACATATTTATTTGAAAAGTCTACATGAATTTGTATAATGAAATTCTTTTTCACTATCTATTTTACTCTTTTATTTATCAACTATTTACAAAGAATCCCCAACATATTAAATTGAAAAGTCTACATGAATTTGTGTGCGATGGCATCCTTTCACTATCTAATAAACACTTTTTACTCTTGTTATTCATGAACTATTTAAAATAGAGACTAGATCATGCGAATATATTTTTATAATCCTATAACCACAAACAAGATTGGACAAATGATTACACTTAGAAAGAATAAAGTATTTTGTGTGGTCCATGCATGTTTTTCTATTAGATAGTACACTCAACCATACCCTATTATTCATGGTGCTTTTCTAAAAGTTTTTTTTAGAAAGAGAATACCTTGTTTTCAAGTAGAATCATTCTTCTCAATTAGCCAAGGAGGAACGAATAAAAAGTTGTCAAGGTGTGGAAATATATATATATATATAAATATATCATTGATGTGATAAAAAAGTTAAGAACTCGCTCTACATTTTCAAACCTCTTATATGAATTGACCCATGCTAGAGAACACTACTTGCATAGATAGCGGTTTGTGCCATTAATCTCACATCATTGGCAATAGTGGAAAGAGGGTACCAATATGCATGTGGACCAAAACACTAACCAATATGGTAGTAAAGAAAATCGTGCTTCAATCTCTCTTCTTTAGCATAGATTGAGGGGGAACTCTTCGTGTGGGGATGTTGAGAGGAACCATTAATCCCACATGCTAGGTGGTGAATTGTGGATGGATCCTATGTAATGGTAACTAGCATATCCTCATGCCTAACTAGGAAGGTGGATAAGCAGCTAAGATCCTCCTCATCCTATTTGTGAGTCCGTTCAAGTCATTTTGGTAGGCACTCGCCTTAGATTCGTAAACACTTTGATTGATTTTAGACTTTGCAAAATAAAAAAGACAAAAAAAAGAGGCCATTTTTATGGTTAGTGCTTTTCTTTGGTTATAGAAATTTGATTAAAGATATGTAAGCTAAAACCATGTGAGTTTCTCAAATTCAAGAAATTCTTAATGATTAATAACTTCTTATTTGAGTTATCTTTACATGATTTGGGAGGAGGATTCAAAAAAAAACTAACAAAAGCATTTCAGTTCCAATATTGTGATTATAACTGCTAACTATGGTTGCCTTTTAGGGTTAGATATGCATAACATAAAAGATTAACCTCCATTCAAAGCAACCAAACGAACACATACATATACACATAGGCAAGCATGGAAAGAAATTGATAAATTTACCAACCCAAACCATGTTGTTATAGCATTATTAACTAGCTTTCTAGATAATCAATTTTCTAGGTAGCCAATGTTACATCTTATGTGACCCATCTAGTAAGCCATACCCTATGCCTAATCCATATGGGATATGTGCAAGGTTTAACTCGAATGTGGATTGTTTGCTTGCAAACATGAGCAACAAATAGAAATCAAAGTGTAAAACAAAGAAAAAAGACTCACCACATAGCATTGGGTCTAATCTACCCCTCGAGATGGTGGCTCCTCTTCCCATATGGAGTATTTATATCTTTTATTATAAAAATAGGCCTATAGAGCCAATAATAGCTTGCTCTGAGAGCTCCTTGTAACAAAACACACACACACACAAGTAGACAAGCACACAAGAGAGATGGATGGCTGATTTTTTTTTCTGTACAATATAGGAAATTACTCTCCTACTATAACTTACAAAGGTCAAACATGACTTGTTTGCTTGCAAACATGAGCAACAAATAGAAATCAAAGTGTAAAACAAAGAAAAAAGACTCACCACATAGCATTGGGCCTAATCTGCCCCCTTGAGATGGTGGCTCCTCTTCCCATATGGAGTGTTTATGTATTTTATTATAAAAATAGCAATAATAGCTTGCTCTGATAGCTCCTTATAACAAAACACACACACACACAAGTAGACAAGAACACAAGAGAGATGGATGGCTGATTTTTTTTTCTGTACAATATAGGAAAGTACTCTCCTACTAAAACTTACAAAGGTCAGTCCATAGTGTGAACCCAAATATAATATAGGAAAGTACTCTCCTATTATAACTTACAAAAGTCAATCCATAGGGTGAACCCAAATACATGAGATGGTACTATAACTATGTCATAACTCTAGTACACCAAAGTGGCTCACTTAGCTTATAAACCATTGGCAGTATATCACCCATAATCTCACCAACCCAGCTAGTGGCATAAGTGTAGAAGCTATCACCTAGGTGGGTCATCAATGTCCATAGCACTAGTTGAGCTTGAGTTCTCAATACTCCCCCTCAAGCTCAGCTCCACACATTGCACTCCAAGTAAGCTTCTAAACTTATGGAGATTCTTTCTACCCAATGACTTTGTGAATATGTTAGCCACCTGATCCTCTGTGCTAACATATACTAAATCCACATCACCTGCCCTCATAGAATGATAATGCACCTTAATGTGCTTTGTCATGGCATGACAAAGTGGGTTACTAGGGCCAATTGTATGCTACTCATGTCGTCATAATAAATGATAATATCCCTATCCATAGGCTCACACATATTACCAAGTATCTTTTGAAACAAAGCTTCGTGCCTTTGTGGTCGACAAGAAAACCGTCGGGCTATTTTGCGGCTCTAACTTATAACAGCACTTCTAAAAGAAAACATAAAGCCAGTAATAGATCTCGTGTTTGAGACACTACGAGCCCAATCATAACGTCTGTATACCCATGTAGTTATATCTCTTTGCCAACCTCATAGAAAATTCCATAGTCAAAAGTGGACTTTATGTATCTGAGAATCCGTCTACCCACATCTAAATGTGGCTTCCTAGGGGCCTACATACACTGATTCACAAGTCTAAGCATATCTCAAATTTGGCCTAGTAATGGTCATGTAGATCAAGCTACCCACTATGCATGCCTGTACAGAAATTTCGGACATCCATAACTTCTACATATGAGCTCAAAATTTGTCGAAGATTAGAGATCCAAAATCTACTCGCTGAGCTCTTTCCATAGATATGTCACATGATATGGTTTTGCCCACTCAATTTTAAATTCAATTTTGGCGGGAAACTTTGAAATTCAAACTTCTAGCCATTTGAAGAATAAGAAGGTATCTAAAGTCAAAGAAACTTAACATTTCAACAAAAAGTCATTAAAATCATAATATGGCAGCTTCAAGGGTCCCTATAGACCTCAATCTTCCCCTAATGCTTTCACATCATTCCTCATCATTACACATCCTATCACATCATTCCTCATCATCTCTCATTGTTCCATATCATTTCTCATCATTCCATATCATTTCTCATTATCCCACATTTTTGTACAACAATTCACATCACATCAATTCTCATCCATTTCACATCATCAATGTAAGCTCTACATAGGTCCTTGTGTATACAATGTACAAAGAAATCTCATATGTCCTCAACAAAGTATATAGAATCTCATGTGTCCTTAACAAAGTATAGGGCCATGATGTCCACCTGCCTACAGTGGTGCCTCCCTTAGGTATCGAATAGATTTAACACGGGTAAAACTTAGGCCAATGAGAAGAATATGTGATAGCATATTATTCTCTTTTATTTTTCCTTAACACGCTAACAAAGAGGGAAACATTTTCCATATAAAGAATCCTTAACACATTTTTATACAAAGAATCCCCGACATATTTATTTGAAAAGTCTACATGAATTTGTATAATGAAATTCTTTTTCACTATCTATTTTACTCTTTTATTCATCAACTATTTACAAAGAATCCCCAACATATTAAATTGAAAAGTCTACATGAATTTGTGTGCGATGGCATCCTTTCACTATCTAATAAACACTTTTTACTCTTGTTATTCATGAACTATTTAAAATAGAGACTAGATCATGCGAATATATCTTTATAATCCTATAACCACAAACAAGATTGGACAAATGATTACACTTAGAAAGAATAAAGTATTTTGTGTGGTCCATGCATGTTTTTCTATTAGATAGTACACTCAACCATACCCTATTATTCATGGTGCTTTTCTAAAAGTTTTTTTTAAAAAGAGAATAACTTGTTTTCAAGTAGAATCATTCTTCTCAATTATCCAAGGAGGAACGAATAAAAAGTTGTCAAGGTGTGGAAATATACATATATATAAATATATCATTGATGTGATAAAAAAGTTAAGAACTCGCTCTACATTTTCAAACCTCTTATATGAATTGACCCATGCTAGAGAACACTACTTGCATAGATAGCGGTTTGTGCCATTAATCTCACATCATTGGCAATAGTGGAAAGAGGGTACCAATATGCATGTGGACCAAAACACTAACCAATATGGTAGTAAAGAAAATCGTGCTTCAATCTCTCTTCTTTAGCATAGATTGAGGGGGAACTCTTCGTGTGGGGATGTTGAGAGGAACCATTAATCCCACATGCTAGGTGGTGAATTGTGGATGGATCCTATGTAATGGTAACTAGCATATCCTCATGCCTAACTAGGAAGGTGGATAAGTGGCTAAGATCCTCCTCATCCTATTTGTGAGTCCATTCAAGGCATTTTGGTAGGCACTCGCCTTAGATTCGTAAACACTTTGATTGATTTTAGACTTTGCAAAATAAAAAAGAGAAAAAAAGAGGCCATTTTTATGGTTAGTGCTTTTCTTTGGTTATAGAAATTTGATTGAAGATATGTAAGCTAAAACCATGTGAGTTTCTCAAATTCAAGAAATTCTTAATGATTAATAACTTCTTATTTGAGTTATCTTTACATGATTTGGGGGGAGGATTCAAAAAAAAACTTACAAAAACTTTTCAGTTCCAATATTATGATTATAACTGCTAACTATGGTTGCCTTTTGGGGTTAGATATGCATAACACAAAAGATTAACCTCCATTCAAAGCAACCAAACAAACACATACATATACACATAGGCAAGCATGGAAAGAAATTGATAAATTTACCAATCCAACCATCTACACTATACTCAAATGTACCTTGTACATTCATGGAAGGATTTAAGGACACATTAAATTTAAACCATGTTGTTATAGCATTATTAACTAACTTTCTAGATAATCAATTTTCTAGGTAGCCAATGTTACATCTTATCTAACCCATCTAGTAAGCCATACCCTATGCCTAATCCATATGGGATCCATGCAAGGTTTAACTCAATTGTGACTTGTTTGCTTGCAAACATGAGCAACAAATAGAAATCAAAGTGTAAAACAAAGAAAAAAGACTCACCACATAGCATTGGGTCTAATCTGCCCCTTGAGATGTTGGATCCTCTTCCCTTATGGAGTATTTATATCTTTTATTATAAAAATAGGCCTATAGAGCCAATAATAGCTTGCTTTGAGAGCTCCTTGTAAATAACAAAACACACAAACACAAGTAGACAAGCACACAAGAGAGATGGATGGATGTTTTTTTTTTCTGTATAATATAGGAAAGTACTCTCCTACTATAACTTAGAAAGGTCAAACATGACTTGTTTGCTTGCAAACATGAGCAATAAATAGAAATCAAAGTGTAAAACAAAGAAAAAAGACTCACCACATAGCATTGGGTCTAATCTGCCCCCTCGAGATGGTGGCTCCTCTTCCCATATGGAGTGTTTATATATTTATTACAAAAATAGGCCTATAGAGCCAATAATAGCTTGCTCTGATAGCTCCTTATAACAAAACACACACATACACACAAGTAGACAAGCACATGAGAAATGGATGGCTGATTCTTTTTTTCTGTACAATATAGGAAAGTACTCTCCTACTATAACTTACAAAGGTCAGTCCATAGTGTGAACCCAAATATAATATAGGAAAGTACTCTCCTATTATAACTTACAAAAGTCAATCCATAGGGTGAACCCAAATACATGAGATGGTACTATAACTATGTCATAACTCTAGTACACCAAAGTGGCTCACTTAGCTTATAAACCATTGGCAGTATATCACCCATAATCTCACCAACCCAGCTAGTGGCATAAGTGTAGAAGCTATCACCTAGGTGGGTCATCAATGTCCATAGCACTAGTTGAGCTTGAGTTCTCAATACTCCCCCTCAAGCTCAGCTCCACACATTGCACTCCAAGTAAGCTTCTAAACTTATGGAGATTCTTTCTACCCAATGACTTTGTGAATATGTTAGCCACCTGATCCTCTGTGCTAACATATACTAAATCCACATCACCTGCCCTCATAGAATGATAATGCACCTTAATGTGCTTTGTCATAGCATGACAAAGTGGGTTACTAGGGCCAGTTGTATGCTACTCATGTCGTCATAATAAATGATAATATCCCTATCCATGGGCTCACGCATATTACCAAGTATCTTTTGAAACAAAGCTTCGTGCCTTTGTGGTCGACAAGAAAACTGTCGGGCTATTTCTTGCGGCTCTAACTCATAGCAGCACTTCTAAAAGAAAACATAAAGCCGTTAATAGATCTCGCGTTTGAGACACCACCAGCCCAATCACAACATCTGTATACCCATGTAGTTATATCTCTTTGCAAACCTCATAGAAAATTCCATAGTGAATAGTGGACTTTATGTATTTGAGAATCCGTCTACCCACATCTAAGTGTGGCTTCTTGGGGGCCTACATACACTGATTCACAAGTCTAAGCATAGCTCAAATTTGGCCTAGTAATGGTCATGTAGATCAAGCTATCCACTATGCATGCCTGTACATAGTGGGGTCTTCTCCAAAAGCTCACCTGTATCTGTGAAAAGCTTAGTGTTATGACATTGAAAGATTTATAGCTTGTCATACCAAACTTGGATAACATGTCCAAGCCATACTAGCTCTGCTAATAGCAAAATCCCATTAGGTGATATCACCATCTCTACATCAAGAAAATATTGTAGCTCACCCAAATTGTTCATCTAAAACTTCTACTTCAAAAGCATCTTGGCATCATGTATGCCACCATCACTATCATCAGTGGTAATCAACTTATCCACATAAATGACTAATAGCATGATCTCTCGCTATCTGTCGTTTTCACATAAAGTGAAGAATCTACATTGGTAAAACAAGATACTCCGTGATTTGTTTGACCATGCTTTGGGTGTCTCATCAATCCATATAAGGCTTTGCACAACCTGTATATAAAATTTGCATTGGTAACAAGATACTCCCTAATTTGCATTGGTAACAAGATACTCCCTTATTTGTTTGATCATGCTTTAGGGGCCTGCATCAATCCATATAAGGCTTTGCACAACCTACATATAAAATCTAGATGTGCAATGCTACTCTCATAACATGGTGGCTGCATCATGTAGACATCTTCTTGTAAATCACCATGTAAGAACGCATTCTTTAGATCCATCTAATGTAAAGAACAACCTTTTCTGCAGCCATAGTAATGACAACTCTCACGCTTTAGGCAAAGGCACTAATTCCCATGTCGCGTTTGTATCCAATGCTACCACCTCCTCTTCCATGGCACTTCCCGTTTCTAATTTCTAAGTGCCTACTCAAAACAAGTGAGATCTATCTCTTATATTGGTTTAACCATGTAAACATAGTGATGTGCTATATATCCATTATATCTCAACCTATCGATAGGGTATCTAACTTGAGTATTGGTTTAACCATGTAAGCATAATGATGGGCTATATATCCATCATATCTCAACCTATCAATAGGGTATCTAACCTGCGTAGAACTATGTACACTTCGATCACTACACCAAGTGTCCTTAAAATAGCCTTGGTTTACTAGGACCAAAGACTGATGGAATGCAAAGCATCTCATCAAAGCTTAGCACGGAGCCACTGGAGTCACCATCATCCATATAAGAGTGACCGATTGACAGATCAGGCACAAAATATTGATCTATCTTTTCCTTTACTTTACATAATACATATGCACTAGCACATGTTGCACCATTATATTCTTATATCTACATCTTTATTTTCCTTCACTGGTTTATACCAACTACTCATCTTATCAAAGATAACATCTCTACTTACTTGCATATCATGAGTGGTAAGGTTATAGCATTTATAACCTTTCTACTCCAAATAATAACAAATGAAGACGTATTTCTCTACCTTTGGATCCAACTTAGTTCTTGCTTTATCAGGAACATGCACGTATCCAATACATCCAAACACTTTCAAGTGAGAGACATCGGTTTTATGCCTTTAAATTTCTCTTCAAGCGTCATGCTATGAGTAGCTGGTTGCTCTACAATGGTGGGGGTTATGTTCATAATGTAAACAATAGTTGCCTACTACTTCAGCCCAAAAATAATCTGGTATTGTATATTCACATGCCAAGGCACTTGTGTGCCACATGTTAATATCTGTAAGGACACATGTCCCCCATACACAAACGTGGTTGTGCCATTTCCTCAGGTATGTGAATCTACAAAGTAAACATCTTACCATTTATCTTACCCTATGCAACCAGGCAACATTGATTTTGGAAGTCTTCCACAAAGTATCCTTGAGGATTGAACCTCACTTGTATACCCTTCTTAGCTATCTATGTAACCAAGTTTTTAATAATATTAAGAACATAAAGTACATCTACTAGGTACTTCAACACCCTTGAAGATTGAACCTCACTTACAAACCTTGGTCAACTAACTAAGTTTTTTGTAATATTAAGAACATAAAGTACATCTACTAGCAAGTACTTCATTTTGCCATCCTGTATAAATAATGGTACTTTACCAACATGCACAATGGGGTGTAGAGTATCATCACTTGTTTTCACATATCCTAGTTTTTCCATTTTCTACATATCTCTAAACCACTCACCCCATGACTAGTCATGTGGTTGGAGGTGCGAGAATCCACATACCAAATATCTCTCGATCTTGATACATCTCTTGTTGTGGGATTGAGTGTGTTGCATAACAAAAAGCTACTCACTTTTGTCATCACCCTATTTATTTAATGATGTATGGTTGCCTTGCTGTAACTTTCCACTTTTGATATCATTATGCTTTTTATAATAGTCCTTTGCAAACAATATGTGTCCTAGTCTACCACAATAATAGCATTCCATGCTATTTACTTGGCCTCCCTCTTTGGCTCCCCTTGCCTCTAGACTGGTCTATTTCACCTATATAAGATTGATTTTCTTGTTCTTATTGTTGCCTTTGGCTCCCCTTGCCTCCAAATTGGTATCTTCCACATGTATGGGATTGATTTTCTTGTTGTTATTTTTGCCTTTGGTTTTGATTTCCAAATCAACCACCCTTACATCCTTTAGATGATGATCTACCTCTACCTCTACATGTTTCTGAGTACAGAAGGCCCGCTCATGTGAATTCCTAGAGGATGAACCTTCCCCAAAATTCATATCCTCACGGATAAGGAGAGCAGTGAAAATCAAAAAAGTTCTCTCGAACTCCAATGCAGGTTTAAAATTGATTGTATTCCTTGCTAAGACCATTCATGGCCTGATACCTTATCATCTTCATCCACTGATGATCCAATAGAAGAAAGGGCACCTGCAAACTCTTTAACCTTCATCGAGTAATCATTTATACTCAGGTCTGCTGTCACATTATGTGGCTCCTATTGTAGTTGCATCTTTTGAGCTCGAGTGTTTATATTGTACATCTTCATGGTATCCCAAGTCTCCTTAAACATTTGTGCATCCTATATAGGCACAATCATAGAGCCTAACAAACAACCAATATAACATGTTCTAGCTCTTCCATACCATGCTTTATATGCCTGCACTTGTTGTGGGGTGAGATTTTCTTCACTAATATCTGGCTCTTTTTCATCACCTATGATGAACTCCCAATATCTTTTTTCCATGATAAGGAAGTTAGTCATCCTTAATTTCCAAGCCTGAAAATTATTCTTGTCCAACTTCTTGCTCACAAATTGTGTCAAGCTATCAAACATCTTTACCTTGCAGAGTAACTTACTAAATAGTGCTTTTCCAGCTTCTTTCTCATAAATTGTAAGTAAGCTATCAAACATCTTTACCCTGCAGAGTAACTTACTAAATAGTGCTTGCAAAAACTTCTACGCTTACAAAAAATCTATAGCCTCCAATATGACGTAATAGTACCGTAAACTTGTTAAACTATGACATCTTTTTGGCTCTTTTATGCCATGCTTCATATGGCTGCATGTGCTGTGGGGTGGGATTTTCTTCAGCAATATCTAGCTCTTTTTTATCACCTCTGATGAACTCCCAATATCCTTTTCCCATAAGGAAATTGGTCATCTTGAATTTCCAAGCCTAGAAATTATTCTTGTTCTTGCTCATAGTTTGTGATAAGCTATCAGACATCTTTACCAGTAACTTACCAAATAGTGCTTGCAAAAACTTGTGCACTTTCAACAAAACTTTAATCTCCAACACATCAGTACTATAAACTTGTTAAACTATAACTGGGTATGAAATAGTCACATAAACGTACATTCACCAATAGTTAACAAATCTTGGATTCTTTGCACAGATTGCCCTGCAACCAAAATTCCAGCCACAACTTTGCACTGAACCAAAAATTGAGCATACAAAGTAAAAAAATTGATGATTTCACAAAGTGCATGTGAAAAACTTACAAAGCCAAAATGTATCTCAAAATGCACTCAAATTGCCTTGAAAAACACGCAAAAATCAGTTACAAAGGTTATTGTGCACAATAGGTTTTTTTCCTTCACCCAAGAGGATGCCTTAATTTTAGACTGTGACTTTCCAATTTGTCTATAGATCTCAGAGCTACCCAAAGGTGTTGCTCTAAAATCAAATAGAAAAAGAGATGTAATTACCCTTACCTATGTACCGCTTCCTTTGCTTGCCTCTTCACACAAATCGATACTCTGATACCATAATAAGAATGTGGGGGAGACGATGACCTTGAGCTTCTTGCACACACATAAGAGGAGATAAGCACACAAGAGATATGGATAGCAATAGAATGCTCCTTGCCAAAGGGGTGAAGGTAGAGCTCTCAATGCCTAAATGGAGGCAAGAGAAGATAGTCCTTCACGATGGTTCTCTTTAAGAATAGGAAGCTAGTACAATAAGAAAATCTACAATCAAACCTATCTAGCATGCATCCATCAAACAAGAAAGTTTCAAAAGCATACAAGAAAGTAAGAAGAGGGAAGAGGAGAGCTCACAAGTAAACTATTAAAAGGGAATGATTGTGTATTGCTTAGTGTGAAAAATGGCTTATATACAAGTGAGTAGTTTTCACACTATTCCAACCAACTTTAAGATAGTTTGGCCTCTATTACTAGTCTTAAGCAACTATGTGCACTAAGTCCATAGAATTTCCTTGACATTAAGTGCATGTAAGGTTGCTTCATACATTCTAGCACTGTCGTGCAAAAAATAAGTGCCCATGTTTGTGTATGAATAAGATGGCAAGGCACCTTATGGTAAGTCAGGTGAGAAAAACTATGTTAACCTATAGAGTGGTTTTAACATACCCCCTTCTTAATGGCAGTGACCACATCCTCATGTCACCCAAGTCGGTGGTGGTAAAGCTGACGTCGAGAAGTGGATGGTGTGGATGCTCCAAGATACCCTATGGAGTCGGTCGAGGTTAAGTGGTTAGGTCAAGATATATTTGTAACTAAATGTAGTGAAAAGTGATGGGAAGCTTCGGGTAGCCTTGATAGTGGTAGGTAGCTTGTCAAGGTAACATGTGAGAATATGTGAATATGATGCGAAAGCAAGTAGAGATCACACAAGAGAGTAGATAGCCAAAAGAGAGACAACAATAATTGAGCTAAAAATTGAAAAGTATTGAATAAATATGAAGGCACATTGGCCACACTTATATGCATTTCATGGAGAGTAGTTGGCTAGTAGTAAAAGGCACACGACTGGCAAGAGAGGTAAATTCCTAAAATTAAGCTATAAAATAATGGAGAAATATGGTAAAAATTCCTAATGACATGAGATAAATCTGTGGACAAAAAGGGGCATACAAAGGAGTAAGAGAGAGCTGGAGATGACATGTCCAACACCTCCTCTTAGCTCCAGCAAGGGGTCCGACTCCCATACAGGTAAGAAGATGATCAATGGTATCTCGAGGAAGAGGTTTGGTTAAGAGATCAGCAATGTTTTCCTAAGAAGGACAATACTCCAGTGTAATGATGCCATTGGTGACTAGCTCATAAACGAAGTGAAAGTGGACTTCAATATGTTTGGTCCACCCATTGAAGGATGAAGTTCAAGCCAACACCAGGCACTTTGGCTGTCCACCATAAGAATACGGATCAAAGAATCCGAGAGTACATCAAGATTGCTAGACATCTAGAATAACCATAACAGCTCACAGCAGCAAGTATCTAGATAAGCACGATACTCAGCCTCGATAGAAAATAATGAAACTGTATTATGCTTCTTGGATCTCCTGCTGGAGATAAGATTGAAACCAAGAGTGAAGCAATAGCTAAAAGTGGATCGTTGAGTGTCCTGATCATCTACCCCCTCCTTTGAAAGAGATACCATAGTCCAAGGTACCAGATAAGTATTAAAGAGCCCTGAGAGCGACCTGCCAATGAGAATGTCGAGGAGCAAAAGAAAACTGACTGAGAACTTTGACATTGTAAGAACTATCAGGCATGGTGTAACTAGCTGTAGGAGTAAAAGATTATGCATAATTCACACCCTCAATCTGAGAGTACCCCTTTGTAACCAATCTGGCTTTGTGTTTGTCTAGAGATCCATCAGCATGAAACTTGGTCTTAAAGACCCACTTGACCCCAAACAATGACTTGTTGATGTAGAGGCCATTCCACTAGCTCCCATGTACGATTCCTCTCAATGGAATCAATCTTATTCTCCATGGTTGACCACCACTCAGGAAGAGTAAGAGCCTTTGTAGTTGTAGTAGGCTCATATGATTGTATCTTTCTACTCATTAGGGCGAGGTTCCAAGAATGACCAAGCTACTGTAATCTATGTGCCTATGTCAAAGATTGTGCTAAAGAATTAGCAAGCTGATGAAGTTCCATATCGGAGAGATGAGAATCGCGAATAGTGGTTTCCAGGCATCGTGGAATCTTGGGGACAATCCTCCATTACATAGGAGCAAGAGCAGGAGGAGAAGTCGGGGTAGGAGGAAGTGGGGGTGGAGAGACAGGGGATAAAGAAGTTGATGGGGTGGAGAAGATGGCAGTGGAGCTAGGGCATGGAGCTAGGGCGGCTGAGGAAAGAGAAAGGACCTCGAAGTTAAAGCCCGGGATGAGAGAAAAAATTATTTGATAAGGGTTCAACAAAGTGAACATCGTAAGAAATCACCAAGGATCGCGACTCCGGATCCCATAACCTATAAAATTTGGAATGAGAGATATTTCTAAGGAATTTGCACTTCCTAGACTTGGGATCAAATTTGGATTTGTTGAAATCAGGGATATAAACATAGACATCGCAACCGAAAACCTTGAAATGGGAGACAAAAGGTTTCTGTGTCCGGTAAAAGCCTCCTCTAGAGTCATATGAGAAACCTCCTTTGTAGGGGAATAATTGATGATGTAAATAATAGTGCTCATAGCTTCTCCCCAAAAAGAGGGAGGAAGATCAGAAGAAGAAAGCATGGCATTGGCTATCTCCTAAACAATCCTATTCTTGCGTTTAACCACACAATTTTGCTAAGGTGTGTGAGGTGTGGAAAATTGATGGGTTAAACCTTTCTGTGAGAAAAAATTATTGGAGGTTTTGGAGATGATTTCTCCCCCATTGATGGAGCAAACTTGTCAAACCTTCTTTGTGGTCATAGTCTGGACCAAAGTGACCCACTCTTGGAATCAAGAGAAAGCTTGAGATTTTTCTACCAAGAGATAAACCCAAACTTAGCATGAGTAATCATCAATAATAAGCATAAAGTACCTAACTCCTCCTTGGGTAGTAGTTCACATGGGGCCGCATAGGTCCATATATGAATGAGCTCCAGAATATGAGAAGCCCGATGAGTAGCCTCATGAGGAAAGGCATCTTGGTGTTGCTTGCCATGAAGATAAGCCACACAGTGGTGGAAGACCCTCGACCATCTGCTGAGAAGACAATAGTTGCAGAGAAGTATAATTTAGATGCCTATAGCAAGCATGCCACAAATCTGCATCCACATGAGCTACCAAGTCATGAGAGCTGTTGTAAGATTCCTCCCCAGCCTTCGAGGTATACAGGAGTAAGAATCCCCCTTTCTGATCTTATAATTATTCTCTCTAAAATAAAAGAAAGATTCTGTTTAAAAAAGGAAGAACCTTTTCCCTGAATACTTCTCAAGAGTCCCACCTGTTTTAAGATTCAGAACAATGAGTTCAGAAGTGAGAATCGATGTTTTGGATATCAAGGTTTTGGTCTTCATTCGAGTACGGCCCAAAAGAAGTTCTTTATCTCTTGGGAAGTATAAGAAGTTATCTCCCAGATATTGTGGACCAAAGAAAGTAGGTGATTTAGCTTACGAACTTCTTTTATCTCCTCATCTCAAAGTTCTAAATGCCTTCTATAGAAAAATATGCCAAACCCAAATCATGGAAAGACGGTAAAACTTCAGTGGCAAGTTACCGTTGGCTTCTAAGTTACGCTAGCTCCTTCTTTTATATAAGTCGTAACTTTTACTTGTCGTTCACAGTAATCTTACTCCCATCGATCTCCTTTCTTTCTTAATCTCCTTCATGGCTTGGCAACAAGAATTAGTTTTATCCATAATGATTCCTCACCTTCAAGACGCAAGTGAGTTTGTGAAGAAGGATTTTATAGAACAGTATCAGCGCTCACTTTTTCCTCACCTAGGAACTTCTGTAGCGCAGACCAAATGGCGGACCTATCAAGACATAACTAGGGTAACACCCTGGGGTCAGCAACACTTTCGTAACAATGTCCGCTTGGCCATGGTTATCGAAGCCTTGGGTTTGGGTCCTCGATACTACTGCGTCATGAGATCAAGACATCTTGGGTTTTCTGAGCGGGTCTTCTTACTGGCGTGTTTTCTTCCTCATGAGAAGATATGCCTTTACCCCGTTTTTGGCTTGCCTCTCAGAGGTCCTTTTGTTAGAACACCTCATACCACTGAGATAGGCGCAGCAATAACCAATAGAATCATTCCCATAGATGAGTTACCTTATACTTGTGCAGCTTGTGAGGACTGCTTTTGTGACCATATGATGGACGGGCTTATGGAAGTGTAAAGAGTTCCTCTATCTTTACTGTATAAGTTCCGAGAATGAATAAAGTTTAAATCTTGTTCTTATTTTGAATCTTGCTCTCTTTAAGACTTATCTTGGTGGTTAATCTTGATTAAAATTTTTCTCTAAGTCTCATATTCGTGCATCTTGCGAAATTATCACAAGTTGCGAGATGAGGACATCTCGCGTTTTTTAAGTGGGGTAGAATGTAAGATTCCTCCCCCAACCCCCTTTTTGATGTCTAGTATCTTCCCCTGTAATCAACCCTCTTCAGAAATATAAAGACCTTGTTGCTAACTATTTTAGCCTAGAGAGAGAAAAATTATTCTAGAGAGAGAATATTCAGATTTTGAATATTTTTGGATAGAAAAATATCTCTTATAATTCAGATGAGTTCCCCTGAAACAGAAATTCAAAAAGAATTTTCCAATGTGCAATTGGAATTAATTGGAAATAGGTATAAAGAACCTTAGTCTAAGGGTCTAGATTTTCAGAAATTTTTGGTTTATGGTCCAATTAAGGTTCCTATGGGCCAATAGCATCAATCCATGTGTAGGGAGGAGATAAATCCAATTTGTAAAAGAAGATACCCAAAAATGAGTAAATGCTCACATAAGATGAAGAGTTGAAAATGTACAAGGTTTATTAGTAAAAAACTATGAGCAATATTAAAAATATGAGATATTTTGGGTATCCAAAAATGAGTAAATGCTCACATAAGATGAAGAGTTGTAAATGTACAAGGTTTATTAGTAAAAAACTATGAGCAATATTAAAATGATTCCATTATGACACATATGTAAGGAAGGGGAGTTCTTTAAAGGAGGTGCATATTTCACATAAGATGAAGAGTTGAAAATGTATAAGGTTTATTAGTAAAAAAACTATGAGCAATATTAAAATGATTCCATTATGACACATATGTAAGGAAGGGGAGTTCTTTAAAGGAGGTGCATATTTCACATAAGATGAAGAGTTGAAAATGTACAAGGTTTATTAGTAAAAAACTATGAGCAATATTAAAATGATTCCATTATGACACATATGTAAGGAAGGGGAGTTCTTTAAAGGAAGTGCATATTTCACATGCTTGAATTTTTATATCAAAAGTGTTACTTCTATCATTTTTATTTCATGCATAGAAGTATGCATAATGGATAAATTTTTATATCAAAAGTGTTATTTTTACCATTTTTATTTTCATGCATAATAGAAGTATGCATAATGGATAAATTTTTATATCAAAAGTGTTATTTTTATCATTTTTATTTTCATGCATAGAAGTATGCATAAAGGATAAATTTTTATATCAAAAGTGTTACTTTTATCATTTTTATTTCATGCATAGAAGTATACATAAAGGATAAATTTTTATATCAAAAGTGTTACTTCTATCATTTTTATTTCATGCATAGAAGTATGCATAATGGATAAATTTTTATATCAAAAGTGTTATTTTTACCATTTTTATTTTCATGCATAGAAGTATGCATAATGGATGAATTTTTATATCAAAAGTGTTATTTTTATCATTTTTATTTTCATGCATAGAAGTATGCATAAAGGATAAATTTTTATATCAAAAGTGTTACTTTTATCATTTTTATTTCATGCATAGAAGTATGCATAATGGATAAATTTTTATATCAAAAGTGTTACTTTTATCATATTGAATTTCATGCATAAAGGTATGCATAAAAGTTGATTATTTTATTATAAAAGTGTGACTTTTATCATAATTGAATTTCATGCATAGAGGTATGCATAAAAGTTGATTATTTTATTGTAAGAGTGTTACTTTTATCATATTGGATTTCATGCATAGAGGTATGCATAAAAGATATTCTTTTTATACTAAAAGTGTGATTTTCATCAGAAATGGATTTTATGTATAACTTAGATGCATAAGAAAAATTCTTTTATTCTAAAAGTGTAATTCCTACCAAATTGAATTTATGCATAAGAAGATGCATAAAAAAATTGATTTTTAATTCAAAAGTGTCATTCTCATCTAAATTGAATTTATGCATAGGAAGATGCATAAAAGATTGATTTTTAATTCAAAAGTGTCATTCTCATTTAAAATGAATTTATGCATAGGAAGATGCAAAAAAGATTGAATTTTAATTCAAAAGTGTCATTTTCATTTAAAATGAATTTATGCATAGGAAGATGCATAAAAGATTGATTTTATTTCGGAAGTATTAATCTCCTTAAATGGAATTTATGCATAAGTAAATGTGTAAAGAAATCTTATATCAAATATAAGAATGCTCTTGTGTTCTATAAATAGATATGAGATGTGATAGGATGTGATAAGAGGTGTATAAGAGGTGATAAGATGAATTAAGATGTGATAAGATGTGTATGGGATGTGGTAAGAGGTGATAAGATGAATTAAGATGTGATAAGATGTGTATGGGATGAGGTAAGAAGTGTATGTGATAGGATAAGATGTATATGGGTTGTGATAGGGCGAGAATGGATGTGATGTAAAAGATTAGATGTGAAGGCATATGGGGTTATATGAATGGGAATGTGGAAATGGATGTATGTATGTGGATGTGTGGATGTGGAGATGGGAGTATGGATGTATGAATGTGAAAATGGATGCATGCATGAAGATGTATATGCATAGATGTGAATGTGGATGAAGATGTATATGCATAGATGTGAATGTGGATGTAGATGTGGATGTATAGATGTGAATGAGAATGTGGATGTGAATGTGGATGTAGATGTGGATGTATAGATGTGAATGGGAATGTGGTGTGGATGTATGTATGTATGTGGATGTAGATGTGGATGTATAGATGTGAATGGGAATGTGGATGTGGATGTATGTGAATGTGGATGTATAGATGTGAATGGGAATGTGGATGTGGATGTATGTATGTATGTGGATGTAGATGTGGATGTATAGATGTGAATGGGAATGTGGATGTGGATGTATATGAATGTGGATGTAGATGTGGATGTATAGATGTGAATGGGAATGTGGATGTGAATGTGGATGTGGATGTATATGAATGTGGATGTAGATGTGGATGTATAGATGTGAATGGGAATGTGGATGTGGATGTATGTATGTATGTGGATGTAGATGTGGATGTATAGATGTGAATGGGAATGTGGATGTGGATGTATGTATGTATGTGGATGTGGATGTATGAATGAGGACGTGATAATGGATGTATGCATGTAGATGTGGATATATGGATGTGAATATGAATGTGGATGTGGATGTGGATGTGGATGTGGATGTATGGATGTGGATATGGATGTATGGATGTGGATATGGATGTGTATGTATGAATGTAGATATGGGATGTGGATGTATAAATGAGGATGTGAAAATGGATGTATGCATGTAAATGTGGATGTATGGATGTGAATGTGAATGTGAATGTGTATGTGAATTAATGTGTCGTCGATATGAGGAAATAGATGAGAATGAGTACACATTGGTGAATGGAATGTGGAATAAGTAATGTGGACTAAGGAGGGATAATGTGGAAAGACGAGAGTTCGATTTAGAAACTGTATTTTGTGACTGTTTGTAAATGACTGTTTTATGTCAAGAATGCTGGGGAAGCATTTTGACCGTCTTGTGGATTAAGGTCATGAAGACCAAACTGTTAAAGTTGCAACTGCTGATGACGGAGAGTCAATGGAGGACGTCTCGCGTAGCAAGGTCGACCGAGGTCTTGACCAGCCTCGGTTCGATTTAAATGGTGAGCTTCCGGTACGGTGGATGAGGGACCAAGGAAGCGGCCTATGAGTGAAGCGCTAGGTCACCTGCGAAGGATCCTAGAGGGTGCTGACCATACGGTGCTCGGGCTCTGGGTCACCGAAGATACCCACACGTGCGTCGTGGAAGATATTGGAACAAGGAGTAAGAGTTGTTTTGTGAAACCGGGTATGGATCTGGTTGATTGACCTTGCTGGTCTTCAATGGATGAGTCCATGGCTCTTTATATGGATCCGTTGGTTGATCTTGCTGATCTTCAACGAGAGTCCATCTTGATTTTTATAAGTGATTATATTGCCGAGTATTATGGGCTAGGAACTATTGAAAAGGCCCCTGTGTGGACAGGTGGTGAGTGTTCTAGTTGCCAACGATGCCATAGATACTCTGATGAAGGAATGATTGGAAATTATGAATCAATCGGATAAATTGGAAGATTATGATCAGTGGTACTATGGTTTCATTAAAGGATTGTTTTAAAGTTAGTTGATGCTAAGAAAAAGGTAATTTCATATTGGGTGTGTAAGTGGTGTGGCTAGTTTTATGTTTGCATGAACTTCCGGCTAGGGGGCCTTGGAACTCTTTTTCTTGGTACCCGGGACAAAACCTAACCAAATTCCAAATTGGATCCCATCACTACAATGGTTGGGCGGTTGGCTAAACCATGGGATCGGATGGGGTTAGGCTGGACTGATGGATCCGTAAATCGAGACTCAATTTCCGTTATTACGATAGATGAAGTAAGTCCCGGATAGTAATTGTTCTATGGATAGGAATCAACGGCTGTGCCTCTTGATGGGGAAAAAAGCGTTGATCCCAATGATCCAAGTGCAAGTTTCTTCCTTGATCTGACCGAGTATCTTTATAGGTGCAGTCGGATCAGTTTGATCATTATTAATGGTCTTGACTACGTTAGAGTAAAAAGTTATCCTGGAGGAATCGCCCATGCTTTCCGGATAAGGGAAAGTTTTTCCGGATTCGGTTTTGGAAAAACCGACGGATTAGTCTTTTGTCCGGATATCCGTGGACGAGGCCCCGAGTGTGGGACCCTGCCTCACGTAAGAAGTGCTACTTCCGCTGCTCGTACCCCGAATCCATTGCGCGGTGGGAACAGGGATTTCACAGTTGGTATCAGAGCATTTGGTTAATAAAGATCAACTGAGAAGACAAATATGTCAAAAATTTATCAAGAGACACAAAAAGGTTGTAATTGTGTGATATAAGTCATACAATTTGATATTCAAACTAAAATTCGTAATTTGGTAATTGGGTCTTCAGATGGAAGTACCGCAATTATATTGAATCCCTGACTTGCTTGAGGCCTAGACATGATGGTATTTACCTTATAATTCCAAGGGCCGTGACTACCCGTATATACCGAGAGTATACTGCAGCTCTTTACTGACAGTATATACGAGTAAATCTAAGACTTGAAATTTTAAGCGTTAATGCTATCCAGATGATGAATTCGAATGTGGTTGATATGATTTTTAATTCTGTTTGAACTGATGAAATTGATTTGGATTCTGATTGAAAAATGATGATTTCTGAAATTTAGTTGAAATGTAATAAGCTGAGCGAAACCACATGAGGATGAATGGGACGAGTCCCTGTGATGATATTCATAACTGGAATGATGATAATGATTTCAGCAAATCACTATGAGATTAGTGGATTGTGCTGTCAAAGTGCTACTGTTAACACTTGACTCGGTATATCAAGTTAAGGGATGACAAATTGAAAACTTGCTTGACTGAAATTCCCGTGGAGGAATGTTCAGAAAGAAAAATTTTCGATCTGATGGACCATTATCGTATTAAAGATATGAATGATATGATCTAAAATGAATTTTTATTTAATGATGAGTTCTATATAAGGGATATTTATCCCTGTATTCTGTTGGGTTGACCAGAATATAAGGAACCCTAGAATAAATTGGATCTTAAGAAAAAGAGTTGTCCTCTACGTGGCGAGATGAGGACATCTCGCACTTTTTTAAGTGGGGTAGAATGTAAGATTCCTCCCCAGCCTTCGAGGTATACAGAAGTAAGAATCCCCCTTTCTGATCTTATAATTATTCTCTCTAAAATAAAAGAAAGATTCTGTTTAAAAAAGGAAGAACCTTTTCCCTGAATACTTCTCAAGAGTCCCACCTGTTTTAAGATTCAGAACAATGAGTTCAGAAGTGAGAATCGATGTTTTGGATATCAAGGTTTTGGTCTTCATTCGAGTACGGCCCAAAAGAAGTTCTTTATCTCTTGGGAAGTATAAGAAGTTATCTCCCAGATATTGTGGACCAAAGAAAGTAGGTGATTTAGCTTACGAACTTCTTTTATCTCCTCATCTCAAAGTTCTAAATGCCTTCTATAGAAAAATATGCCAAACCCAAATCATGGAAAGACGGTAAAACTTCAGTGGCAAGTTACCGTTGGCTTCTAAGTTACGCTAGCTCCTTCCTTTATATAAGTCGTAACTTTTACTTGTCGTTCACAGTAATCTTACTCCCATCGATCTCCTTTCTTTCTTAATCTCCTTCATGGCTTGGCAACAAGAATTAGTTTTATCCATAATGATTCCTCACCTTCAAGACGCAAGTGAGTCTGTGAAGAAGGATTTTATAGAACAGTATCAGCGCTCACTTTTTCCTCACCTAGGAACTTCTATAGCGCAGACCAAATGGCGGACCTATCAAGACATAACTAGGGTAACACCCTGGGGTCAGCAACACTTTCGTAACAATGTCCGCTTGGCCATGGTTATCGAAGCCTTGGGTTTGGGTCCTCGATACTACTGCGTCATGAGATCAAGACATCTTGGGTTTTCTGAGCGGGTCTTCTTACTGGCGTGTTTTCTTCCTCATGAGAAGATATGCCTTTACCCCGTTTTTGGCTTGCCTCTCAGAGGTCCTTTTGTTAGAACACCTCATACCACTGAGATAGGCGCAGCAATAACCAATAGAATCATTCCCATAGATGAGTTACCTTATACTTGTGCAGCTTGTGAGGACTGCTTTTGTGACCATATGATGGACGGGCTTATGGAAGTGTAAAGAGTTCCTCTATCTTTACTGTATAAGTTCCGAGAATGAATAAAGTTTAAATCTTGTTCTTATTTTGAATCTTGCTCTCTTTAAGACTTATCTTGGTGGTTAATCTTGATTAAAATTTTTCTCTAAGTCTCATATTCGTGCATCTTGCGAAATTATCACAAGTTGCGAGATGAGGACATCTCGCGTTTTTTAAGTGGGGTAGAATGTAAGATTCCTCCCCCAACCCCCTTTTTGATGTCTAGTATCTTCCCCTGTAATCAACCCTCTTCAGAAATATAAAGACCTTGTTGCTAACTATTTTAGCCTAGAGAGAGAAAAATTATTCTAGAGAGAGAATATTCAGATTTTGAATATTTTTGGATAGAAAAATATCTCTTATAATTCAGATGAGTTCCCCTGAAACAGAAATTCAAAAAGAATTTTCCAATGTGCAATTGGAATTAATTGGAAATAGGTATAAAGAACCTTAGTCTAAGGGTCTAGATTTTCAGAAATTTTTGGATTATGGTCCAATTAAGGTTCCTATGGGCCAATAGCATCAATCCATGTGTAGGGAGGAGATAAATCCAATTTGTAAAAGAAGATACCCAAAAATGAGTAAATGCTCACATAAGATGAAGAGTTGAAAATGTACAAGGTTTATTAGTAAAAAACTATGAGCAATATTAAAAATATGAGATATTTTGGGTATCCAAAAATGAGTAAATGCTCACATAAGATGAAGAGTTGAAAATATACAAGGTTTATTAGTAAAAAACTATGAGCAATATTAAAATGATTCCATTATGACACATATGTAAGGAAAGGGGAGTTCTTTAAAGGAGGTGCATATTTCACATAAGATGAAGAGTTGAAAATGTACAAGGTTTATTAGTAAAAAAACTATGAGCAATATTAAAATGATTCCATTATGACACATATGTAAGGAAGGGGAGTTCTTTAAAGGAGGTGCATATTTCACATAAGATGAAGAGTTGAAAATGTACAAGGTTTATTAGTAAAAAACTATGAGCAATATTAAAATGATTCCATTATGACACATATGTAAGGAAGGGGAGTTCTTTAAAGGAAGTGCATATTTCACATGCTTGAATGAGTTTTAAACTCATAAAAATTGAGATATTTCATCTCTCCTCTCTCCTCATTCAAGTCTAGTTCCAAAAAGTTAGCTTAACCGACCTAAACATGGTCAAATATTGACCAAACTGATTTAGAAAATTCTAGAATCAGTTTGTTTGGTTAGGAGCTCAATTTTTCCTATAAATAGAAGCCTCCCCCTTGTTGAAAAATTGATCTTGGAAGGATATTCCTTAATTCTAATCTCATTTTCTTACTCTAAACTCTAGGCTTATCAAGCTAGAGATGAAGATTAATCATTTTTATGATTATTAGCCTACTTAGAATGAGGTTAATTCTTTTAAGCTTTTTTTATGATAAGAAATCATATATTTATTCATTTTATGATGAAAGAGAGCTTATGATAACATTTATATATTTATTTTCATATGAAAATTATAAATGGATATTTTCTTAAATAAGTAAGATGCTTAGATGTAATTATGCTTATATTTATGCATAAAGAATTTTTATATAAAAAGAGGAAGTCCCACCATATTTTTTTATGTTTAAATTTTTATATCAAAAGTGGAATTTTGAGCATTCTCATTTAATTGAAAATGTGGGGAAGCTATGGAAAAATTTTATCATTAGAAAATGAATTTAATTTTATGCATAAATTTAATAATGCTAAAAGTGGAATTTTCACGATATTCTATGCACGAACAATTTAAATGATAAAAGAGGGATTTTCATTACCATTTTAAAAATGTATTCCTGCATATGTATGCATAAATTTCTAAATGTTAAAAAGAGGAATTTTTGTTATATTTCAAATATATATATTCATGGTATGTATATACATGAATATTTTTGTTTTATCAAAAGAGGAATTTCCATTGTATCTTTAAATAGGAATATGCATAATTAATTTTGGTATCAAAAAGAGAATGTTTCATCATATTTCTATGTAGATAATTATGGCATGTTGATGTCTAGGTTCAAAGGGAGAAAATAATATTTAAGAATATTTTTATGTGAATATTTTCATTAAATGATGTATGCATATTTATTAAAGGATAATTTAGAAAAAGAAATATCCTTGTTTAAATTCCATTATTCATGAGTAGGATTATTTATAATTCTTTCATTAGAATGAATTTTTCATATTATTAGTGGATGTTAGAAATCACAGTTATTTTATGAGAAAAATGGAGAAATATCTTAGGGAATAAATCTAGGAATAAATTCAAGTAATTCGGCACTAGACCATAACCACTTGAGAAAGGTGAGTTAGAAAGATCCCTGCCCATCCCTTGAGTGAATCATAAATTAAGTCAAGACTTGTGACCATTCCCACTCTTCAAAGTGTACGAAGAAGAGATGACTGCCTGATTTAGAGAATTTCCCCTAAGATCTGAAATCGTCTAGAAATAAGCTAAAAATTTGTTGATTGTATTTGATAGATGGATCACCCAAGATACAAGATTCATAACTTTCATTAAGGAGGTCTAGGTTTTGAAAAAAGGGTCTTAACTTTCATTAAGGAGGTCTAGGTTTTGAAAAAAGGGTCTTGTGAAACCAATACTAGAGATGTTTTCTCGTGAAATAGCTTTTCATGAGACGAAATCAAACTCAATGGGAAAA
Source organism: Cibotium barometz (assembly GCF_041138505.1). Classification (NCBI taxonomy): domain Eukaryota; kingdom Viridiplantae; phylum Streptophyta; class Polypodiopsida; order Cyatheales; family Cibotiaceae; genus Cibotium; species Cibotium barometz. The sequence continues at coordinate 47,862,228 of NC_141088.1, forward strand.
TCCTACTTGCATAGAAACTCTATTTTTGAAAAGGACTGTCTTACGCCAGAATGCTGGATAAATCTTTTGGTTTATTGTTAATCTAAGGAGATTTTACGTTGGCAACAGCCAATGGGGAGTCATCGAAGGATGTCTCTCATGTGGCAAAGCCTGCCAAGGTCTTGACCAACCTCGGTACAGTTAAAAATGGTGCGCTTCTGATACGATGGGAGAGGGACAATGAAGCGGTCCTTGAGTGAAGTGCTAGGACACCTAAGGAGGCTCCTAGAGGGTTCTGGCGATGCTCGGGCTCGCGGGCTGCTAGGACACCCATGCGTATGTGTATGGAGATCTTCATGGATTGGCGAGAAATTATCTAAGTGAACTGGAAACTATGAAATTGGATTTCGTTGGTTGACTAGTTGGTATTCAATGGAAAGTCCGAATGACACTTGATTGTAAAACAATGGACTTTGAGAAGCTTTGTGCACTTGAAGATGTTGATGAAGCTTGATGACGATGAGGCTTATGAATACCTCATGGTTTCTGCCCACTTCAAGGATTTGGAAAAAGACCCTCACAAGAGCATTTAAGAGATTAGTACTCCTTTAATGATAAGCATGAAGACTAATTAGTGTTTAAAACACTTTTATGAAGCTTTCATACAAGCTTCCATGGCTAAAAACCAGACAACCGCTTGGTGTTTTGACTCCAGCGCTTGATTCAGGTCGCCATTAGGGGTGAGTTTTGAGCTGTAGGATGTGGAGGCATAGGGCTTCAAAAACCCTAAGGTTTTGGGGCATATGATTCCACGCACAAGGAGAATGGTTGTGCGGAATCGGCGGCAGCCAAAAATCTGTGTCGGTTTGAACCAGTCGCAATGGTGTGACTCCAGGGAGCAAAACCCACTAATTAGTGGTACAAATCAGTCCACCATGAAGTCCTTAACACTTCCTTTGTTGAAGGATTGCAGCGATTCGGTTTCCACAGGATGCTAGAGCTCCTCCATTGGAAGGGGGTTCTTCTCCACAAAAAATGAAAAGTGGATAACCTAGTCTACACCAACCAAAAAGTGACCTAACCAACCAAAGCTCTGATACCATGTTACAATTTCGTGGTGCTCATGCTATATCAAAGATGTGGAGGAGAGAGACTCACAAAATACAAGAAAATATCTTGCTTATTAAGTTGCTCAAAATACAACTAGGCTTCTTGCTCCATACAAAAATGCCTTCTAGCTCTACCTTTAAATAGGTGAGCTAGTGGACCATAAGTCCATTTACACACCCTTCTCCTCCCCTTTTACAAAACCTTAGTCTCTTAATAATTGAGATGTAATATGATGTGACTAGATGAGAATGCATGAAGGACGATGGGAATACATATGATTGTAAGCAATGTGAATTGATGTAGAAGAATGTAGAATAACGAGAAATGATGTGGAACAATGTGGAAAGATGAGAGTTCGTTTTAGAAACTGTATTTATGACCTGTTTTTAAATGACTATTTTATGTCAAGAATGTTGGGGAAGCATTTTGACAATCTTGTGAATGAGGTCATGGAGACCTAAGTGATAAAGTTCCAATAGCTGACAGAGAGTCAATGGAGGACGTCTCACATAGCAAGGTCGACCGAGGTCTTGACCAGCCTCAGTTCGATTTAAATGGTGAGTATGGTGGATGAGGGACCAAGGAAGTGGCCTAGGAGTGAAGCGCTAGGTGACCTCCGAAGGATCTTAGAGGGTGCTGAACCATACGATGCTCGGGCTTTGGGTCACCGAAGATACCCACGCATGCGTCGAGGAAGAAAATGGAACAAGGAGTTAGAGTTTTTTTTCTAAACCCGAGCATGGATCTAGTTGATTGACCTTGCTGGTCCTCAATGGATGAGTCCATGGCTCTTTTGTATGGATCTGTTGGTTGATCTTGCTGATCTTCAATGGAGAGTCCATCTGGATTTTTATAAGTGAATATATTTCCGGGTACTATGAGCTAGGAACTATTGAAAAGGCCCCTGAGTGGACAGGTGGTGAGCGTTCTGGTTGCCAATGATGCCATAGGTACACCGATGAAGGAATGATTGGAAACTAGAATTCAAACTGGATATTTTGGAGGATTACGATCAATGATACTATGTTTTCATTAAAAGATTGATTTAAAGACAGCTGAATTTGTGAAACAAGCAATTTCATATTGGGTGTGTAAGTGGTGTGACTATCTTGAAGTTTGCTTGAAGCGCTGGTGGGGGTCCTGGGAACTCTTTTCCCTGGTACCCGAGACAAAACATAACCAAATCCCTAAATGGATCCTATCACTACAGTGGTTGGGTGGTTGGCTAACCCATGGGACTCGATAGGGTTAGGCTGGACTGATGGATCCCTAAAATAAGACTCAATTCTGTTATGTTACGATAGATAAAGTAAATCCCAGATAGTCCTTGTTCTATGGAAAAGAATCAACGGATGTGCCTCTTGACGAGGAAAAAAGCGTTGGTCTCTATGATCCAAGTGCAAGTCTCTTCCTTGATCTGACCATATGACTTACTGGTTTGATCGCATCAGTTTGGTTAGTTAGGCTCTTGGCTACGTTAGAATAAAAATATCTTGGAGGAATAACCTGTGCTTTCTGGGTGAGGGAAGGTTTTCCGGGTTCAGTTTTGGAAGAACCGAGGGATTAGTCTCTTGTCCAGATATCCGTGGGGGTGGGCGAGGACCCGAGTGAGAGACTCTGCCCTGTGCAAGAAGTGCTACTTTTGCGGCTAGCACCCCCGAATTCTTTGCGCGGAGGGGGTAGGGATCTTTCACCATGCATCACCTAGTCAGAACACTCTAAGATCCTCCTTAGGTGTCCTAGCACTTCACTCAAGGACCGCTTCATCAGTCCTCGCCCATCGTACTGGAAGTGCACCATTTTAACCATACCGAGGAGGTTGGTCAAGACTCTTGTGGCAAGCCCACAAGCGACCAACTTTGATGACTCCCCCGCCAGCTATTGCAACATAACTCTCCTTAGTTTAAACCATAAAAGACCGTATTAGGTATTATGGGAAAAATCCCGCATTATGGGAATTTTGAAATTGAGAGGTTTCATGTATTATGGGAATTTCCCACTTAATGTGGGAAAAGTTATTGTGGAATTTCTTAATATAGAACGGAGGAAGGTAGTGTTGAGATAATCACTGTTCGAACCAAAAAAGTGGTATAATTAGTATTTGTGCATAAACATATTTTGAAAGGAGTTTGATAATCATGTAGGAAGGTGGTGTTGATAAACACCATTAATAAGAAAGTGGTATTTGTTTCTTTGCAACAAGGACCTGCACCAATTGAGTTGTACACTGCACAAAATTTATGAAACAATTGAACAAATAAGATAGAAACATTATTATATCAAAAAAATGTAGGAGGCACAAAGAAAAATTTCATTCAATAAGTGAAAATAAAAAATAATTTAAAAGAATCTCTTTTGGATATTAGAGTTATAATCTAAAAATCCACATTGTCAATATTGCATCTACAAATGCTACTTCTCATTGAAGGAACCATCAATATGAGCTTCATCCTCACAAGCCAAGCCTAAGCATACTTTTGCTTTACGGGCTTCCTTTTCTGGTATCTTGATTCTTTTGTATGGTGGTGGATTCCTTGGTCTCCACACGACCAAAGAATTGCATCAGCATTTTCCCATACTTGTTGGTCTGTCTCATTAATTTGCCAATATCCCTTCCAACAATCAGCATAAGCTTGAGTATCTGTCAAACCTTTCTTCCTTGCACAAGGTCCCCAATATTGAATCAAGAGTTTCTTGTAATTTGGTGATGTAGGCTCATCATCAATATCCGATTCAGCCATAGCAAGCCAAAATGGATAGATGTTTGTGCCATCTGGGTGCAGCATAACAAAGTGTCCTTGCTGAACATGTAGCATAGGGTTAAATGCCTCCCTTGGTTTATCCCGTGCATGCCCACAATAATGATCATTATGTTCTTCAATACCTAAGAATCTTTGTGCCTGCAATTGTTCAACATTCATATCATCCAATTGATGGGACCCTTCAGATTTTGGCCAAAAATTTGTGTACTTTCTTGCCTCTGATTGTATTGGTTTTCCAAGCTCTTCGATTACATTACTCCAATAATCTATGACGGGCCTATAATATCTTGGCACAAATGAACCATTACTTAGATTCTGCCAAAATTTTATGTAACCCTTCAATCCTGATATTACTTCTGCATGCATCTTTATATGCTTGGCCATTGGTAGTAGAGGTGGATCTCCTTTTGGTAACCTTGGTTTACCTTCACTGTCTGTCTTCCAAAGATGGATACTTCCACTCCAATTACGAATAGCTACATGTGCCTTAAATTGCATTACCGGTGTGTCTCCTTCCATGAAGAACCTGAATAGAAGTGGTTTGGAGTGACCTATAAGTTCTTCTTGCCCATTACAAATGTAGCCATCACAATATTCCTTGAAGTCGGGGACCTCTGTAAGCAAGAAGGGAGCTGGAGAAGAAGTTGAGCTGGTTCTTAAAGTATCCATCAAATGTGGTAAAGTAAAGGTTTGCCCCACTCTTAATTTCTCTGAAAACCTGCTAAACATGGCATCTATATCCTCATGTGTATGTCCGACCATTAGAAATCCCAATTGTACAGTTTTGAAAGCACCCCGTGCAACAAGCAATGACAAATAGGCAAATAAGTACCGATTTTTATTTTCTCCAGCACAATTATCTAGTTGTAGCAACAAGTTTTCTAGCAACTTGCAAAACGAGGAAACCCAATTCATTGTGTCTCCCTGATTTATACATGGTTCAACAATGGGATCTTTACCATCACTCATATTGTGGTTGTCTAAAGCTATCCTTGAATTTAAAGCATGTAGAAGTGAAACATTGCTCCTTGGAAGCCCATTTGTTACTAGATCACCAAGAGGATGCTTATCCATCCTCTCTAAGTTATGTAAACAACTTGCAATTGAGCCAATTGTTAGATTGGGATCAGATGGCCATAAACCATTCAAAATAAAGTGTCCATAATGACCTTCTGCATGGCCATGAGTGATCATACCAATCAATGCAATTGGTAAATTATATCCCGAATCCACACCCTTGGGAAGGACCCGTAGTCTGGGAATGGCTGTTTTCTTTTGATCCATCTTGTCATGGATGATGCATACATACTTTTGTGGTTGGGTTTCCGAAAATATGCGCCATGCATAGTATAAGCTCCTTCAACTTTGTTGTTGTCGCATGTGAATATCTCTTTCACTGAGGAGCCTTGCTCTTTCTTCTAGACTAGGTTTGGCTTCTAGTTTTGCCTTGAGACCACTACACAAGGTGCACTTGGAGAACTCACTTGCCTTTGTTAGGGACACTTGTGGATACTCTTTATTCCAAATTCTACTAAACGATGACTTTGATAGCCTCTTCTCATGTCCCAACTGCTCAAGTGTTATGTTGATTTCATTTAAAATGTCAACTTGCTTGAATATTGATGGAATTGACAACCTGGTTTCCCTTGAGCCATCTAGCATTGTTTTACTTTTGTGTGGCGCAGGCTCGGAGTTCATGTTCACAAATTCATCAAGTAGTGCTCTTGCCTCACTAGCATGTTGTAGGCCTCTCCTCAATACCCTTGTGTTTCCATGCAGATATTGACACACACCGGACTCAAAATTTTCCCTGTAAAAGGATGTCTTTGGTATACCATGCATCTCATACCATGCTCTGCAACAAACAATCACCCCATTTAACCTAAATTCATATTTAATTTTTTGAGCTGAATCATGATGCCAAGCTATAGAAAGCACATCATATACATAATTTGTACGAGACTCCTGAGATTGTCCCCAAAAGTCTTGTCGTATCCTCATTAGTACATCACGATCAATTAGTTGACAACATTTTTTTGCACAATAATCAATGGATGAAATCCTTTGAACTGATTACGTGACATATATAATGCAGAAGCTGGTTGTGGTCTCTGCTTTGGAATCCTGTTTATGAAAGTGTAGCGTCTTTTTGCAGAGGTTTGGACAACAATAACCTCACTAGTTACATCTCCATCATTATCCTCATTACATACATCAGCATGCTCAACATGCATGCCATTAAGCGGAACATAGCATTGCAATGGGCTCCCATCCAACATTGTCAGCTGTTTAATAGGCCATTTAACTAGGGTGATACTATCCACTTGCGGCATAGTTTGAAATACATTTGCACTTTCAATAGCCACACCCACACAATCATCACCAAGTTGTTGAAAGTTGACACGTTCAAATGGAAACACATATAAGATAGTCCCTTGATTGATAGTTTGCATCATGCTCTCATCCTTTAGAAGAACCATGACATTCTTCCAAGATTGTCGGATTTGCATGTCAAGTTTTGGAGATGTTATCGGTATTGCATCTATAATTGGAGGTTCCACAGACTCTTCTTGATCTGCATCACTACATCTTTCACTCCACTCTCCAAATTCCAGCTCCCTTGTGAAAGGCCTTAAAAGCATTTTTGGCCAACGAACATTACTCCATAATGCATTTTTTAGATAAATGGTATCCATTGTAGGGAATGGTAGTTCCACATCCTTCAAGCATTCCTCCACAAGTAATGACACATTTCCTTGACCAATCTTTGTTCCACTACAAGTGGAATTTGGATCAATTCTACACACGCAGCCAATACCAACAGAATCATTGTTCAACATCATGTAGACCCTCCCTCCATTCTGCACATAATCATGTTGGACTTGTTAAACTAGTAATCAAATCTAGCAAGCAATGTTTTTTAGATTGAAACCTACATCAGACTCTACCATGAAGTATAGCTCTACCATGTGGCCGAGCTAGAACTAGAGCTTGAATTTCCCTCCCTCCAGTCAAGGGGCCATTCCCACGTGCCACTTCCACAAACACTAGGGTCTTTTCACATTACAATTAAAAAAAGACCTAACGAGGCTTGAAAAAGGTAAGTTGAAAATATCTATACCAAATAATGATCAAAACTAGGGCAATGTTCAGTCTCAATACCTGTTAACCTGAGGCTCTTGATCATCAATTAATACACACATAAGCATAAATTTGTTGGTGGTTCTAGATTTAGAAGGTGAGATGGGGCCACGTATCAACTTGACCCATGCCCAACACATGACCTCAAAAACATCATATTGGACACAAGCCTCACCTTATTGTTATAATTATTCCTATGCTTTACAAGGGTTATCACAACCCTTTTTTGCAACCCGTGAGTTGGAATAAGTGCGTATAGGCACGGTGAGTTGGAATAAGTGCCTACGAGCATAAATCCCCCAAAAAAAACTTAACCCTCGCCTTCTTAAACTTATCTAGTTTCAATCGGAGCTCCAGGTTCACTAAATCAATTATAGAAATCTTATATGCCCCCAGATACACTTGTAGTGCAAGCATAATTGTGTTTTATAGGTCACCCATGCCAAACAATCGAGCACCCTTAATGCAACCACATGAGACATGGTAATTTTCCACCCATATATAACACCTCTTGGGATTACACTGTAGGTATGCTTCAAATATTAGTAGGAAGGGGTTGGGCATGTAGGTAGTCCACATAATTAGAAACCCACATGCAAAACTAACACATACTGCCACATGCATGAACAAATTTGATGGAACAAGAAACAAATTTCAACATTTAGAGTTGTTTGTTGATAACTTTTAGAAACCCGGGCCCTTTACATTGACACTTAAGGCAAGGTGATCCAATGGTTTGGATCACCTTTTAGAAACTCTAATTAACAAAATTAAAGTTTCAATTTTAAACTGAATCGCTGCAACCTTATCACAGTAGAAATTTGGTAACCACCTTGGAACCAAACGACTAAAAAGTTACAAATTGTAATCTAATTTAGATTGATGATTACCATTTGGTAACTTTGCACTAGTAAAAAATTACAAATGATAACTCACCTTTTAAGAAAAATTACCATTAGGGTTTTTCTATAAGCCTATATGATGCATGCTTAACAAGGCTCAAATTGATAACTTGAGGTTCACCAAGTAGAAATCAGTATAATATCTTGCTCTTTTTTCCAAGTTCTCTCAGTTCTCTCAATAACTGATAAAAATAGCTTTAATTTTTTGAAACTCATACAACATCTAGCATGTATGAAAGAAATGAAGAGATCTTTGGAAACTTTAAGATCTAGAAAATTACCAAATTGTAACTTAAAATTTGGTATATGTTACCAATGCTAATTTTATGTTACCAATGCTAATTTTATGAAAATCCCAAATTTATACTAATCCTTATCCTCAACCTTATCCGGCGCACGTTGTCGTGCCATGGCACGTCTATGATGTGAAACCGTGCATGTGAGTTCATCAAATACACATCCAGATGCATGGGTTAAGTGCCATGATGAGTCATTATATGATGCCATGTACATATGTTCATATTGTATATGAGGTTCAATAAGACAAGCTGAGGCTGAGTCAGATTTAGGAGTTTTTTGTATATGAGTATGGAGGATGATGTTTTTGCTGTTACTCAGAGCTCATGGGCAGATTAGAAGCACCCAGTTATATATGATGGCATGAGGGCATACCAATGCACAAAGGAATGCATTTATGAAGGCATGGAGAAATACTTGAATGAGCAATTGGGGATTCTATAAATCATATGGGTCGACATGATGATTTATAAACTATGAAGGTATCAAGAGAAATGGAGATTTAATGAGTATCACAGTGCCGAGGAGTTCATTGAATGTGGGGAAAATATGGAGATAAAAAACATGGGGCTTGTGTCTTCATAGGTGTGAGAATGCCTTGGGAATCTTGTGTTTGTGCCAAAGCAGAGAATTCAAAGTATCATTGGCTAAAATGCCTTATGGGTGAATGTATGTCATGTGGAGGCCAGACAAGAAATTTTTTATATATACCCTCTGGAAGCAACAAAAATACAAAGATCCATGTTGAAGTGCTTGAGGGAATTGTTGTGACCGTTAAAAAGAAGGGAATATAAGGTTATGTCTTACAATGAGACTTCTAACCTTAATGCTAAGGTTAGAAGAAACATATAATGAGTGGCATAACCTTAATGCTAAGGTTAGAAGAAACATATAATGAATGGCAGCGCACGTGGAAGAGAGAAGAATATTTCTTTTATTTGGAAAATTCTGGAGCGCAGCTTTTGGGAATAGGAAACTCCTGCATCAGTAGTGCAAAAAAGGTGGTATGCGCGACTTCTCCGCGAGAAGGAAATAGAAAAAGGACCGGAGGCTCACGGCGAAAACCAGAGTGAAAGGGAAAATATATGCAGCGTTGAGGAACAGCGTCATTTCTACCAGAGCTTTTAATCTTTTGAATATATAAACTATGTGTGCTTGTAGGTGCTAGAATTAGAGAGTAATTCTAGTACTACATAATGATGTAATTATTGGAAAAGCCATTTTCAAAACCGTCGGCAGCGATGCTGCTCCAGATGATTTTCCTTCGCATAATCGGCGTGTAGCTTTTGGTTGATGAAGCAAATAAAGAGTTCCACGCATGTAATTCAACAGTTAAGTGTTTTTTTTATATATATTCTCTTAAAAGTTACTCTCATTCCATACGAATTGAGAGAATCGTTTAACCCATACATCAAAAGAAGTTTGGAAATGAATAGAAGGATTTTGGGGAAAAAGCTAAGGAATTTGGAGCTCGGAGAATTGTGAAAAATGCATTGAAGTTGAGGGTAATTTGCCTTACTTTCTTCTCATATGGATTTTGGAAATTATGAGTATGTCAAAGCTATGCCAAATGCTATATTTTGCTTGTGAGATGTTAGGACATTAAGGCAGGTTTTCAGGTGATAAAGTACATCTCGAAATAATGGTTTTGAGGGCACTGGATGTAATGGATGTAGCTGGCCACATGTATACTGGAAAAATTAGAAAGCTTTGTTATGCTCACATGTGAATGGTTCAAAGGATTTCATGCAATTCTGTGCAATCATCTGGATGAATTCAAGGATGTATTGAGGCAAGTGGACACATGTATTTGTCATTGGAAATAATGATGTTCAATACTCCTTGGGAAATCTTGTGCGTGAAATTCCTTGTTGGATTTGACATTCACTCTCACAGCTAGAAGTTTCGTACTTTCCTGGCTGTACCGCACACGTCACGACAGCTTTGGTGAACCCGACGTGAAACTGCTGGGGTGAGAGTGTGGTGAAATATACAGGGAAGCTATGGCTGAGAATTCTGAGGGCCAGGGGGTTCATTTTGACCCCGGAGTTATGCAGATGTTCCAAATGTTTTCCATGTACATGCAACAGCAACAAGCTGCTGAGAGGGGACAGATTTCCACGACCAAAGCCTTACAATCAATTGTGAAAAAGGTGGATCAATTTGATGGGAAGGACATTACAAAGTATTTGCGCAATTATATAAAGGAGATGGAGCTAAACAGGGTGACTGAGGAGGATATGGTTCGAAGTTTCGAGTTGGTATGCGTTCCTGAAATAAGAGAGCGCATAAAAGGATTGCAGACAGCACAGGGTGGCAGAAATTGGGAAGAATTCAAGCTTGCTTTAAAGGATGAATACTTCATGGAGGATTCTGAGCGAGTGACTAAACGAACTTTCTTGGAATGGGTCACAAAACCTAAAATGGGAATTTCTGCCACAGAATTGCTAAGGGAGTTTGAGAAGCGTTATGCCCAGTTGTCAAGAATAGAGCGTGCAACTTTGGACAGAGAAAAGACAGAGCTCTTCTTGCAAGCAGCTGGGAAAGATCTCCAGGAGAAATTGGAAATCCTCCTTGAGGATAAGAATACAGAGCAGGGATTAAAGAGTGATTGGAATGATGTTGAGGATGCAGTCACTATGTTAGCAAAGCGGCAGCGGAGGAGGGATAAAATGGTGATGGGCTCTGCAACCCCCATAGCTGCTGTTACCCCTGAGAATTTATCCAAGCCAGCTGCTACAATTCCTAAGATAGATGGGCCGATGGATGAGCTTATCAAGGGTATGCGTGATTTAAAATTGAAGATGTCCAGGATTGAAGAAAAGGGTCTACCATTGGGGCAGGCTTCTATGCAAAGGCCTCAAAGCAAAGAAGGGTTTACATATAGATGCATATGGTGTGATGACCCAGAGCATGCAAAGAAGGATTGTACCAGCTATAAAGAAGCTCTTAAAAATCAACTTGTGTTCTTCAAAGATGGAAAAATCCATCTTACAGAGACTGGTCTTCCATTGAGTACAAACTTTGGGAAAGGAGGGATGAAAAAGCTGGTAGAGGATATGGCTGCTAGTCATGCCATTTCTATGGTTGAGGCAGCAACCTATGGATTAAAGGTTGGTCAACTAAAGCAGGGATTTGAGAATGATGAGGATTATGAGAATGAGAATTTTTGGCCATCAACAATGGAATTAATTGCATCAAAGAAAGTGTCAAAACAAGCTTTGCATGAGGCAGGTGATTGTATACGTCTTGAGACTGGCTGGGAGGAGCCTGTGGATTCTTTATCCATTCATGCCTATATTGCCAAATGCCAAAATAATGAGGCACAGGTAGAGGAGAAGCGAAAAAGGGAAAATGAGGAAGGAGGGCCGTCAAAAAGAGTTACACGTGGAAGTGAAAAGAAGGATCCTGGGCTATCACATATGCCTCCACAGCATAGCAGACCTCCACATGATGTTTCAATGGAAGAAGCGCCAGCAAAAATGAAGGAGAAGGGTAAAGGGAAAAGTCCACTCTACAAGCTTCAATCTGATATTGAAGTTGCAACAGATCTCAAAAAGGTGCTTGAAGAGAGAATTCTAAACAGCAGGGTGGAATTCACACTAGGAGAAGTCTTGGGAATTGCAAAAAAAGAATTTCATGATGAGATAATTGATATTATATGAAGAAAAAGGCAGTCCATAATTGAATCTATTCCATCACAAGGGGAGGCAAGCACTTCCAAGACTCATGGAGTACAGGTACAGAAAAAGGAAGAGAGAGAAAATGTGGTGGAATGTAATCACTCTGCTGATGCGGCACGACAAGTGCGCTTTGTGGAAGAGGATGATGAAAAAGAAGTTCTTACAAAGAGTCATTACTCCAGGAGCCATTGGGCAAGAGCAACCTAGTCAAGCTTCCAAATTATATGTACATGAAGTCCTAGGCTTCCCCAATTCATCCATAAGTTCAAATTAGGGCCTCTTTATATGTCCTAATGCTATAGTACAAAAAGAAATGTTTCATTACAAAATGATGTAGTGCTAGTGCTTTAGAATAGGATAAGGCAAGGCCATTTTGAAATGGAGTGCCTAATACTATACTAGAAAGTATCATGAACAAGTAGAACAATAGGGGATTTTGTTTTGAAAGCTTTTTTTAAAATCCTCGAGCTTTTTTAAAGTCCTAGAAATATGAACGCTAATAGAACAAGAGATCACCACTAATATTAAAACCACACCACAAAACTGCATTTCCTATGAAACCGTAGATCCAATTATGTAAACTTAAAAAAAACATGGCTTTTAAACACCTTGGAAATTATAGAGCATGTGTGGTATTTTTATCTGTCACCTTATGCATGCCATAAATTTTATCTTGTGAGAATAATTGTGCAAGTTAAATTAAGGGCCCTCGAGGGGGTTTATTAGCTCAAAAGGGTATAGATAGGGTTATTTCAATAAGTGTTGTGTGCGTGTGTGTGCGTGTGTGTGTGTGTGTGTAAGAGAGAGAGAGAGAGAGAGAGAGAGAGAGAGAGAGAGAGAGAGAGTATAGAGGGGGGGTTAATGAGTTGTGTTCTTACATGTGTGTGTGTGTGTGTGTGTGTGTGTGTGTGTGTGCCGGGGTAGGGGGGGATAGAGAGAGGGGTGATGGAGGTAATTTTAAATTTGGGCAAGGATAGGGTGTGTTTGTGAGTGTTTATGGATAGAGGAAGTAAGGGGTGTTTTTTGGGTTTTTAAATTTAAGTTTTAAACATTCCCAAGTATATGTGTCTTTACATTTTGATAAGAGATGCTACATTACATATATCTAAGGGGGGGTTTAGGCTTTTGATATACCTTGTTAGCTCAGTGAACAAGGGTAGTTTTTCAAAATTTTCTCCTTGGGGTTTTGGCTTACCTTGTTAGCTCAATGAGCAACGGTAGTTTTTTTTTCTCTTGGGGTTTTCTCAACTGGGTAAGGTGTTTGTGCAAGGGTCACAACAAAATTAAAGTGCCTAATGCAAGGGTCACAACAAAATTAAGGTGCCTAATGCATGTGTCTATTTAATATAGGCACACCTATGGATGTAATTAAATGCAAAAAGCATGAAATGCAAGATTGGTCAGTGAGGGTCTATGGGCAATTGATGGTGAGGTATTTTCATTGGATATTTCATCTCATGATGGCATACAAGATTTTGTCATGGACATGGAATGTTTAGGCATTGGGTCATACATTAGGCCAAGCAAAGGAAGGTTTCCATCTTGTCGCTCGCTAGAGGCCCCCATCAAGGTATGTACTTGAGAGGTACTTGGAGTCAAGGTTTCACTTAATTGTAGTATGTGATTAGTGCATGAGTGGGTCTTAGTCCTTTAATTCATCAACCTAGACTCAGAATTTGACCCTTATACCTACAACATCCCATATAGGCAACTTAAATTTACCATTATGATTGTCTCTAGAGCATAAGAGACTCAATAGTAAAAGACCTCGTACATAACAAGTTGACCTAGACGTGGAATTTGACCCTTATGCCTACTGCATCCCATATAAGCAACTTGAATTCACTATTATGCTTGTCTCTCTAGCACAAGAGACTCAATAGTAAAAGACCTTGTGAATAACATGTTGTGTTGTTTCATGCTTAGCAATCCACCCTCTTCCAACAATGATTTCTTCTAGCATAGTTCCTACGGTCATGACAAAGAAACTACCTTCCATGGGATAAACTTTTATGTGGAAATTAAGTACTTTAACACCTTCACACTCATTATATAGTCTTGAAATAGTTTATGCTAAGGCCTTTATGGGCTTGGACTAGTTTTCCTAATGCGATCCATGTCTCATAGGACATGAGGTTTCTTCTTGCTCCAATATCAAGTGGAGAAAGCTTGGCTATATCTTTTGTGGTGGTAGGGAAGTCCAAGTAAAGCTCTGTATGCTTTGCATCTTCTTCTCCATCCTCAATGTCTCAAGAGCCTTAGCTTTGTGTAGAGCCTATTCCTTCCTTTCCTTCTATTTCCTCAACATCTATATTAGCTATGTGGACAGGTAGAATACATCTCTATTGTTTAGCTTTCTCCTTGTGAGTTTTAGCTTTCTCCTCATGAGCTTTAGCTTCGTTTTTCAAGCCTATTTTTCTTTAGCTTCATGTCGAGCCTAGATTTCCTTTCTATTTCTTTCTTTTTTGTGGCTTTAGCATGGTGGATGTCTATGGGTTGTTTGTCAGAGACAGGTCCGTAGAACTTTCTCAATTTGCCATTGAGGAATCCTTCCATTGCACCCCATCCACCCCATCCAATGTTTCCCCCTAAGGTTAAGTTTTCATTTTCTTTTATTGAGATTAAACAGTAGGACCAAATCCCCTACCTTGAACCTCTTGGTCTTAATGTTCAAATTAAACTATCTTTTTCTCCTTTTCTTTTTTGCATACATTCCCACTAATGACAGCAACTTGGCCTCATCCAATTTTCGGAGTTATATGAATTGTTCAAAAAAACTCATGGCCAATCTATTCCAAAGACAAAGTTGTAAGGTGTAGTCCCAATTGATGTTTTTAAAGTGCTTTGATATGCCGATAGTGTTGACAGGGGTGTTTGCCAGTACTTGCTCTTTTTCATCTAGGGCTTTTTGGAGGTGGATATTGTTGAGGGTGGCAGCATAGAGATCCTCCACGGTTTGCCTTTCATATGCCTTTGCAAAGAAACATCCGTTGTTGCACCACTGTTGCTATCTCTTGTTGCCGTCGATACAGTCCATCATCTAGTGATAAGTTCACGGGCCATGTGGGAGAAGCTTTGGGAAAAGTCAAGAACTTTCCCATGATGCACGGACACTCTCAGAGTAGGCTTTGTGTGATTCAAACCTTCCAATGCGTGCGCAACAGAGGGTTTCCATAGTATTCCTATGTGAAGAGGCAAGAGAAGAGGGGCTTGTGTCTGAGTGATGAGGAGGGTATGGAGAGGATCCCCTGGGTGGTAGGGCTTCATAGAGGTTCTGATCATAAAAGGCTTGGCATTGTGCCTCCTCCTCAACGGCTTTGTGGTGGGCTTCAGCGGGCCAGTTCCTCTATTTGGGCCATAGCTAGATTTGGGTTGAATTTTCTTGCTACTTGGGTTCCAGGTGATGGAGCTTTGGGTTTAGAGAGGTGGGAGACGATTGGGGGGAGGGAGAGATACTAGCACAGCATTGGGCCCTATGAGCTGAATTACCCTAGGGAGTTTCTCCCATCTAGCAGTGTGGTATAGTACCTTGGTTTAGGAGGGATGCGAATGTGATCTTTCCTTGGGGGTTGGCACATATTTGGTGTAGCACTTTATGCAGGTACTCGGCCTAGTTAATGGGCATGCACTAGTGGACCCTATCCAGTGTGGAGAGGTTGCACCTGTTGATTTGATATATCCACCTGGTTGTGACATAAAGGAGAGGGCCCTGGCTGTGGCATGACAAGATCATCTTGTGTGATGTTAGCCCACTCCCACCCATCCTTGGTGGTGCTACCTTGGAAGGTGCCATGAGTTAGATGTGCTGGGGCATTGTTGAGGCACACGAAAAGGTTGTTCCATCCTTGGGAGGTGCAAGGCTTCTCGGACCAAGTTGAGACTTAGATTTATGGTGTGGACCTGGTCATCGTTATCTAGCACGTGATGTGTGGCTTCATTAGCATCATACGTCTTTGTAAAAAAGTAGAGGCAATTCTAGAGGTCTAGGCCCCAAGGTTTCAAGGTTGGCAGCCTGCCAAGTCCAAGCTACTCCAGGCAGGCTGATATGGCTAGATTTGGAATAGCTAGTAGCAAGTCCTAGTGTAGTAAAGGAGCTTGCGCTCCACCTTATGATTTTTCTTCCTAAGGGAGTGGATAGTGTGTCCAACTGACTTGCTTTATTAGGTTCTCTCTGAGGTGTAACGGCTGGGTGGGATGGCGGCCATATTCCTCAAAGCGTCCCCTTGCTAGGTGCTTCTTTTAATGGTGGTGTGCTTGTGGAACTCCAAGGAGGAGTCAAAGGTCTCTTCCATGGAGTGAAGGAGGGGGGACATGATGTTCAAGCTCAAGGGAAAAATTTGCAAGAGTTTGGTTAGGCTAAGAGCAGAAAGTTAGGAAAAGGGAGTGGTGGGCCTATATTTATAGATTTTCAGAAGGACACGGCCGTGAAAGAATTTAGTACGAGCATGGCAACTCTAGGTTACGGGCATATGCTTCTAAATTGGTATGGACGTACAATTTAAATGGTACAGTCATGGCATTGGAGGTAGAGCTTGGTACGACCGTGGGTTCTGTTTGGTACAATCGTGTGGCAATTGAGATAGAGGTTGGAACGGTCATGGAAGTTAAGGTTGAGGCTGGTACAGCCGTGGCTTTGAGCTGGGATGGTCTAGTTTCTTTTGGGTACGGTTGTGGCTTCTTTTGGGTACGGTTGTGGTAACTCCAAGGTACAAGTGTACGCTTCTGTTTGGTATGGCCATGGCAATGTTGAGGTGTAGAATGGTATGTCCATGGCAAAGTTGGATGAGAATGGTACGGTCGTGGCTTCTTTTGGTATCGCCGTGGGTAAAAGTTTTTCCCTTTTTGGGGGGCACCTTGCAAACAAGTTTTGTACCCTTGGGCCATGTAGCCAGCACCCCATTGCAGGTTTTGTACTGACTCCATGCCCAGTTGTCGCCAAATGGAGAAGATGGTTCCGATTGGGTGATGGCGAGGTTGGTATCTACCTAGGGAGTTCAGAGGCTTGTGATGAGGGAGTAGCTGAGAATGGAGAGGTGAAGGGCTGAGTGGGAGTACTCCAAGGTAGCTTGATAATGATGGGTGGGGGGGTAGCCAAAGTCGAGGGTATATCATTATTATGGACCGTGGGCTTCTATCACTATAAATAATGAGGGCGTAACACCTAAAATAGCAGCACTTTAAGAACTATAAGGGTAGGGAGATGTCGGGCTATTTTCGCTGCTAAAAAAGCTGCTATTTTTGCTACACGGGTTCACTGCTAAGCAATGAAAATAACAGCAAAATAGCATTGTGCTGTGAAATTCATTGCTCAGCAGGCGAAATAGCGCTATTGAACACAGTGATATTTTGCTGCTATTTTCGATGTTCAGTAGCAAAAGGACTATGTAGTAAAAAAAATTTGGGACAAACTCAAGAGTCTACACAAGACTCCCAGTCTGCTCTAGCTCTTTTTTTTATTAAAACAAAGTTTTATGACACAAACATAAACATGAAAAGCACATAGATTGGGAAGAATGCGATTGAGTTTTATTTCACAGTGTCAGGCCTTTGGCCACATATACAAAAAATATATCAATGAAGAGGTGGCTATTTGGAATCCTCATCGGATCATCAATGCTCACGCAATCTCAGCAATGTGCCTATTTTTTTGCTCAGCAACTCCATTTTGCTGCGGAGTGTATTTGCATGTAAACTATCTCTCTGAATACCATTCTTCTTCAAAACTTCAGAGAACTCATTGGAGAAGTACTCTCCCCCTCCATCTGACCTTAGGCACTTTACATATTTCCCTGTTTGCTTTTCAACCATAACTCTGAAATTCTGAAAATGAGTGAACACCTCATTCTTCTCCTTCATGAAGTATACCCACACTTTCCTTGTGTGGTCATCAATAAATGTCACATAATACCTGCAGCCTCCCATAGACATGGTCTTCGTAGGACCCCGGGTTGTTGCAAGATCAGGGTGTCCAGTTTTATCCAGTTTATGCTGGACTGGGACAATGCTTGGAGAGTAAATTTTGGGAGGCAAGGTACTTAAAATGAAATCAAGCAACTAATAGAAAATACACTTGCTCTTAAATTAACCCAATATAACTTAAATTAATATAGATTAGTCTAATTAATCAAAATTAATCAAAAATATGATGAAATGATAAACAAATGATCTTTCCATTGGAGAGTGATCCAATTTATTTTTCCATAGATGCACCATTACAAGTACACTAGTCCCTATAGGTTTTAGATGATTCACATCAAAAAATGTAATTTTACTAATTAGATTATTAATATTTGCAGGCCTTCTGATAGTCTGGAAGAATTTTGAAAAAGAGATCATTAAAAATCTAACCATCGAATTTGTAATTTTTACTAACCACCACATTCTACTAATGTCTCAGTATGTACCCACTCTTTTGATTTACAAGACTGAGGATTTTAAGTGAGTTATTGTGGGTACAAAAAGTGGCGTATATTATAACACTTTAAAGACCTTGAAATATTTTAAAAAAATAGACAAATATCTTAAAATTTTCTTGAAAAATCAAGTTAAGCTCTATATTATGTGAAGATCTAAGGTACAAAGTGGGAATCTCATATGAGTTTATATGTAAAAGATATTAGCATTTTATGGAATCAGTTTAAATTTAGGACAGGGTGTATACATTGACTTTGTACCTAAGAAAATGAGGACTTTTGACTATCTAATGCTTAATCAAATTATGCAACTATATTTCTAACTTTGAATATATTTATGATGTTCCAACAAAAGAACTTGAAACAAAATTCCTTCATTTACTAGGAGAGATTAGCCACTAAAGGTAAACAAATGCCTGTTTTTTTACTGTTTACAGGGTGCCTGAGTGGACAAAACTGAGCACCCTGATCTTGCAACCACCCCCCCATACATCTAAATGCACAACATCTAGTGCATTTCTGCTCACATTTGTCACGTGGAAATACATGCTTTATTTTGCTTTCCAAATTGGCATGCTTCACATATTTTCTGCATACCTTCAACTTTAAACTTTGGCAGCCCTGTCACAATTCCCCCATAGACTTCATTCTCTGCACATTCACATGTCCAATTTTTTTTTGCCAAATGTCTGTGTCTGCAACAATTCCTGAACCATTTGCAAACATCGCAGCACTCACTTCAGGCATATTTACATTCAATGTAAACATTCTGTCCACTCTGTTGCCTTTTGCAACCAACCTACACTTGTCTTTAAAGTCTTCAACACAACAACTATCAGGATTAAACCGAACCTGCAAACCCTGCTCAATCATCTAGCCAACTGAAACCAGATTCTTTGTTATGTTCGAAACATGTATATCTGCAAGGTACTTCACTTTGCCATCCTGCATAGACAATGGCACATCTCCAACATGGGCAATTGGATGAGCAGTGTCATCCCCTGTTTCCACAAAACCTGGTCTTTCAAGGTTTTTCATCTCCTTGAACCACTCCCCATGACTTGTCATGTGGTTCAAAGCACCTGAATCAACGTACCATACATCATCTTTATGTGCTGCTTCAACATTTTCAAACATGGCATTAACGACATGCTGCATAACAAACAACCTTTCATTATCCTCATTGTTTCTGCTCGAGGATGCATAGTTGTTTTGCTGCAATTTCCCATTTTGCATGTCAGCCTGCTTCTTATGACAATCTGCTTGCACATGTCCATGCTTACCACAATAAAAGCATCCACGTCGTGTATCATTATACTGCCTTTGCCAACTTCCACGACCTCTTTGACTCCCCTTGCCTCTGAATTGGCCTCTTCCACCTGCGTGTTGTTGTTGTTGTGAATTCTGGGACTGTTGTTGTTGTTGCTGGCCATAATTCTAATTACCTATTCGCCCACCTCCTTGACCGCGTGCACAGACTCCTCTACCTCGTCCTCTTCTTGAACTTGTGTAGAAGGCCTATTGCTCTAAACTATTTTTGTTTTGTGAAGACTGTTGGTCTTCACCCAAGCTCTTCTCTTCTATAATCAACATAGACACCAAATTTGTGAAATTGGGAATGTTTTCCCGAGTCTGAATAGACGTCTTGAATGCCTTGTATTGTGGCCCAAGACCATGTAGACAGACTTCCACCTTATCATCATCATCTATTGAAACGCCAATAGATGCAAGGGATTCCACAATACCCTTGATCTTCAATGCATAGTCATTCATAGACATACTCTTTTTCTCCACAGTATGAAGTTCATTCTTCAACTGTATCTTTTGTGCCTTGGTATTCATTTCATAGAGTTTTACCAAGGTGTCCCATGCCTCTTTGGGGGACTTGGCATCCTGTATGTGCCCACCAATCATGGTGTCATGTATACTAATAGAGAGCCAATACGTAACTTTTCTGGCTCGTTGGTTCCAATACTTGAACTCTTTCACATCTGCAGCAGTTGGATTGATCTCCGGTATCTCCGGTGCCTCTTCATGCTCACCTTCTATGTAGTCCAAGTAACCCTTTCCCATCAGGAAATTTGTCAACCTGAACCTCCAAGCATGGAAGTTGTTCTTGTCAAGCTTCTTAGCAACAATCTGGTTTATGCCATCATTTGACATCTTACCAGACACACAAATTTACCAGAAACAGCACTCTGGTTTGTCCTGCACAAACTGTTGTATTTTCTGCACAGCGGTACTGTACTGCACTCAAATGTCACAACCAATGACCTCAATGTGGATACATACACCCAATGGCAACTGTTGACCTCCTTGCAGCACACACAATGTCTGCAAACTAGTGACCTCAATGTGCATATATACACCCAATGGCCACTGTTGACCTCCTTGCAGCACAACCAATCTGTCTTCCTGCAGTTCTTAAAACAGAGTTCTGCATAGAATCGATGACTTATCCACAATGCTCAAAATCGCCTTCTTTCTGAAAAACAGAGGTCCTAACGCGCCCGAAATGCGTTTTTTGCTCGAAAATATCTATAGTTAACCTATAACTTTACTCCCGCGAAGAAAGCTCCTCAATCAGAGATCGTTTGCCAGGGCCTCCCATAGAGCTCCCGACAAGGGTGTAGTCGCCACCAACACAAATAGGGAAGAGTAGTTGAAGCTCTTACCCTCGTACCACTTCCTGTGCTTCTCTTGCCTTGCAGCTCAGCCCTTAGCATGAACCGAGCTCTGATACCATGAAAAGATGCAGGGGAGAAGAGAGCTTGAGCTCTTGCAAGCACACACACACTCACAAAACCCTAAAAGAGAACACACAAGGTGAGAGGCTGAAAATCTTCTTCTTCTTCACACAACACTCAACACACCATATACAAAGATAAGAGTACACCCACTATGAAGAGGTACTCAACCAAATACATACTAGGGTTCTCTATAGTGTGAACCCAACTAAATGAGCTGGCGCTATAACTATGCCAGTCTCTAGAATGGCTATCACACAACCTGTCATCCCGCTGGCCGCATATCACCCATGATCTCACCAACCATGCCAGTGGTGTAAGTGTGGGGCCTATCCCCCAGGAGGGTCATCAGTGTGTCCACCGCCTCACTAGATGAGCTCGATATCTCAAGAGGGAGGTGTTGAGATATACAAGTGAATGGGTGTGTGCGGAAACAAGTCCTTAGCAAGAGGCTTTAAAAGAGAGTCTGTAAATGAGTGAGTAGCAGTGAAAAGGTGAGAGGACATGCAGTGCGGAGAGAATAAAGGGTAGCATGAGAAGATCTAGGATGTGTGGAGATATTTTGGGAAAAGTGAAGAGGTGGAGAGAATGAAGGATGAGGTGTCCCCCCCAGATGTAGGGGGGTGGCACAAATCAAGGAACAAATCAGTGGAGCAAAACTTGTATAGATTGAGGCATTGGCCTAATGAGTAATTTGTTGGTTTTTGAGTATTCATGCCTACATTGAGCTATCGATTAATTGCTCACTAATCTCATCTTAATCATCATCTAATCACTTGATAATGCACTTGATAATGATGTTGATTCTTGCTTTTGATCCACCTTAGTTCATCATCTTACTTACATTTTAACAGAATCAACTACGATCATCATGATGCCATTGGTCAAGCGATGAGTAGCATGCCATGTCATCATGAGTTCTATAATCCCCTTACATTGAAACATGTGTTGGATGCGAGGAATGATAGGGAAGTTTCTCAAAACTCCTGAGGGAAACTATCTCCTTGCAAATCATCCCTATAATGGTGCTCCCCACATTGTAGACATTGTGTTGCATCTTTATTAACCCCTCGAAATAGCATGCAATAATTGAGACATGCATGTATTTTTGTGTAATCCATACCTAGCATAGAGAGTATTTTACGACACCTATCTCATGATTTTGATAATATATTTTGAAGGAAAAGAATCTTTTTAAGAATCCAACAACAAAACATAAGAAGTCATATGTCAAAATATTAGCAAAGGAGAGTATATAGAACATGAAACATTTTCTATTTGAGATTATAGAATGAGGTGGTCTTACCGAAGAAGACTTATGACACTTGCATCACTCCATCCATAAGTTGTTTGCAAGTTCGATAGCTCCAAGTTTGCTCGAAGCGTGGAGTACAAACATCCCTTATATAAAGGGGTGCTTGCCTCTCTATGCAAGGTTTCCTCCTCTTGTGACATTAGAGGTTGCTCACTATCATCTATGACCTCCTGTCCAAAGAAGTCATTCACCATGTCGTCCATGATGAGATTCTCTTCCTTGGCAATGGTGGAGGCACCTCATTCATGGGTTGGGAAAGATGAGTCTTAGCCATGCTTTCCATATAAAGTCTTGCCACCTTCCGCGCTCTACCGAATGTCACCGAATGGTGTGGCATGTTACCTGCCAACTCTCATATGGTTCTCCTCCATGTTAGCATCCGCACTTGGTCGTCCCACTACCTCATGAAGAGCATATGTCCGGACATGCTCAATTGTTATATGACGTTGTCGTATATACTGACCCTTGCATCGTTCACACACACACAATAATTTTTTTCTCTCAACCGTGCCTCAGAACCAACTTCTAGCCGTTGATGATCACTATCAGACATCTTTAACCTAGCCAAAACTGATTTAGGGTTCATACAAAATACACAATAACATCCAGAATTGCAAAGAGAAAATCACCTACGATTTCGTTGCTGCTGCACAATAAACACAACAGCGTTTTGTTTCTGCCAAGAAGCGAAACTAGTAGCAAAATTTTGCTACTGAGCAGCGACCTACAAACTGTGACTCTCGCCTAAATTACCGTCGAACGGGTGTCAATACCTACCTACTTCCCCTATCCTACACATGCACAAGCTATGCTTGCAACTCAACTATTCCTCCCACCACACCTCTTCTCTCAAGGGTTTTGCATCAATCAACTCTCCCTCTCCACAAGGTAAGCCCTCTTTCTTGCTTTCTTCAAGCTTTAATGGTTTTCTTCAATCTTTGCCTTCTTCCAAGATTTCATGGACATCTGATTCATAGCTCAATGTGAGCTATTCTTCCCCTTCCTCTCTCTTTCCTTCCCCTTTCTGCCTTCCCCCCTCTTTCCTCTCCCTTTCCCTAACCCTAGCCTAATGCATAGAGCTCTAATAGAGAGATGTGATGGAGAGCTCTCCATCAAAGCTTTCTATTACGCATTCTATGCATAGAGCTAGGATGATTTAGGCTTAACATAAACTATTTTTTTATTCACTTATGCATTAAGAGTAGGGTTTAGGGTACTCACCTCTTTTTGATCTTTTTCTTCTTGCTTGCTAATGTGTTATGAGGACTAATTTTTTTATTTATTATGTTTCTTTTTTGTAGGTTTATTCAAGTGAGAAAGAGTTTGGATAGAGCCTCTCATACGGTAAGCCCTCTTTCTTCATTTTGGCTTATACTTCTTGTCTTTGTGTTTTTACACCCTTAGGTGCCAAGGATTAGGGTTAGGTCAATAGGCCTCTTGCAATAGGATAATGCATAGCCCTTATGCAATATAGAGCTTATACATAAGCCCTATGCAATAGGTTTATGCATAACCTTATGCGCATAGGGCTTA
The DNA here is from genome assembly GCF_041138505.1 of Cibotium barometz. Taxonomy (NCBI): domain Eukaryota; kingdom Viridiplantae; phylum Streptophyta; class Polypodiopsida; order Cyatheales; family Cibotiaceae; genus Cibotium; species Cibotium barometz. The sequence continues at coordinate 47,886,110 of NC_141088.1, forward strand.
TACAATAGGGCTTATGCATAAGCCCTATGCAATAGGTTTACGCATAGCCTTATACATAGGACTTATTTATAAGCCCTATGCAATAGTTTTATGCATAGCCTTATGCATAGGGCTTATGCATAAGCCCTATACAATAGGTTTATGCATAGGGCTTATGCAATATGACTTATGCATAAGCCCTATGCAATAGGTTTATGCATAGGGCGTCTGCATAAACCATATGTAATAGGTTTATGCGTAGCCATATGCATAGGGCTTATGCATAAGCCCTATGCAATAGGCTTATGCATAGCCTATTGCATAGGACTTATGCAATAGGACTTATGCAAAATCTCTATGCAATAGGTTTATGCATAGCCTTATGCAACAGGACTTATGCATAAGCCCTTTGCAACAGGTTTATGCATAGCCTTATGCATAGTGCTTATGCATAAGCCCTATGAATAAGGCTATGCATATCCTTATGCATAAGGCTTATGTAGTAGCCTTATGCAGCATAAGCCCTATGCATAGCCTATTGCATAAGCCTTATGCATAAGCCCTATGCAATCCCCTTATGCGACAGGGCCTATATGCATAAGCTTTATGCATAGGCTATGCAATAGGCCTATGCATGGCCTATGTATGGCTTATGCATAGCCTATGCATAGTACTTATGAAGAACTAATGAACTAATGTTTTAATTTATTATGATAATTTTTTGTAGTTCTATTCAAGCAAACAACCACCAAGAGTTCCGGCCACGTAGCGGTTCATACGGATTCTCGGCGCTAGAAGAGGTAAGCCCTCTTTGTTTATGCTTCTTCTCTTTGTGTTTTTGCACCCTTTGGTGCTGAGGATTAGGTTTAGGTCAAGCGCCTATGGCCCCTATGCATAGGCTATGCATACGCTATACATATGCCATACATAGGCCATACATACGCTATGCATAGTCCATGCATAGGCCATGCATACGCTATGCATACGCTATGCACAGGCCATGTATAGGCCATGCATAGGGTATGTATAGGCCATGCATACACTATGCATATTGCTTGCATAGGCCATGCATACACTATGCATAGGCTATGCATAGGGTATGCATAAGGATATGCATACGCTATAGGGTATGCATAAGGCTATGCATAGCTATGCATAAGCTATGCATAGGCAATGCATAGGCTATGCATAAGGGTATGCATAAGCTATGCATAAGGGTATGCATAGGGTACGCATAGCCTTATGCTGCATAAAGATATGGGGCATTGTTATATGCCATCTAGAATGCTACTTATGTCAAGTTAGCAGTGGTTATCCACGAGTAGGTGGTTATATAGTGGAGAGGGAGCTCTTATCACTATCCTTCTCTTGTAAAAAAGAGGAGTTACCTTTGGCTTTAATAGTGAGGAGTGTGTGGAAAGTTTTTTTAATCTTATATACATGCAGGCTTACAATCGGGCCAGTCATCAACACCATGGGGGTAGACTACCCCACTTGGCCAGTCGATGCCATGGGGGCAATCTACCCCACTTGGCTAGTCGGGGGACATATCACGCCTTCTGAGAGGCACGAGACTGAGTGGTGTGGGGCCGAGTGGTGCAAGCCCATCACGATATGGTTGTGATGAGCCTACACCACCTTCCTCGAGACTACACCCACCCTCGCTCCCTCACGTCCGTCTTCACCAGGGAGGACAATGATGTAGTAGGGAGTCTGGGGGTAGTAGATGTGCTAGTGGGGGGGAGAGCAAGCTGCTTTTGCTTTGGCAAAACCTGTTGCACTAGGTCTCCCGATGCGTCTCCCCAACAGGGGGGATCATCTACACATTATGAGCCAGCACCCCAGGAGACCCATTCCACCATTCAATCGACTCACCCTACCATACAACGTGGATGTGGATGGTGAACTCGTGTGATGGATGCACGAGGAAAGCAAGTCATGAACCGCATACATGTACTTGCAAACCTAGAGTTCATGAACTCCTTCAAAAAGTGAAAAGCACAAGATAAACTTTCAAAGCAATACATCATTGATATGCTTAAGTTGGAGTTTCATGTTCCACATGCGGGTTTTGCTTTTCGAGGAGTGGATGAAGAGGTGAATCAAGCTTTTGCTCTCTAATCAGAGAGCAAATATCAAGAGAGCAGCAAAGAATAACTTAGAGAAGCCTAGCATTTGTATGATCGAGGAGTGGAGGCAGGCACCGACAGCTTCATGTGAGAAAGCACCCAGGTGCTTTTCAACACAAGCGATGGTGGCGAGTGCTTCCCGATTATGGAAGCGAGGAACTTCACACTTCGGCTCTGGCAAAAAATCCTCCTTTATTGCTTGTTTTGTAAGTAATCATTTCTTCTCCTCTTTCATTTTGTTTTGTACTATATTATTTTCTTTAAATAATTATATATTTTCTTAATTAATTTTTATAGAGGGAGATTATTGGGCATGACCCAACAAAGGAGGAGTACGACTATGGATACAAAGCCCCCCATCCGCAATTATGGGCATGGATGCGTATGTGAGACATATGTGTGGATGATTATGTTTTGGGAACTCAAGAAGATGAGATAGGTGAGCCTAAACCATTCTCTTTTCTACGTCTAATTGTATTTTAAAACCCTTTCTTACCTTGCACTTGATGGCATGTATGTAAGATGAAGGGGAAGATGAAAAGGAGGATCCTGACTATGAGCATAAAGCTCACCAAGCAAGTGAAGAGGGCGAGGAAGACGATGATAATAATCACTCAAAATCTGATGAGGATTCTAGTTAAATACCTCTTGATTGTAAACATTTTATGTATATATAGCCAAAGGTCCAAAACTTTGTGAAATATAATAAATTTTAGGCTCAATTGCATTCTCCACAATCTATGTGTTTCTTATGTTTGTGTTTGTGTCATAAAACTGAAATTGCGACTCTGTTTTGAGAGTTGGGGTAGACTCGGGAGTCGGGAGTCCTGTGTAGACTCCCCAGTCTGTCCCAGCTCTTTTTTATTGTGTAGAGCAGTGAACCTGTTGTAGCAAAAATAGCAGTGTTTCTAGAGCGAAAATAGCCCGACATCTACCTACAATTCTAGTTATAAAAACCCTGATATTTTCATTGCTACACCCTCATTCTGTTGTGCCATAATAGAGTTGGGGAAGGCAAAGGAAACAAAGGCAATTCACCTTGACACCATTACCTTGAGTAGTGAGAGAAGGAGAAGAGAAGAAGAGAAGGAGAAGAAATAAATCTGTAAAACAAAACAAACACACACCGACATACAAATACACATACACACACACACACAAATTAGTAAATCCATGGTAACAAGGAGGAAAATGTGAAACAGAAGGAGAGGATGAGGAGTCTTCACCTGTGTATTCAACCCAAATTTTCAAGAAAAAAGGAATAACAGTCACGTGACAGCATTCTCTAATTTGGTATAAGCATCGGTATGGATCCAGTATTAGCGTCGGTATATATGCTGATAATTATTAAAATTAATGCTGATACTGACTAGCGTCCATAATTTTTCACAAACTTTGAATTTGAATCTTTACCTTTTTGTTTGCCGCCCGACATTTCAAGTTTCATTGACCAACAAATTTGGTCTTCCCCTATATAGGAGACCCCCATTAGCCCAAAATAAAAACATCCCAATGTGGTGAAGATGGGAAAAAAATGGCAATGTGGAACCCCAATACACTAGCAACGTGGAGACACCAATCGGTGACGTAATGCCACCAAACACTATCGATGCGGAGCCAGCAAACATTGCCGTAGTACTGCCTAACACACTAGTAAAGTGGAGCTGCCAAACACTGGCAAGGCATCTATTGAGGCATATGTCAATCTTGAAGAGAGATGCATGTGCATGTGCACACATTGTAAGTATCAAGTCACTCGAAAAACGGAGAATTCGTAATAACCATGTACGCATGTATGGTATACATCCAGTGGAACGTCTACAAAATCTATGTTTTCACTATCACGAAGATCCTAGTAATATTGATAATCATGTCAAGCACATAGAAATAGAGCTTGACAGAACACTTCTAGATACAATTTTCAGGACAAGAAACTTAACAAACCAAAATATACAGGACTACTCCTTGAGAATCCATCCACAATGATAGCAACAACGAGAGAAGGACAGGTTAAAGGAGGCTATAAAGGATGAGATGTTGGACACATTTACAGAATAATTGCCGATAGACTAAAGGGTCATGGGTAAGGAGAACGATACCACAATACGACGTCGAGATACAACAAATAAAGAAGAGGAATTGTGTAACCTCGCACATCTACCTGCCTGTCTATGTTGAACTTACAATCAATGTTTCAGTGGTCTGATGCAAGCATGACAAAGCTGTAAAGCTTACGATATGTCCAAGCAGTATGGGAAAAGAGTTACAACTGCAAGGTATACTAATGTGGACTATGCATGCTTGGTCAAGCTACAGAGAATGCTCAGGTAGGTTTTGATACATACTTCAACAATTTCCTTTGCATTGTTACTCAATTAATTAATCTTGTGAGGTTTTGCACATACAATTTTGTGTGGTTACTCTAATCACCTTTTTTGTCGATTTGAAGACTTTACTACATCTGGATACAACGCATGCCCCTTATGCAAACCTCGTTTGGATGCTCGTTACTCTACATCACTTCGAAAGATAGGATCATTTGTGATATCTCCCTAAGAATCACGAATTGAGAGAGGAAATCTAGACAAACCACCTCCGTGTTTAAAGACAAGTGACTGGAAAAAAACATGGAGGGATAATGGAAATTTTGCACCCCTAGGGATCAAGAGGTTCTCCATTTTTCATAGACTTCCTTATTGGAGCAATCTTCTAATAAGCCATCTACTAGACCCAATGCACATCTTCAAGAATGTAGTTGAGGTGCTTTAGAAACCATAAGTGGAGCCAAAGAAAGCAAGGGACAATCTGGCGATTACAGGTCGTATGGAAGAATTGTGGCCACAACCATTACCCGATGGGAAGGTGGTCCTATCTAAAACACCCTGGGTCTTAAATAAATTGGAGGCAAAACAAGTAAAGATAACCATTGAAGAGTTTCGAACCCCAACCGGGTGTGTGCATAGCCTAAAGGGTTCATTCACAAAAGATGACAAGTTTAGTCACTTAAAGTCCCATGATTAGCATACATTGCTTCAATTTGTGCTTCCAATTGCAATAAAGGGATACCTCACCGAAGAAATAAGCACAACTACCTACCTTTCCTTCGAGTAGATGACTTGGTGCAATAATAACATAAGCAAAGTATAATGGTGAGACTATAACTGAGGAGGAGGAGGAGCTTGCAAAAGGTTTTGATTGGCATGTAAGTAATCATTCTCCTTGACTACTATCTCATTAATAAAAAAAAGAGTTTATTTATCATGCATCACCTTGCTTGCATGCTTATTCTTGTTGTGCTTGCAAGGCTGCCTATTTGCTACATGTAAAGCAATAGGAAGATTATAGTAGACATTGGAGTTCCAGTAAGGGTGATGAGAACTTTACGATACAACAATTAGAGTTGCATGAACATTTCTAAAGATGGAGAAATCAATATTCCCAAGAGAGTAAAGAAGGGTACAAAGGCGGAAAAGGTTCTTGGAGCACAACTATAGAAGATGATATGGGCTTGTAGCTCGACTTGGATGCTCGGTGATATTTTATATAACTATAAAAGATCCTTGAGAATGATAGATTTGATTTAGAGAAATTGCTAATACATCACACCCTAATCTATAATGTCCATGGTAAAAAGTTGACTCGGCAAAGTTTTGAACCAACCAAAGGGATACATTTGTCCTACCAAAACATTGTGAGCAAGTCATCCTTAAAGCAGATCCACAGGATCCAAGTTGGGTGTTTGTAGTCCAAGTTGTTCCTCATAGCAAACAATTGTTTGAAGGTGAGCAACTAGAAGAAGAACTACATAGTCATAATGATGAAGTTGAAGTTATTGAAACTCAAGAGCCAAATAATAAAGTTGATATTGAAAGCCAAGAGCCAATTTCCTTGAGTATATTAGTTGTGAAACCTATACGGCGCCTGAGGGACTAATTCAAGAGCATATGGAAGAAAGGTCATCAAGTTCTGATAGAGAGCTAAGTACATCCGATGACAGGGAGCACATAGAGATGACCTTGATCCTACAGAAGAGCATGCCAGTGACCAATTGATTCAACACTCTTTTGGTGACATTGAAGAGAATACTAAATATTTCTTGAAATTAACTTGTATCTAGCCAAGTATGATTGAATAAATGATGATCTATGACTTTGTAACTTTGATTATAAATATGAGCGGTGAACTTCGAATTTGTAAATATGAGTAGTGAATTTTTCTAATTTAAAAAATATATAACTTTTTCATTATTGATACAAATACTAACGTCTAGACAAGCGCTTATATGGCTCTTACATTGGCGCCCGTCAAACGACATTTTTCCTTTGATTTACCACCGCTTATATCGACGCCCGTAATAGTCACCGATAACCAAACATTTCCTTGCAGTGTCTCTTGTAAATTATTATTTTATGTCATATTGGCTATACATATACATACATCTGTATATCTTGTAATTCATAATAATACAATCAAGCCATTACTTGAGAAAACACTCATGCATTAACATCATGTCCACACTTACATCTCATATGCCAACTTGACAACCCTCAATTCCCATTCTGCATGTTACAAATCATGTTCCATCTCTCATCTTCAAATACAAAAGAAGAACTTTCCTAAGAAATCCTAAATCCACACTAGGTGAGCATGGCATGTCCACACTAGCTGAACATATAAATAGAGAGAGTTAATGGGTTATAGGGCCCAATAAAATGGAGAGAGTTCTTAGAATAAAGGGGAGAGAGTTTCTAGAATAAACAGGCAATCAAATGGCGGGTCCTGCACTGTGTGAACTTTGAAGGTATAAGGGTGAGAAGCTAAGGGTGCAAAAATTACTTGACTCTAGAGGTGCAGTACTGTTCAGAAAAGACTCGCCCAAGGGCCCGCCGATCACCGTAGTCTCAAAGTTCGGTGAAGCCTCATGTTGTGCAGCAACAAGACGTGTCTCATGCGATGTGGATTTCTACTTTAATGGAATCACTTGTCCACACAAACTTCCTCTTGTTGAATAATAATGCAAGTTCTTCTTCTTTTTTTTTGGAACTAGTCACAAGACGAGCATCTGCGCACTTCTTTTATCTCGCATGGTAAAATGCAGTTTGAATTTTGAGTATTTCAATAAGTCATCATAGATTTTTTTCAATCTGGATTCTTAACCTTAATTCAAACAGCTTTTATGTTTTGTACAATTTGAGCTACGAGCACTGACCATAATACCATACAAATTTTGTACGTAAGAGTACGATTAGCGCATTGTTTTTGGCAAAACAGAAGAGGCATTTAATCCTCTTAACAGGAGATTAATTAACGATGAGACGCTTCGATATTCGGAGAGAGTGCCGGGGCGCACTGCGCAGGTTCTCAAATGTGAAGCGCGGCCCCAATTTTTTTCAGATTAAGAACTTTTCAAAATTAAGCTTTTCTTTGGAAAGTTGAAATCCCCTAATTATGTGAAGGGGTTCGAGGGCTGGTAGACTGGGGCTCCTTATGAATAGCAGCTCCGGCCTTTGCTCTAACCCTACAGAAGAACATTTGTACATAACAACCATACATTATCAACTTGATTTACCTATATTTGTTTTTGCACATCAATCATAATTTCGGCGGTTATTAACCTGTCGCTTCGCTTTCCGAGAAACCGAGCAACCGATGCCTTTCGAGCGTTTGCAAGTTCTGTAATATGAGGGGGGTGAGGGGGGCGATTACAGTTCACAACAATTAAGCACTACCCAAAAACAGATTAAGCGGATCGACCAACTGCTGCTACATTAATGCACGATTAATTCATCTACAGCTATCTATACTTGCAGGACATTGTAAGAGGTAGTACTAGCTGTAGTTATACCTATATGCGATCGCTTGATTAGAAGTTGATGGTTCGGATCATCAGCTTTATTGATGATGTTTGGCGAGCACTTTCTGTTGCAGCTATTGTTGATGCCTGTGTTTTCCGCGCTCAGAGCTACTACTTCCAAATTATGTGGCGGAGGCATTCTTACGTTATTTCGTGCACTGCGTGCAAGAAGCATGACAGCTTGTGCCTGCCAAAGATAACCAATTAATTAGACTCGACAAGAGTTATTAAAGGCTCAATTGTACCAACCACCGGCCGGCGAGAAATCTTTCAACTGGGCACAGTTTAGATAAGAGATTGCTAACCTTGTCAACTGGAACATCGTCGTAAACATTCACCATGCCGGAATAGAAGATTGTGAGCTGCCCTAATTTATCAATGGGGGTACTAGTCGGATGCAGTTGCCTGGACATGGTAACAAATTGATTAAATATCAACGCAGCCAAAACACAAAAGCCTCCGTGAGTATATATGTAGCAGTAGAACTATATAATTAATGGTGGCTACATTAAGCCGGTACCTCACGGACGCAGCCTCGGACAGTGTTATCCTTTGATGTGGCAGGGATTGATGCTTTGCTCCCCAACATGGCGGTGCAAGAGAGGGTCGAGTAGTAGTTGTGAGGGAGCCATGAATATGTTCAATTTGATGGGCGAGTCGAAAGCCGGCCTCCTTCTCTTCACGCACTAATACTCCACCTGCTTTTTTTCCATTAATTAGTGAACTGAGAAATCGAAAGTAAATGATTGAGAAGGAGAAGAAAATGAAAAAATAGACAAATTACCTCTTGCGAGCTGCAGGTCCACGGTCACGTCGACAGAAGAAGGATGGTGGTGTTGGTTGTTATGGAGATGATCGACGGACGGCGGCGCAGCTGGAGTTGGAGCTGCGCCAGCGGCAGCTCCATTGATCTGTTCGAAGATGCGTTTCAAGGAGAGGGAGGCGCTCTCGCGGGCCAGCTTGAGGGAGAGACCCAGCAGGTCTAACGTTCCGTCCGACATAATTATGAAGGAATATTGGTGTGTGTGTGTGTGTGGGGGGGGGGGGGGGGGGGGGGGGGGGGGGGGGGGGATGCAAGGGCGATGGCAACTTGTTTAAGGGAGTGATGAACGCTGAAAACTCGAAAGATTTGCAAAAAAATAGGGTAATAAGGGAACAGAGAAATTAGAAGGGCGTATGCAGCAATGATCATGCATGTGATGAAACCACGTTGGAACTTGGGAAATAGCGTGCGCAAATCGCCGCAGCTCGGTCCTCCACACGAAGACTTCTGACTGACTACATTACGCTGTCTCAGTCTTCAGACTCTTAGATCGACTCGACTCTCGCGAGACGGTCGAAATTGGTATTTTTGAGTGTTTTAAGAGCATTTAGATGTATCAAAACACCTAATTACATCAATTGGATGAAATTTTCTCACTTTTGCTTAATTTTGCACAAAGAGAAGAGACTAAAATTAAGAGTTCAATCAATCTCTAATTATAGATTAATTTACATATTAGTTGATACACATAGCTTAGCAATTTTATGTTCTATCCAATGATGTGCTCAATGGTGTGAATTAATTAGTAATTAGTTAATTAGAGTCCTTAATTAGTCTAAAAGAGGGAAAGATTAATCTTTGATTAATTTCTAAGCACTTTTTTACATAACTCATTAAGGCTAATAAATATAGAATGAAAAGATGCCAATGAGTTGTCAAATTGTCCATTTTGGGAGTCATTTATGAAGGGTGTAAGGGGGTGTCATAAAAGGGTTGACTTTTTTTATTCCCACTTGCCTTTTGGAAAAATGCCCGTATCTCTCTAATTTAAAATTCAAAAAATATTCCCCCCAAACAAGGAAATTCGAATTTCCCTCTAGACTCCCAAAAAAAAAACGGATGTTTCACATGTGAAGGTTTCATGCCTTAAGGCCTCACGTCCCAAAGAGAAAATCCGTGAACCACCCAGTTCACGTCGTGAACTGTACCTCTTGTTTCACGTTATAAAATAGCCCGTGCATCAAAAAATAATAATTTCGTGAACCACTCAGTTCACGCCATGAACCGTACCTGTTGTTTCATGTCATTTAACGGCCCATGTGGTGTTTTTTTTTAATCGTTTCACGCGTTAAGGTCTCACGCCTTAAGCGGATCATGCCTTAAGGCGTGAGACCATGCCTTAAGCGGATCATGCCTTAAGGCCTCATGCCCAATAAAAAACCAAAACAAAAAAATAAATTTAATAAAATCTGTGAAGTCCACTTCACGTCATGAACCGCACCCTACTGGTTCATGTGGTGAAAGGGGGTCCGTCAGTATAAAAAATAAAAAAAATTCGTGAAGTCCACTTCACGTCATGAACCACACCCTACTAGTTCTCGTCTTGTGAAAGGGGATCTGTTGTGGAGTCGTGAAAGGAGGTTAAGAAAACATCCTTATTTATTGGAGGCTCATATCTCCTAAACCATGAATCCGATGAACACGCTCTAGTGCTTATCGGAAAGCCGACATCGAGCTCTTCGAAATTGATCTTGAGCATCCGAGGGTAAAATCCATTATTTTGGCTTCCAACCAACAAAGGCTCAAAATTTGGCCCGAAAATCGAGGCAAGAAACGACCCTTAAAGTACTAAAAAATACTGAAAATAGCTCGAAAACGATTGCAAACCATATTCGGACTAGGTTTTCAGTGTCTAAATGACGAAATTACAAAAAATTCAGAGAGATAAAGTTATAGGACTCCAAAAATACTACAACTCTCTCATACAGAGTTTTTCCAAATTCCTTTAGGAACACATTAAAAAACAAGTGAAACAGGAAAAATATTTCTAAAAAAAAATTTCATCTTGAGACAGTGATGGAAAATATGTTTTGATACCTCCTCTTCCATCTGGGATGCTACTGGCATGCACTTTTTTCAGAAAAATATCTCTAAGAGGTCATTCACGTGCATGTAGCGCCTAAACTAATTAGGGCAAACAGACACTCGTTTGACCCAACGAAGGGAACGCCAAGCCTCTTGACGTTGTAAGAAAACCTAAAAAGAAAAAAAAATGTGCTTGCTAATTAAGAAACTATTGACAATGTCAAAGATATGGCAATAATAGAAGGATTGTGTGGACTTACACCCAGACTGAACCCAATGGCTGAAATCTTTGAGCCATTAAGATCCATGCTCCAAATGCATCTCCCAATATCATTTTCCATGCCTACAACAAGCATGTCATTAGGTTTTACACCCCTTATCACATCAATCCCTCCAGAATTTGGCCCCTTGCCTAGCATTATCAAAAGTCCTAAGCCTTTAGACATGCTAGGTACCAACTCTTTGCAACCCCTAGATACCCACACCTTGGACGTATTGCCCAGGGACTAAGTGAGTCCCTACCCACATTAGCACTCACACGTGACCTCAGTGACTCATACAAAAATACGGTCATCCAGATTTCCAAAATCATGGGCAAATACGATGGATCAACTGATCTTGTTCACTTTATATAAATTTTTGAACAGAGATGTGAAGCCTTTGGAAATCCAAACTGCCCCCACCAAGGTTCATGCGTTGAACCTACGCTTAGTGGAAAAGGCTAGTCAATGGTTCATCACATTGATGCCAGTGATTAAAACTAATTTCAGGACCTTGAGAACAGCCTTTTCGCATGGCTTTTCAAGAAAAGGTAATGGGTGGAGAGTAGCAAAAGAACTCTATTCAATTGAGCAGAAACAAAACAAAACCATTAGAGATTTGTGAAATGAAAAATTCAAGATAAAGAAATCACAATCTTGCATGATGATAGTAGTACACATGATTTTATTTCTAAATGTCTTGCACATGCTCTTCATCTTGACATGATTCCTTCTCATTTTAAAGTAACGGCTGCTTTTCGAAATCAAAAGTATAATTGCAGTAAGAACGTGAAGAATCTTGCTTTGTCTATTGCACAATTTTCTGATGAACATACTTTCTTAGTAGCACCATTGCATGGTATTGACGTGATTTTGGGAATGCCTTTTTGACATCCGTACACACCACATATTGATTATTTAAAGCACACAATGTCTTTTATGCATCATGGTAAGAATGTTTGTTTACAAGGAATTTCTAAAGGTAAGGATCAAACACTTTTGAGCCACACTTAGGCCAAGAGGGCTTTGAAGAAGAGGGAGAAAACTTTCTTAATTTTGGTTAACCAGCTTAGTGTTGAAGAACCACCTCCTAGATATACATCCCATGACTCTTTCCTTTCTAAATTCTTTGATTGTTTCCTCAATGAGTTACCTCCTGGAATCTCTAGTGCACGTCCTGATGAGGATCATCACATAGACATTATTCCTGGAAGTGCACCACCTTGTAGAGCACCTTACAGATTTAACCCTCTTGAGCAAAGAGAAATTCAAACTCAAATCGAGGAATTGCTTTCTCAAGGGCTTATTAGACTAAGCAGTTCACCATATGGAGCACTGGTCCTTCTTGTAAAGAAGAAAAATGTACTTATTGTATGTGTGTAGACTACAGGGTTCTCAATAAGGAGACTATCAAGAAGAGATTTCCAATTCCTAGAGTTGATGATCTACTTGATAAATTAAGGGAAGCCAGCGTCCTTAGCAAAATTGACCTAAAATCCGGATATCATCAAGTAAGAATGACTGAGCAAGATATCTATTAAACTGCTTTTAGAACTCAAACTAGTCACTTTGAGTTTTTAGTGATGCCATTTGGTCTTACTAATGCTGTTGTGACTTTTAGTCATATGATGAATAGAATCTTTCTTGGCCATCAAAACTTTGTGGTTGTCTTTTTTGGATATATCTTAGTTTTTAGTAAATCTAAAGAAGAGCACGAAAGGCACTTGAAAATTGTATTTAATTTACTCAAGGAAAATGAACTTTACCTTAACCCCAAAAAGAGTAGTTTCTTCTAGAGTGAGATTAAGTATTTGGGACATATAGTTTCTGCTAAGGGTATCCATGTTGATCCCAAGAAAATATAAACTATTACGTCATGGCCGTGACCCATGAATCTTCATGAGTTATGACCTTTTCTAGGGTTGTGTAGCTATTATTGCAAGTTTGTCCATAATTTTGCATATAAGACACATCATCTCACTGAACTTCTCAAGAAAAGCAAACCTTATGAATGGACCGAACTCCAAGAGAAATCTTTTCTTGCATTAAAATATGCACTTACTCATGCACCTATGTTACAATTACTTGATTTTTCACGTCCTTTCTTTGTGGTTGTAACCAATGCTAGTGGTAAGGGCGTTGGTGCTATATTAATGCAAGATGATTATCCTATTACTTCCAAGAGTATGAAATTGTATCCAGCTGAAAGTAAGTATAGCACCTATGACAGAGTTATATATTGTAGTCCATGTATTAAAAATTTGGAAACATTATTTGATGGGCTCAGAGTTCCTTATTAAAACTAATCAAGCAAAGTATCAAACACTTACTTTCTCAACTGCTTATTTCGGATAGACATATTAAATGAGAAGCTTTTATTCAACATTTTCAACCTGTTATTCAATATCAACCTAGTAAAGAAATGTGGTTACTGACGCTTTTGAGTAGAATACCGTCCATTCAAAGTATATATGTGATTGAGAATACATCTTTTGACTTTATGTGTAAGACTTATGACCAAGACCCTAACTTTAGTGACATTTGGTCTAGATTGCGAGAAAACCATTGGAACCCTTTTGCTGAGTATTCCTATGATGATGGATATCTTTTCTTCTCCAGAAAAATTACTCGACCCTTTAGACATTCTATTCTAGAGGAATTACATCAGCCACCTTATGCGGGGCATCTAGGTGTTTCATCTACATTCCAAACCATCTCTAGTGATTTTTATTGGCCTAAAATGAAATATGATGTAGCTAGATTTATTTCTGAATGTGATGTTTGTCAAAGAGGGAAAAGTTACAAAGGTAAGAAACTTGGTTTGCTTATGCCTCTTCCTATTCCTAACGCTCCTTGGAAACAGATTTCTGTGGATTTTATCACTAGTTTTCCCATGATTTCAAGCCACAGTCTTTGAGTGAACCAGGAGAGTCCTCATCTCATGGTTCAATTGATAGACCATGGAGTGGCAGGCTTCATCATAATACCAGTCCTGCAAATGTGATTAGTACATCACATAAAGGCAAAGAGAAAGTGGTTGAGCCCCTTAGTATGCCTGACATTTCTGCAGGGCATTCTCATAGAGTCTAGTGGCTCAAAGATGAGCCTTGATGAGGAGCTTGGGATACCAGCTATGAGAACACGTAGTGTAAAGAAGGCTATGGAAGCCATGAATGCAAAGCTGCGAAGATCTAGGAGAGTGAAGAATCCTGTGCAGAGGTTTACTTATGATGGTTATGTGGCACATCACTATGCACATATGGCAAAAGTTGTACAAGTTGTAGAGTCCGCATGCATTGATGAGGCTGTTGGAAATGTGTGTTGGGAGAAAGCTATGGATGAGGAGATGGATGCACTATATGGAAATGAGACTTGGGATTTAGTGCAATTGCCTGAAGGCAAGAAAGCCATTGGATGCAAGTGGGTGTACAAAGTAAAACATAACAGTGATGGAAGCATAAGCACGTATAAGGCTAGATTGGTAGCCAAAGGATATGCATAGACATATGGCATTGTTTATGAGGAAACTTTCAGCCCAGTTGCCAAGATGGCAACAGTGAGAGTTGTGATAGTAGTGGCTACGTCAAAGCAATGGTCGTTACATCAGATGGATGTAAAGAATGCATTCTTGCATGGGGATTTGTAGGAAGAGGTATATATGTTGCAGCCACCTGGTTATGAGGATGTGAGTCACCCCGAGCATGTTTGCAGGTTGAAGAAAGCCTTGTATGGCTTAAAACAAGCACCAAGAGCATGGTTTGACAAGATTACTGAATATCTTGTCACTATTGGCTTTCATGTAGCCAATGCAGATTTCTCGCTGTATGTGAGACACAGTGATAGAGGGGTTGTGCTTGCTGTCATCATCTATGTAGATGACCTGATCATTACGAGGGACCATGATGCAGAGATCTTTGATGTAAAGATCTTGCTTAGAAAGAAGTTTGAGATGAAGGATCTGGGGGAGCTCAAATATTTCTTGGGCATTGAGGTGATTAGGTCACCACATGGTATTGGATTACTGCAGAGACAGTATGGCTTGGACATGTTGTCCAAGTATGGTATGACAGGCTGTAAGCCTAT
Organism: Cibotium barometz; assembly: GCF_041138505.1. Taxonomy (NCBI): domain Eukaryota; kingdom Viridiplantae; phylum Streptophyta; class Polypodiopsida; order Cyatheales; family Cibotiaceae; genus Cibotium; species Cibotium barometz. Next base: position 47,901,263 of record NC_141088.1, read on the forward strand.
CTGAGTGCCATTGGATGAGAATGGCAAGTTGAGTGCAGATTCATGAGAGATTTTGGAGGATCCTACTATGTATAGGCGCATAGTAAGAATCTTGATCTACTTGACATCACCAGGCCAGATTTGAGCTACATGACATCACCAAGCTAGATTTGAGCTACATGACATCACCAAACGAGATTTGAGCTATGCTGTTGGGTTGGTGAGTCAGTTTATGTAGGTTCCTCGGAAGCCACATTTGGATGCATTGAGATGCATACTGAGGTATGTGAGGTCTACTTTCCATTGTGGACTATTTTATGAAACTGGGACAGAGATATGTGTACATGGGTACACATATGTTAATTGGGCTCGTAGTATCTCAGATAGAAGATCTACTAGTGGCTTCATGTTTTCTTTGGGGAGTGCTGTTGCTGTAACTTGGAGGAGCAAGAAGCAGCCTACGGTTGCTCTATCCAGTACAGAGGCCAAGTATAGAGGTGCTCCTATGGTAGCATGTGAGGTAGCTTGGTTGAGAAAGCTACTTGCAGATTTGGGTCTATCAGTGGATAGACAAGTTGTCATTTTCTGTGACAACATTAGCAGTATACAATTGGCTAGGAACCCAGTTTTTCATGCTTGCACGAAGCATATAGAGGTCCACTACCATTTTGTCAGAGAGAAGGTTTTGGTAGGAGATGTTGACCTTGTTTATGTCAGCACACAGGATCAGGTCGCTGACATCTTCACCAAAGCATTGGGTACAGAGAAGCTCCGCAGATTCAGGGCTTCGCTTGGTGTACATGAGATGGAGTTAAGCTCGAGGGGGAGTGTTGAGATATCGAGCTCATCTAGTGAGGCAGTGGACAAGGCAGTGGACACTGATGATCCGCCTGGGGGATAGGCCCCACACTTACACCACTGGCATGGTTGGTGAGATCATGGGTGATATAAGGCCAGTGGGATGATAGGTTGTGTGACAGCCATTCTAGAGACTGGCATAGTTATAGCGCCAGCTCATTTAGCTGGGTTCATACTATAGAGAACCCTAGTATGTATTTGGTTGAGTACCTCTTCATATTGGGTGTACTCTTATCTTTGTATATGGTGTGTTGAGTGTTGTGTGTGAAGAAGAAGAAGATTTTTCAACCTCTCACCTTGTGTGTTCTCTTTTAGGGTTTTGTGCCCCTGCATCTTTTCACTCCCCTTAAGTGAATAATCCTAGCACACCTAGACCCTATACCAAGTTTCCCTCTTACTTGGTAGTCCATGACCAGTGCCTCAAGTCCCTAACTCATAGTCCTTGACACTCTCTCTCTATGTGTCCAAGGCTACTACAAGTGCCCGTGACCTTGACTAAAGTGCTCACACATACATCTACCACATGGCCTACATCATCGGTGGCTCAGAGTTGGTTTTACTATGTTGGGGCAGGTTACATTGGGTTATGGGGTTTCTCTCTCTTTCTCTCTCGGAAAAGATGATCTGACTCCACTTCCTTAGGAGTCTCCATGAAGTTTGCCGATGTCGTTCCTTCTGTCGTTCCTTCTTCACTGGGTTTGTTGTAGCAGTCTCTTGCCATGTGTCCTGGCTTCCCACACAGTTGTGGCAAGTGAAGGAGGTCCTTCCTCCTCCCCTGTCTCTTCCTCGTCCTCATCCTCGTGAGAATCCTCCTCAGGTGAAGAATGTTTTTTCCTCTCGAGTTGTTGGGTCCACCCCTTTCTTCTCTTTGACCTTGGTCTCTTGCTCTAGTAGAGCTCCTTCTATCTCATGCAACTTCAATTCAGGTACATTCTTTAAGGTTGCCACAATGTTTTCATATTCTCCTTTGTCCACACTCTTCAGAAGCACTGCTAGTGCCTCATCATTCTCTACCTTCTTACCAATGGCTGCCAGTTGTTACTTAATGCTTTTGTATTTATTCAAGTGTGTGATTAAAGTTTCACTTTCCTTCATATCAAGTTTGTAGAGTTGCATTAGCAGATTTATCTTTGAATTTTTTTCTTGGGTGTGCCAAATAATTTATTTTCATCCCATGCATCTTTTGCTCGTTGTATCCCTGTGATGTGGTGAATTATTTCATCATTTAAACTGAGTGCAATGAGTCCTAAAAATGCTTTCTCATTCTTGCTCTTCCACTCATTTTCCCCAATCACCTCTCGGCATTCATCTCTTCCCTCAACTAGCCCCCACATATTTTTCCTCTCATGAGCAAATACATGGTCTTTGTTAGCCATGTATAAAATTGCTCCCCATTAAATTTAGCTATTTCTTGTGTCGTGCTCATGATGATGTGAAGGGGGGGTCTTACCTCTTGATCCAATTCAAGATTCCACGGTAGTGTCTACCCTTTTACAACTCAAATCTGGTGTTTAAATGATGATTACAATAGATTTATCAGCATAAATTTACCAAAAATTACATAAAGCCAAGGGTAACAAATGTGTACTGAATGGTTGAAGTATCAAACCATATCTGAATTGTAATATGAAGTTATAGGGATCTGTATCAGATACCCAATGGTAAATTTGAACCCTCAATTACACCAAAATGCAATGATTAGTGTTGATTAATCACTAATTAGTAAAATAATCTCCTATTTTGTGTGCATAAAATAGAGTGTGCGGGGAGGCCAGATCTGGGGCCTTAGAGTTCAAATGAGCTCAACTCCTTTCAAAGACATCAATAGCAATTAGTCTAGTAGAGGATCAAGTCAAGAAACAAAAGATTTGACCAAACATTAAATGCTTAATCTATGTTTTATCAAAGTCACTTGCAAATTTGATGCAGAGCTTGATGCCACTTCTCCTTGAGGAATTTCACAAATCTCAGATCACCAGCATGTAGAGAACCCTTGAAAATCCCTGGGCCAAGAGGAATTAGACCAATTCCTTCTGTGTGAGTGTAGATCTTCAATTTCCCTCAGAAATTTGACACCAACGATTTCGCGATTTTCTCCTGAATTAGGCGGCGGTTTTGCATGCTATCTTGATGAGCCGGTGCATGGGCAGCATTGCTAGGTGGGGCTAAGGGTTTATTGCCTAATGTTAAGCTTGGAGGAAGATCAAGCCCCTCCACTAGCTGGGGGTGTAGAAAGATTGTTGAAAAAGACTAAAAAAGTGATTATCTCTTAATCCTAATTAATAGGGTGATTAGCAAGATAAATAAGCTCATAAATTGGATGGATTCTAAGCTAGGCTCTGATACCATGTTAAAATGTAAGTAAGATGATGAACTAAGGTGGATCAAATTTAAGAATCAACATCATTATCAAGTGATTAGATGATGATTAAGATGAGATTAGGAAGCAATTAATTGATAGCTTAATGTAGGCATGGATACTAAAAGATCCCTTCCCAAAAAGTTGCACAGCTCATGATCCCCAATACTTGTAGGTAGCTCATAATTTTGATTCATCATGGAGGAAAACAACATATCACAATATCCATCTATATTTTTCGAGGACCTGCACTTCTCTGGGCTTTTAACACTTGAGAAACAAACATTTTCACACGCTCCAACATTGACCTTGAAGTTCCTGGGGCTGAACTAGATGTTCATGCAGCCCAGTGTGGAGCATCATTCTTGTAATAGTTGTGTCACGAGGCATTACGTAATACACAACACATCTACACACTTGCACACAGTGTGCAGTTTTGCGACAAAAGTGACAAACTATTTTAGTTTTCTCATCCTCTGTCAGAAGTCCAACTGCAATCTTTTTTGTTAGATGTCCATGAAAGAAGGTGTTGTTATACCTTTTATTGTTCAATAAAAAGGACAGCTGAGCCTATGTCTATCCAAAGTACCAACACAATAGCTAATACGCACGGTACAACTTACAAACATGTTTGATGTTACTGGACGTGTCCATAGGTGACCATCATATTTTTGCTCCATTCCATCCATATTTCCTATTTTACCATATGTTGGTGGAAACTCTAGGATGGAATCACCATCATAATGTCTTGACACCTCCTGGACTTGGATGACTCGAGTAACTTTTTCCAATAATGAACGTAGAAGAGAAGGTTGCTCCTTCTTACGAAGAACTGAAAGTATACTCTCTGAAGCAATACATTCATCTTCAGAGATATTGTGCTTCGAACCTTTTGGATTGCTTGTGCCTTCACTTTGGTTGCAAAACAGTTGCTGAGCCATTCAAGTCACTCTCAGAGGAGGAGCTCGAGATATGAACATGGGTGTTTTGTGTTCCTAATTCTTTCTCCACTGAGGTCTCCAAATGTCGAACATCTTGGGCAATGTCATTAGCACTAGAATCAAGACTATCATCAGCACAGAGAGGACTACATTGTAGCATATATGTTTTACTTCGAGTAATATCTACAAGGTAGTTTTTATTGCCCTCCATATCATAATGAGCGATGATTTCCTGTAGGCTTCCATTAGTCCTAGTAGCTTTCACTCCAGAAAGGGGGTGTGATGAAGGCATAAACCCTTGTAGATATCCATGACTGATGACAAGCATGGTTTGGTGGAGAAGTATTAAAGTTTGAGATTTTTTGCTCTGCAATCATCAAGATCCCACTCAAAGGTGACAGTGTGCTCCATAGGGAAGGCAATACGAAGATGTAGAAAGGATAGGAGAGAAAAAAATGTGAAATGAAAATATAAAAACGAAGGAATAGGTGGACTTTATTAAAAAAAATAGAAGATCAGGTATCTAGGCTGAATCAATCATTGTCAGGTAAGGCGGTTGAAATGATAAAACAAGGTGGAGCAATCACGATTGAGAATGAAGGCGGTTGAAATGATAAAACAAGGTGGAGAAATCACGATTGAGAATGGTCACAACAAAAAAAATATATATATAAAATATACAAATATATATATGTATCTACAAATATATAAAAAAATATACAAATATATACATTTATTGGTTCTAAATATTATATGTATCTTTTTATATTAGTTCCAAGTCAAAGACCAAACCATCGCGACCACAAATAGAACTAGTGCTAAGCCTCATGAACTAGTGCTTACTAAGCCTCTCGATAAAGAAGAAACACGAAACAATACCTTCCAAGTCAAAGACCCAACCATCTTGAATGAAATGGGTAAAGAAACATCTTTTGTTACAATCTCAAGATTACTGTGAAGGAAAAGAGGTGGTGTGGACTCTCTCAACTCAGCTGTCTGGCGAATGCATCTGTGAACTTCAAACAGGCAAGGTACTATTCTCTGCTATTCTCTTTCTGAAAATTTGAGAGCCGACGACGGTGTTGGAGGTGGCGGCGGTGGAGAAGATGGGCCGGGCGCTTAGAGACAGGGGCGGGCGGCGATGATGGTGAGGGAGAGGGTGATGTGGATAGAGATGGAGGTGGAGGGCGGCGGTGATGGTGAGGGAGAGGGCGAGGTTGAGGTGGAGGTGGAGATGGAGGTGGAGGTGGAGGCGGTCATGATCTCCCCCCTTGCCCCCATTGCTCCGACCACTCCAAGCACCCGGCAGAGCCGGGGGATGGTCTGCGCAGACCATCCCCCGGCTCTGCTAGGTGCCTGGAGTGGCCGGAGAAATGGGGGCAAGGGGGGAGATGTGCAGTGGAGATGAGGCATGGAGGTGGTGATTTGAGGGCCCGCGGGGCGGCGCTGGAGGTGGAGGAGGCGGTGGCGCTGGAGGCGGAGATGGAGGTGGAGGGCGAGGTGGATGGAGATGGAGATGGAGGTGGAGATGGAGGTGGAGGGCGAGGTGGATGGAGGTGGAGGTGGAGATGGAGGTGGAGGTGGAGGCGGTCCAGGCGGTCATGATCTCCCCCCCTTGCCCCCCGTTGCTCCGGCCACTCCTGGCACCCGGCAGAGCCGGGGGATTGTCTGTGCCGCTAGCGGCGCAGACCATCCCCCGGCTCTGCCGGGTGCCTGGAGTGGCCGGAGCAACGGGGGGCAAGGGGGGAGATGGAAAATGGAGATGAGGCGATGGTGAGGGGGAGGAGGCCTCTTGTCCTAGCCCTTTCTTGGCCTCTTGGATCTCTGTTAGCTAGCTGCCTTTATAGGTTTTCCACTCGATTGGCTTATGCTCTCCTCAAGATTGTGCAGTTCTTCCTATAGTGGTTCTTACTAGCTCCTCAATTCTTGCATGACTTTGTGCTCTAAGAACATGCCACATCTTTTTTCCTTCTGATTGTTTGTAGTTTGGACATTTATTTGGGAATATTTGTCATGCATTTATTCAAGAAATCTAATACTCCCTACATCCAGTCCAATTCTATGGTTTCCAAAAAACTAGATGGGCCTGGCAGTATTGGGGCTGGTTTGGGCATGGTGGATCCAGCACAGTGGGGTCCATTAGTTGATGATGGGTGAATGTTTCTTTCCTAGAGGTTTCTTTGAATAGGGCCTCAAGATACCGCCCGATCTTGGTTTTGGTATTCGGCCTTGTGAGCTTACTAATCTACTCTTTGAAGTTGTGTGGTAGCCTCTAGAGCTTTCACCATCCTGAATGTTTTCTTAGATATGTAGTAGGGTTTGTGTGTGGGTTGATGTTTTCCTATAGACATGAAGTAGGGTTTATGTGTGAGGTTGATCATCTCTACTACAAACCTTGTCTGCTTTTTTCGGTCCTTATCAACATTCCCTATTATTTTGTATTCTTTTGCTTTGCCTTCTAGCGTGCCAAACTCCATGATAAGATCTTCATCTTCTACTGGCTTGTGCAATAGTAGTAGAGCAAGATTCATGACCTTTTGTCTCCTATCTGTCATTCAGCTCAAACTGTTTGCTACTCATATTCAAGGCAAAAGAGAGAGATGGCTCCAAGAAAAGCAGGAAAACAACAGGAAAAGACTAAGAAAGGTATATAATGTGAATAGCCAAGATTCTACTGAGATTGTGTTTTAATGTTTTTAGATATGCTTACTTGGGCTTGGTGTGTGTTGAAAAACAGGTAGAGGGAGAGGAGACACACACACAAGAGCAAACCCTAATGTATATTGCAAACCCTAACCATAGAGGGAAGCCATATCCCTTCTCACACAATGCATAAAGCCATAATCCATAATACACTAGACACACTATGAGTTGTGTCCACACTCTACTAACCCTAGCTAATGTCCACACACTATGAGTTGTGTCCACACTCTACTAACCCTAGCAAATGTCCACACTATGACCAGTTGGACGCAGTCATTTATGTCTCACACATAGCTAGCACACACTGACATCGAGCTTGAATCTCAACATCCCCTCTCAAGCTCATGATGTATTGCCATAGATGAAGATGTAGATGAGCTTGGGCTATCAAAGCTCTCAACACTCCCCCTCAAGCTCATCCCACGTACTCCCAACATAGTACGGAAGTACTCAAACTTCTCCCTGCTAAGTGGCTTTGTAAAGATGTCGGCCACCTGCTCTTCAGTCTTCACATACTGTAGATCCACTGTACCATCCAACACCTTCTCTCTGATAAAGTGATAATGGACCTCTATGTGTTTGGTCCGCGCATGAAACACTGGATTCTTGGCCAACTGTATACTGCTGCTCATGTTGTCATAATGAATGACAACCTTGCCATCAATAGGCTCACCCAAATCAGCCAAGAGACCTTTTAACCATACTCCTTCACAAGTAGCAATGGCTGCACCCCTGTATTCAGCCTCCTCTGTACTAGATAAAGCAATAGTAGGTTGCTTCTTGCTACTCCAACTCACCACGGCACTTCCAAGTGTAAAGGCATAACCACTAGTAGACCTCCTGTCATATGAGCTACCTGCCCAGTCAGCATCTATGTAGCCATGTATATCCAAGCCTTTACCATTCTCATAAAGAAGACCATAATGTGCAGTGGTCTTAAATTACATATCGCATAATGTGTCTCACTGCATCCAAATGAGGTTTTTTGGGGCTCTGCATAAATTGGCTTACTAGCCACATACAATACATCTGCCATAGATTTTGTTTCACCATTATGCATAACCAATGGTACACATCCAACATGTGTAATGGCATGCTGGGTATCATCTCTTGTCTCCACATAGCCTTTCACATCCATAGGCTTCATATGCTCAAACCATTCACCATGACAAGTCATATGGTTTGATGCTCCAGAGTCCATATACCAAGTGTCATCATTTTCAACATTTGTCATCATAGATCCCACAACATGTTTCATGGCAAACAAGTGATTTGCACCGCCATCATTACTGCTTGATGCGTAATTTCCACCACCATGTTGTGCATAATGTCCACCATGGTGTGCTCTACCCCCTCTCAAATCATTTTGTTTGCAGAAACAATCACGTGCCATATGACCAAATTTCCCACAGTAATGGCATTCCACATCTTGCATAGATGTTTGTTGGCCTTGCCAATGTCCTCTACCACGAGGATTACCTCTGCCTCTATGAGGTGTATATCCACGACCACCTCTAGCACCATATGAAGGCTGAAAATTCTATTGTGGTGACCTGTCGTGCCATCCACGACCATTACCACGGCCACGTGATGCAAATCTCCCCCTACCAAATCATCATCAGGCATGGGGGCATTGATTGTTGCCAATGCATCTGCATACTTCTTTATCTCTTGTACATAATCATGGATGCTCCTTCTATTCCATTTTACATTATGAATCTGTGTCACAACTGAGACTTGCAAGAACTAGTGTCTGTATCAAACAACTTTACCAATGTATCCCATGCATCCTTGGGATTCTCAGCATCATGTATGTGTATGAGTATGGCATCCGAAATACATATAGACAGATAATGCAACACTTTGTATGCTCTTTCTGACCATTGCTTATGAGCTATAACCTACTGCTGTGTAGGTTGTTGGGGTAGTTCTGGCTCTGGCTCAGCACCTGTAATGAGGTTCCAAAAACCTTTTCCCTTCATAAAACTTTTGATCTTGTACTTCCGTGCCTGGAAGTTCTTCCTATCCAATTTTTCACCCACAATTTGTACTGGATTATCTGACATGTTTGCTCACTGTAAATGCACCTTTCGCACACTTCCAAATCTGTAAACGAGCCTTCCTCAGCTTAAGCACACTCTAATGAGTGTTCCAGATACTCCAAAGTAGTCAACAAACTTCAATTTTGATGTAGAAAATCAAACTGTATGCATCCAAAATGAACTGGTTTACGTAGTCCAAGATACCTTGCCTTGATGCACTTTCCAAGGCTCCAAATTGCAATGTAGTGGTTCAATCAAGTGTGCATAACTTGCATTGACACCTAAACAACCTCAATGTTGCATATCAACACCATCCAAGATGTGTACATACCAATTTTGTCAAACCCCGTTCTCTGTTTGGAGAAAAACCAGTGGTAAATTTGTAAAAGGAGTTAGACCAATTGTTTAAGATGAGAGAGTAATTAATCGATTAATCACACTCTGTTTCACTGCAACCAGTAGACAGCCTGTTTAATCACCTCATTTCCAGCTCCATAAGGCATAATTGCTCAATCCAATCATATAGAAACCTCCTTGGGTGTGTGAATCATAAATTTGCTAAGCCAATTTTGAAATTTGTCAGACACAATACTTGATTTTGGGCCTCCACCTATCAAAAAATGAAAAAACTGCCCTGTTTCTCTGTACATGCTGTGCTGCCTGCTGTAGAGAGGATTTGGGAAGGTTATAGTTCTAATTGATGATGCAATTAGATGCCCAACACACCTAGGCAAGTGTACAATCCATCAATGGTATGATTTTTGCCAAAAACTTGGTTTAATTTCATCAAAATTTGACCTCATTTTCTCTATTTTGTGAGAGCTCAAAAACCAGTAATTTTTCAGTCATTCAAATGCATCAAATTGCTCCAAAATCAGTTGTAGGACTTGTACATGAGTTTCCAATACATACATCCTTGTCACATACATGTTTCTTTGCCAGATTTGTATTTATTTCACCATACATCACCGCTTCCAGGCTTCAATGGAAAGCTTCCAAAAAACCAAAATTTTCCTTTGTTTTGGGCAACCCTAATTTGCTTTGTTTCTGCTTGAATCAACACTCTACTAACCCTAGCTAATGTCCACACACTATGACCAGCTGGACGCGGTCATTTATGTCTCACATGTTCCTACCTAACATGCCAACACATAACACAGCTGGCACACACAGACATCGAGCTTGAATCTCAACAATGTGTGTGTCTTACAGACAACAGGGGATACTCACTTAGATCTGGGCATGTTTGTTTGACTCTTAGCGAGAGGAATCTCAATCATGGACACCTGTGTCCTCACATGTATCTCCTGTTAGAGAGAGGAAACAAAGCACATAATTCTCTTGTTTATGAGGAAGAAGCACTTGTGTTGGAGAACGAAATTGGCTCAATGAGCTCACCTCCTCCAACTCACACAGAGATGCCTGAATCTAGTACTGGTCAAGGGGAGACCCATAGAAGGCTTCTTGGAAAATCTATTAAATTGGGATTGCTTGGTGATGTATTCACTAAGTTTTTTGTGCAACACAATTCCTCTACCCCATTGGTCCCTTTATGCAGGCTGATTCCAAATGAAGCCATCCGTACAGTTTCTAGCCAACTTGAGGTGTTTCGTGATTCCTTCGACTGCCATGGCTATGTCGAAGCATCTCCTCCTTTTTTAGTTTCACTTACACGTCCCGGAAGCTCTATGTATCAGTTCGCAAATAGACTTGCAAGAATGGGGACCATACTGGGTGGTACAACATGACAAATTTGAGGATGAAATCAGAGGAACTAATTGGGAGGATCTCAATAGTGGTAAGAAGTTTCTTGTTTGGGATGGCAATCATCGTGTGAAGGCATGGATGTCTCGAGTGCGCGAAGGTATGTTCTTTTGAATGCCATAGAGTGATTTTATGCAACATTAAAAGTAATATATTGTAATATCTTTATTTTGTTTTCTCTAGCTTGGTCTCATAGCCCCTCACGCCATGTCCAGGTCAAATGTCAATTTTTGGTTGTGGACAAGAAGCAAGAAGGAGAATTGCTATTGGCTTTGCGATCTCAAAATGAGTAAGTGATCTCTCTCTACTTAATTACGGACATTGTGAAGTCATTGTGAAGTTCTTGGCTCATTGTGACTCTTTACAACAGATTGGTGTGCACTAGTGTTACACCCACATTGTCACATGAGATCTTCATGTTTCAACGATTTGGAATGGCGGACAAATCATCCATATTGGACTACCTTGGTGAAGACGTAAGGAGGTGGGCTTTAATGGAGCTTAGTTTGGAGCGTTGAAGTGGAGAGCAATGGTACAATGCTCCAGCTACAATCTTGGCACAGCTTGTGTGGAAGGTAGTGTTTGTATTTCCCATCTTTTATTAATAAATGGATTATCAATGTTTTTTAATCGTGTGAGTCATAATGAGTCCTTTTCGTTATACGTAGACATCGTTTGAAAATGCGGTGAAGCAAGCTATATCATGCATTGATAGATATGACATGGGGTTGCAAGAATATGAGACAAAATGTGAGAAAGCCAAATGTGGTGTAGAGCAAACATTTCGAGATAGAGCGTACAAGATGCTCATAATTGCAAACCCATCCAATGGTGATGCATTCTTTCAACTCGTATATAACTATGATTGGTCTAAGAAGGGATTGGTTGCTGTGACCTTAGAAAAGCTCTACACAGTCGCCATATCTCGGATTTCAACTCAAAGGTATGTCACATGTCAATAAACCTCCCATAACATAAACTAACCTTAACATCTAATCTCTTATGGATTTGGTATGATGTTGAAATAGGAAGACGGAATTGCTTCAAATGCTTATGACCGGGAGGGCGAAGGACAAGGTAATTTTGGAGATGTTTGGGGATAACAAAAAGACGTTGCTGCATATGAAGAAAGAGTTGTATTGGGAAGAGCTAATAGGGGAGGCGGACTCTATTTTGGAGGGTTTATTGGTATATGATGATGTTATCTACATCCCACCATTTATGCAATGGGTGCAAGAGGAGCGATCGAAACACATACCATGGGTCTTCCATGAGGTGTGGGCAAAGATTGGAAAAGTGAAGGAAGGCCAAAAGCAACCTGAGGTGGAGAATGCCGCAAAGAGGGTTGTCTACAGGTATATATCTTCTAATGCCATTATATTTTTGTAGAAAATACATATACGCATTAAAAAAAATTATTTTAGTGTTGTTTGTTTTATTTTGGATATGTAGGTGGGTGCAGCTACTCATTAGCCAAGGTCTAATGGACGAAGAGACGGAAGCAATCAAAGAATGGGCAGATCCAAATTCCTCGGAAACAATGTACCTGAAGGAATGGGTTGACAGAGGGGTTTCTGATTGGGAATATAAGAGATGTCCTTGGTGGTTGGACTATCCTCTAAATCATGTACCTCCAAGTGAGGAGCTCCTAGGCAAAGGTACTTTTTTGCTTTCTACTGAATTATATGCATGTAAATGTATATGTATATGTATATGTAAAACTTCCTACCTATACAAATACATACCTATACATACATATAAATATATATAAACTATCCATATGCATATACATATTAGATACATATACATACAGATATATACATATGCAAATACATATGTAAACATATATGTACATATACATATGCATACATAAATACATACCTACATACATATACTAAATTCCTACATACATACAAAGTTCATGTTACATTTAAGATTTGGCATGTTAGATTTTAAAGAAACATTGTTAAGTTTTGAAGTTTATTTTGGGATTTTTTAGAAAATGCAAAGGAGATGCTGTCCTAATTTTTTACAAATTTGTACATACGTACATACGTAGTTCATGTTACATTTAAGGTTTGGCATATCAGATTTTAAAGAAACATTGTTAAGTTTTGATATATACATACCTACATACATATACATATAAATAGATACATATACCTACATACATATACATAGATACATACCTACATACATATATATATACATATGCATATACACATACATATACATGTACATATACATATACATATACATAGATACATATACATCTACATACATATACATATACAAAAAGGTCTGGAGATTTCTACCTTTTTACTAAATTATCTTGATCTATTTCTTGAAGAATTTAAGAATTACCAATCTGAGCTTGAAAGAGAGCCCCCAACTCAAGAAGACTCTAGAATACCTTTCCCATAGCCAACAAACTTGACCCAATCTCCAGTAGTTGGATCCTCACGCGTGGCTCCAAAACCATCCACACCACGAGTGCCACAATCACACCAAGAGCATACATCTACATCGTCTCAAAAGTGCAACATGAGAGGCGAATAAAGAGACGTCTTGACATCATGCATGATGTTCAAGAGGGAGACCCCACAAATGAAGATCAAGAGAGAGACCCTCCAGAGCATCTTCAAGAGGGGGAGGTGTCAGGACAACGTGACATCATGAACATGACTAGTAAGAGTACTTTCCATCGTAAATTTATTTTGAGAAGTGTGTGCTTTCGAAATGCATCTCATTTTTTGTCTTGTTTACTTGCAGGTGAGAGATGTTCTTCACACATATTGCTGGTAGACATCCACACTCTTTCGGAGGGCTCAGATAGGTAAAAAGAATAATTTCACCATATAACTAGTTTTCCAAGTTATACTTACCAAAACCAAACATCATAAATCTTTTATGTAGTGTGGAAGAATTCTTGATGAAGATTCCCAAGGCTCTATCTCATAGAAGTGCTCCCTCAGATACAATGGCTCGCCTCGTATGGGCTGACTTTCCTACAGGTTTATAGGTTGTTGATGTAGATAGAGATGGGTGTCCCTCATGGAATCAAGTTTCTTCATCATTGATACGTGCCACACTCAGTTTTGTTGGTTTGTTTGTGGGGCTGATGAGGGTTGGTTTGTGTGTTTGAGTCTAATGGATCAATTTCCTAAAATATATTCCATGGGAAAGAAAGTTGGATTGGTCATGCATCGAACAATGTCTGTTCATGTGGAATCAAGTTATTTGTATGAGAATGGAGAACGGGTAAGTCATAATCCCTCAAATATTTCCCTTTATGTATACATGTTATGTGGTATGGATATCCAAACATAATTTTTTCTCGTTATGGTAGGTGGATACATTGGCGCTTAGTATGTTCTATCGAGTAAAGTGCCATGTCCCTATTATTGATCACGAGGCTGGGCAAAATGTTTCAAAGAAGTTATTCAACGCTCAACAAAATTTCATTTTTGAGAAGAATAAGAAGCATCCATTCCAACGCACGATGGTCTTGGAGTGCTACATTCGAGGTGGTGCAGAAAGATCTCCTATGTTCTTTAGGTGAGACAATTTTCATTCTGTTCATTTTCATAGCTACTTTTTCAAAATACTTAGATGAACGTTTATGATTGCATTTCATTGTAGGTGGCTAGTGGAGACCTTCTCAAGTGAAGGAGATGGTGTCTTGGACGTTTTTGCGGGATGTGGAGGCTTGGGACGTGCATGCCAAGAGTTAAAAAGGCACTATATGGGGATAGAGAATGACATGGAGGTAGCCAAAGCATGTCTGGGAGATTTCTCATTAGGTCGAGATGACACGTAGAAGAATGATATAATTTGTTGATCAAAAGACTTTGTAATCGATATTGTCATGGTTTGAAAGTTTAAAGATCGATATATATATTTTTTATCTTTAAAAGATTGTGTTATATTATGTATATGTATATGTACAAGGTGTATGAATTTAGGTAGATATATGTATATATATAATTATATCAATAAGTATGATGTGGATCAAAAGACTTTGTAATCGAGATTTTCATGGTTTGGAACTTTAAAGATTGGTATATACATTTTTTATCTTTAAAGGATTGTTTTTTATATTTAAGTAAGAAAGTATGTATGTATGTATGTATGTATATATGTTAGTATGTAGGTAGCTCTTGCATGTATGTATGTATATGTATATTTTGTATGTGCATATGTATGAGGTGCATGAATTTAGATAGGTATATGTATATATGTAATTATATCAATAAGTACATGATGTGGATCAAAAGACTTTGTAATTAATATTTTTATGGACTAGATCTTTAAAAGACTGAAATTTATATTGTTGTTCTTTCAAAGCTTATTATTTATATGTAAGTAAGTTCTTGGTCTTTTACAAAGCTCATAGTAAGTTCATGGTCCTTTGCAAAGCTCGGACTACTTGTTCATTGCTCCAAAAAGCTCGGCAAAAAAAGCTCGCAAAAAAAATCCCCCGAGAGAATGGCACCACTGCCATTCTTCCTTGCATTCAAGGAAGAATAGCAGTGGTGCCATTATCCCCTTCAAGGTGAGTGATGGGAGGCCTTGAGAATGGCACATACTTCCTAAAATGTAACGGAGAATGGCACCACTGCCATTCTTCCTTGAATGTAAGGGAGAATGGCATGTCATGCCATTCTCCTCTTCAAGTTGATGAGAGGACTTGAGAATGGAAGCCACTACCATTCTTCCTTGAAAGTAAGGGGGAATGGCCGTGGTGCCATTCTATCCCTCAAGATGATGGGATGTGAGGCCTTGAGAATGGCACCACTACCATTCCTTGAATAAGGGAGAATGGCACTGGTGCCATTCTCCCCATGAAGTGATAATTGAGAATGGCACCACTGCCAGTCTGCCATTCTTTCTAGAATATAAGGGAGAATGAAACCACTTCCATTCTTCCTTGAATGTAAGGGAGAATGGAATGTCATGCCATTCTCCCCTTCAAGGTGATGGAGGGACTTGAGAATGGCAGCCATTGCCATTCTTCCCTAAAAGTAAGGGGGAATGGCAGTGGTGCTTTTCTACCCCTCAAGATGATGGCATGTGAGGCCTTGAGAATGGCACCAGTGCCATTCCTTGAATGTAAGAGAGAATGGCACTGGTGACATTCTCCCCATGAAGTGATAGGAGGCCTTGTGAATGACACCACTGCCATTCTTCCTAGAATGTAATAGAGAATGTCACCACTTCCATTCTTCCTTGAATGTAAGGGAGAATGGCATGTCATGCCATTCTCCCCTTCAAGTTGATGGGAGGACTTGAGAATGGAAGCCACTGTCATTCTTTCTCGAAAGTAAGGGGGAATGACAGTGGTGCCATTCTACTCCTCAAGATGATGGGATGTGAGGCCTTGACAATGGCACCCCTAAAATCAAATTTCCCAATAGGATTGGATAATATCACCACTTTCATTCTCCACAATGATAGAGGATCCTAAACCCTTCCATTCTAGTGGGAAAACATGGAGAATGATGATCTCTCTCAAAACCAAGTTAAGGATGGGAGAACAACACCCTGCCATTCTCTCCTATGTTAGTGGACCAAACCGATGAAAGTCAAGGTAGATAATGAAGTGGTGCTATACTTCCATTAAACCAAAATGTAGTGTAGATAGTTATGATAATAGAAAGTTGGTGAGTATTTTTATGTTTGTATTTAACTAACTATTTTTAATATTCAAAGTCACAAAAATGAAGGGTGCGAGGAATGCTATTGATACAATAAATCGAGATGGAATGGGAGCTACAAGTATAGGAGCCCGATGTAGCAGCAACAAGGGGCTTACACGATGCATGTAATTTGGAGAGTAGTGAGTCGAGAGAGAGAAATTTTGATGACAATCATGATCCACCTCCAATTCCATTGCATTCTGATACGATAAGGATGTCTGTAATATTGGACCTAAATGGCTTACTATTGACACGTTGTTGGTTTAAGTCACAAATACACCCCTCCATAATGTGTCATAACACAGAAGTTTTATGGTTCTTCGGCTTGGATGTATTGAATTTCTAAAAGCATTGCTTGAAATATTTAACGTCAGTATTTGGTCAACAACAGAAGAACACAATGTTCTTGAGATGATAGAAAACTTGCAACTCTATGCAAAGGAGAGCCTCCCATTCTTTGTGATATGCAAAGGAGAGCCTCCCATTCTTTGTGATATGGAGTCAATAAGATTGCTACACGTACAGTAAGAAGAGAATCATCCGACCTAATAAGCCTGGTGTTGAGGCACAGTTCAAACCCTTGGCAAAAATCTCAAAAGTATTTGGATGTGATGCTAGAAGGACCATACTTATTGATGACTCTCCTTACAAGGCTTGTCTCTGTCTACCATCAAATTGCATATTTTCCCATACTCTCCTTACAAGGCTTGTCTCTGTCTGCCATATCAAATTACATATTTTCCCATACTTTTAATGTTCAAGATAGGGATGATACCCTACTTGTAGGGGAGATGATACCTTACTTGCTACATCTTAATGACGCTAGTGATGTGCGCAGTGTGATAGAGACTAACCGGTATGGACAATTACGTGTCTGAAGGCCATGTTGATTGGGATAGTGTCAAAGAAGTTGTTGAAGGAATGGGTTGAGAATGATCATCAATGGTCAACATCAAAGTATAGAACAAGAATCCTTCCTATTGCATCCCAACTAAGGAATCCTCTAACCAATAAGAGAGATTTAGGTGGTGCAACATTTGGTCCTCGACTCAATTCATCACACAGCTAAGACTTTTAAGGGATTCACCTCCAGTATCCAAGATGAACTTTAGATATTCAAGCTATTCATTTAGCTAAGCAATTAGGATTCAAAGGAAAATTTATCAAGGCACACACTGCTAAGGATTACATAAAGTCCTTAAGGATTGCACATGATTTCTCATGGTATAAATATTGTATTCTTTTATCTATTTGTATCTCATATGATGAATATGAGATCTTATTTTTGGTGCTACTTTTGGGATGATACAAATGTAAAGGGGTGGAGATTGACGTGTTTAGTAAATATATATTGACACGTGATCCACTTCGAATAACAAAATTTCCTATTCCAGTCATGCAAGTGTTTCAAATCTAGAGCATCAATTTTGAGGTTCGGGAGTCTACCATAATAGGCGCTGGACTTGGTCTTTTTTCACATAATTTTATCAAGAGAGGGACAATAATCCTTCATTATGGAGGGGATAAATATTCATATAAATATTGGAAAAATATGTGTAAATTCAATCCAAGGATAAAGAAGTGTTCCATCTTATAAGACCCTAAAGTCTCATCGAAGAAGGATATGATGTACATTGTTGGTGATGTTAGAAATGGCAATGTGGTAGGGTATATCAACAGTAGTACAAGTCCAAGCATCAATCCCAATGTATGTTATGTATTTTCTCTTGAGTTATCACCTTGGTCCATCTCTATGGATAATGTAGACATTGCAGAATATGGTTATATTTATGTTGAAACCATAGATGATATTTGTATAGGTGATAAGCTATTCTTGGTAGACTATGAGTTTGATTAATTACATAACACTATGAATACTTTTTCATTCATTACCAGATGTCATTTTTCATGTGTTGTGTGCCAATGCAATCTTACACTTTGAATATAAATTATTTTGTGTCTTTTCAATAAAATGTTTAATTGTGTGGGGAATACTTTTTTCATTGCAAGCATTGAAGGTGCTCACAAATAATTCATTTTTTATCCTTCAAGTTATAATTTATAAGTTATGGATTATAGTTTTTGTTAACACAACTTTGACTTTTGCACATTCATATCTTTGTATATGTAAGATTCCTCCCCAGCCTCTCAAGATGTCCAGCATCTTCTCCTGTACTCAATCCCCTCTTCAGAAATATAAAAGATCTTGTCTCTGCCTATTTTGACATAGAGAGAGAAAATATTATGGAGAGAGAATATTCAGATTTTGAATATTTTTAGATAGAAAAATTTCTCATATTATTAAAATGAATTCCTCTGAAATAGAAATTCAAAAAAAACTTTCCAATGTGCAATTGGAATTTATTGGAAATGGGTATAAAGGACCTAAGCCTAAGGGTCTAGATTTTTAGAAATTTTTGGATTATGGTCCAATTAAGGTTTCTATGGGCCAATAGCATCAATCCATGTGTAGGGAGGAGATAAATCTAATTTGTAAAAGAAGATACCCAAAAATGAGTAAATGCTCACATAAGATGAAGAGTTGACTATGTTACTATATTAGAGTTATGCTGAAATAATGCTAATTTCTACTATTCTCTAAAATTCTCTCCAAATTGAAGAAATTTGAGCTTCCCTCTTTCTTCAATCCCCATTGGTGGCTCCATCAACATACTTAACCAATTGATTGGTTGGGGGCCTCTACCGTGAACAAAGAATCAAGCAATTTGTAAGGTAAATGGTGAATTTTGATCTTTTCTATAATTTCTCAATGTTTCTCTCTTCTCAACCCCTCTCAAGCTTGAGAAGCTTAATTGGAATGGTTTTTGAATGCTATTGAAGTTAATTGGTGAATGGTAGTGAAGAGTTACATAATTTGATGAATGCTATTGAAGTTAATTGATTAATGATAGTTAAGAATTACATAAATTTTTATTTATGCTTAATTCAAATGGTTAATTGATTAATGATAGTTAATTGATGAATGGTAGTGAAGAGTTACATAATTTGATGAATACTATGGAAGTTAATTGATTAATGATAGTTAATTGATGAATGGTAGTGAAGAGTTACATAATTTGATGAATGCTATTGAAGTTAATTGATTAATGATAGTTAAGAATTACATAAATTTTCATTTATGCTTAATTCAAATGGTTTTTATGTAATTTCTCTCTCTCACTCAAGAAATGGTCATACTCATGACCCATTCTCAATCCAAATGAAGCTTTTCCTTAATCCAAGATTAATCTATGCTTGAGGCCAAATTAATGGCTTTTTTCTATGCTTTTAGTTTATGTATTTCATGAATATTAATGATTCAATCCATTATTGGGTTAATGATCCAATGAGGGATCATTCTAATCATTCCCTTTTAATGATAAGCTTTATCCTTCAAAATAAATTGAGATTTATCAGTCATAGTAGCGGAGCTATGGCAACATTTTTATAAAAATTACACATAAAATAATTTCATTCAAAGCATGAAAAGAGAACTTCCTACCATATTCTAGGAATTATCATCCTAGATTAATTGAAAGAATTTTATTATAATCATGAAGAAATTGATTTTTATGTTATGCATAATTGATGATTATTTTATTATAAAAGTGTTACTTTTATCATATTTGGATTTCATGCATAGAGGTATGCATAAAAGATCATTATTTTAATGTAAAAGTCTTATTTTTATCATATTTAGATTTCATGCATAGAGGTATGCATAAAAGATTATTATTTTAATGTAAAAGTGTTATTTTTATCATATTTGGATTTCATGCATAGAGGTATGCATAAAAGATTATTATATTAATGTAAAAGTGTTACTTTTATCATAATTGGATTTCATGCATAGAGGTATGCATAAAAGATTATTATTTTAATATAAAAGTGTCTCTTTTATCATATTTGGATTTCATGCATAGAGGTATGCATAAAGAATATTATTTTAATATAAAAGTGTTACTTTTATCATATTAGACTTCATGCATAGAGGTATGCAGCATAAAAGATTATTATTTTAATGTAAAAGTGTTATTTTTATCATATTTGGATTTCATGCATAGAGGTATGTATAAAAGATTATTATATTAATGTAAAAGTGTTACTTTTATCATAATTGGATTTCATGCATAGAGGTATGCATAAAAGATTATTATTTTAATATAAAAGTGTTTCTTTTATCATATTTGGATTTCATGCATAGAGGTATGCATAAAAGATTATTATTTTAATATAAAAGTGCTACTTTTATCATATTAGACTTCATGCATAGAGGTATGCATAAAAGATTATTATTTTAATATAAAAGTGTTACTTTTATCATATTTGGATTTCATGCATAGAGGTATGCATAAAAGTTGATTATTTTATTATAAAAGTGTTACTTTTATCATATTTGAATTTCATGCATAGAGGTATGCATAAAAGTTGATTATTTTATTGTAAAAGTGTTACTTTTATCATATTGGATTTCATGCATAGAGGTATGCATAAAAGATATTCTTTTTATACTAAAAGTGTGATTTTCATCATAAATGGATTTTATGCATAACTTAGATGCATAAGAGAAATTCTTTTATTCTAAAAGTGTAATTCCTACCGAATTGAATTTATGCATAAGAAGATGCATAAAAGATTGATTTTTAATTTAAAGTGTCATTCTCATCTAAATTGAATTTATGCATTGGAAGATGCATAAAAGATGGATTTTTAATTCAAAAGTGTCAATTCTCATCTAAATTGAGTTTATGCATAGGAAGATGCATAAAAGATTAAATTTTAATTCAAAAGTGTCATTTTTATTTAAAATGAATTTATGCATAGGAAGATGCATAAAAGATTGATTTTTATTTTGAAAGTGTTAGTCTCGTTAAATGGAATTTATGCATAAATAAATGTGTAGAGAAATCTTATATCAAATATAAGAATTCTCTTGTATTCTATAAATAGATATGGGAAGTGATAGGATGTGATAAGAGGTGTATGAGATATGATAGGATGTGATAAGATGTGTATGAGATGTGATAGGATATGATAAGAGGTGTATGAGATATGATAAGATGCATATGAGATGAGTTAGGATGTGATAAAATGAGTCAAGATGTGATAAGATGTGTATGAGATGTGATAGGATGTGATAAGAGGTGTATGAGATGTGATAAGATGTGATAAGATGCATATGAGATGAGTTAGGATGTGATAAGATGAGTCAAGATGTGATAAGATGTGTATGGGATGAGGTAAGAAGTGTATGTGATGGGATAAGATGTATTGTGATAGGGCAAGAATGGATGTAGATACGGATGTGGATGTATGTATGTGGATGTGGATGTATGAATGAGGATGTGAAAATGGATGTATGCATGTAGATGTGTATGTATGAATGTGAATGTGGATGTGGATGTGGATGTATGGGTGTAGATACGGATGTGGATGTATGTATGAATGAGGATGTGAAAATGGATGTATGCATGTAGATGTGGATGCATGCATGTGAAAGTGGAAGTGGATGTGGATGTATGGGTGTAGATACGGATATGGATGTATGTATGTGGATGTGGACGTATGAATGAGGATGTGAAAAATGATGTATGCATATAGATGTGGATGTATGGATGTGAATGTGGATGTGGATGTGTATGTATGAATGCGGATATGGATTGGATGTATGATGTGGATGTACGAACATGGATGTGTATGTGTAGAATAATGAATGTGAATGTGTATGTGAAATAATGTGTCGTCGACATGAGTGAATGGATGAGAATGAGTACACATATGAATGGAATGTGGAATAAGTAATGTGGACTGAGGAGGGATAATGTGGAAAGACGAGAGTTCGATATAGAAACTGTATTTTGTGAACTGTTTGTAAATGATTGTTTTATGTCAAGAATGCTGGGGAAGCATTTTGACCGTCTTATGGATTAAGGTCATGGAGACCTAACTGATAAAGTTGCAACGGCTGACGGAGAGTCAATGGAGGACGTCTCACGTAGCAAGGTTGACCGAGGTCTTGACCAGCCTCGGTTCGATTTAAATGGTGAGCTTTCGGTACGGTGGATGAGGGACCAAGGAAGGGGCCTATGAGTGAAGCGCTAGGTTACCTCCGAAGGATCCTAGAGGGTGCTGACCATACGGTGCTCGGGCTCTGGGTCACCAAAGATACCCACACGTGCATCGTGGAAGATATTGGAACAAGGAGTAAGAGTTGTTTTCTGAAACCGCGCATGGATCTGGTTGACTGACCTTGCTGGTCCTCAACAGATGAGTCCATGGCTCTCTTATATGGATCTGTTGATTGATCTTGCTGACCTTCAACGAGGATTCCATCTTGATTTTTTATATGTGAAAATATTATTGGGTACTATGAGCTAGGAACTATTGAAAAGGCCCTGAGTGAACAGGTGGTGAGCGTTCTGGTTGCCAATGATGCCATAAGTACACCGATAAATGAATGATTGGAAATAAGGATTCAACTAGAGATTTTGAGGATTGTCATCAGTGACATAATGGTTTCGTTAAAGGATTGTTTTAAAGTTAGCTGATGCTGAGAAAAAGGCAATTTCATATTGGGTGTGTAAGTGGTGTGACTAATTTTATGTTTGCATGAACTTCCGGCTAGGGGGCCTGGGAACTCTTTTCCCTGGTACCCGGGACAAAACCTAACCAAATTCCTAATTGGATCCCATCACTACAGTGGTTGGGAGGTTGGCTAACCCATGGGACTGGATGGGGTTAGGCTGGACTGATGGAT
Organism: Cibotium barometz; assembly: GCF_041138505.1. Taxonomy (NCBI): domain Eukaryota; kingdom Viridiplantae; phylum Streptophyta; class Polypodiopsida; order Cyatheales; family Cibotiaceae; genus Cibotium; species Cibotium barometz. The sequence goes on from NC_141088.1 coordinate 47,924,365, forward strand.
CCGTAAATCGAAACTTAATTTCTGTTATTACGATAGATGAAGTAAATCCCGGATAGTAATTGTTCTATGGATAGGAATCAACGGCTGTGCCTCTTGATGGGGAAAAAAGCGTTGATCCCAATGATCCAAGTGCAAGTTTCTTCCTTGATCTGACCGAGTATCTTTATAGGTGCAGTCGGATCAGTTTGATCAGTAATGGTCTTGACTACGTTAGAGTAAAAAGTTATCCTGGTGGAATCGCCCGTGCTTTCCGGATAAAGGAAGTTTTTCTGGTTTCGATTTTGGAAAAACCGACGGATTAGTCCCTTGTCCGGATATCCGTGGACGATAGGCCCGAGTGTGAGACCCTAGCCCTTGCTAGATGTGCTACTTCCGCTGCCAGCACCCCGAATCCGTTACGCGGTGGGGACAGGGATCTCACAGTTGGTATCAGAGCAAATTGGCTAATAAAGATCAACAGAGAAGCCAAATATGTCAAAAATTTATCAAGAAGCACAAAAAGGTTGTAATTGTGTGATATAATTCATAAACTTGATATTCAAACTGAAAATTCGTAAATTAGTAATTGGGTCTTCAAATGGAAGTACCGCAATTGTATGGAACCCTTACTTGCTTGAGGTCTAGACATGATGGTATTTACCTTATAGTTCCAAGTATCATGACTACCCATATATACCGAGGGTATAACTGCAGCTCTTTAGCGACAGTATATACGAGTAAATCTAAGACTTGAAATTATAAGCATTAATGCTATCCAGTTGATGAATTCGAATGTGGTTGATATGATTTTTAATTCTGTTTAAGAACTAATGAATTGATTTGGATTCGGATTGAAAAATGATGATTTCTGAAATTTAATTAGAATATAATAACCTGAGCGAAACCACAATGAGGATGAATGGGACGAGTCCTTGTGATGATATTCATAACTAGAATGATGATAATGATTTCAGCAAATCACTATGAGATTAGTGGATTGTGCTGTCAAATTGCTACTGTTAACACTTGACACGGTAGATCAAGTTAAGGGATGACAAATTGAGAACTTGCTTGACTGAAATTTTTGTGGAGGAATGTTCAGAAAGAAATTTTTTCGGTTTAATGGACCATTATCGTGTTAAAGATATGAATGATATGATTTGAATGAATTGTTATTTAATGATGAGTTCTATATAAGGGATATTTATCCTAGTATTCTGTTGGGTTTACCAGAATATAAAGAATCTCAGAATAACTTGGATCTTAAGAAAAAGAGTTGTCCTCTACTTTGCGAGATGAGGACATCTCATATTTTTTTTAAAGGGGGGTAGAAAACGTAAGATTCCTCCCCCAACCTTCGAGGTATACAGGAGTAAGAACCTCCCTTTTTGATCTTATAATTATTCCCTCTCTAAATTAAAAGAAAGATTCTGTTTAAAAAGGAAAGACACTTTCCCCAGAATACCTTATCAGGAGCCCACCTATTTTAAGGATTCAGAACAATGAGTTCAGAAGTGAGAACCGGTGTTTTGGATGCCAAGGTTTTGGTCATCAGTTAAAAGACTGCCCGACTCCTGACATGACAAGGGCACAGGGAAGTCAAGAACCCAAATTCAGAGACCAATTCCTTCATACCAATCTAATCAGGGTCCGTCTCTCGGACAAGATTGCTTGACTCCATTAACTGGGTCCGACCCATTGATTAGGGTCGAGATAACCAGTCAAATGCTTGACGACATAGAGCAACAGATGCAGGCAATTCATAAAGATATAAAAGCTGCCCAGGATCGACAGAAACAGTATACAGATAAGAAGAGGACAGTCAGAGAATTCAAAGAAGCAGATATGGACTTCAATTGAGTACGGACCAAAACAAGTTCTTTATCTCTTGGAGAGTATAAGTAGTTATCCCCCAAATATTGTGGACCAAAGAAAGTAGGTGACTTAGCCTATGAACTTCTTTTATCTCCTCATCTCAAAGTTCTTAATGCCTTCTATAGAAATTTGTGCCAAACCCAAATCATGGAGAGACGGTAAAACTTCGATGGCAAGATATCCCGTTGGCTTCTAGGTTACGCTAGTTCCTTTTTTTTTATATAAGTCGTAACTCTTACTTGTCGCTCGCAGTAATCTTACTTCCATCGATCTCCTTTCTTTCTTAATCTCTTTTATGGCTTGGCAGTAGGAATTGGTTTTATCCATGACGATTTCTCACCTTCAAGATGCAAACGAGTCTGTGAACAAGGATTTTATAGAACTGTATGAGCGCTCACTTGTCCCTCACTTGGGAACTTCTGTAGCTTAGACCAAATGGCGGACCTATCAAGACATTACTAGGGTAACACCGTGGGGTCAGCAGTACTTTCGTAACAATGTCTGCTTGGCTATGGTTATTGAAGCTTTGGGTTTGGGTCCCCGATACTATTCCGTGATGAGATCAAGGCATGTTGGGTTTTCTGAGCGGGTCTTCTTACTAACGTGTTTTCTTCCTCATCAGAAGATATGCCTTTATCCCGTTTTTGGCTTGCCTCTCAGAGGTCCTTTTAATAGGTCACCTCATACCAATGAGATAGGTGTTGCAATAACCGGCCGAATTATTCCCATAGACGAGTTACCTTATACGTGTGCAGCTTGTGAGTGCTGCTTTTGTGACCATATGATGGACGGGCTTATGGAAGTGTAAAAAGTTCTTCTATCTTTATTGTATATGTTCCAAGAGTGAATAAATTTGAAATCTTTGTTCTTGTCTTGAGTCTTGCTCTCTTTGAGACTTCTTGGTGGTTAATCTTAATTAAAAAATTTCTCTCTGTCTCATATTTGTGCATCTTGCAAAATTACCCCCAGTTTGCGAGATGAGGGCCTCTCGCGTTTTTCAAGTGGGAGAGAATGTAAGATTCCTCCCCAGTCTCTCAAGATGTCCAGCATCTTCCCCTGTATTCAATCCCCTCTTCAAAAATATAAAAGATCTTGTCTCTGCCTATTTTGACATAGAGAGAGAAAATATTCTTGAGAGAGAATATTCAGATTTTGAATATTTTTAGATAGAAAAATTTCTCATATTATTAAAATGAATTCCCCTGAAACAGAAATTCAAAAAGAACTTTCCAATGTGCAATTGGAATTTATTGGAAATGGGTATAAAGGACCTTAGCCTAAGGGTCTAGATTTTCAGAAATTTTTGGATTATGGTCCAATTAAGGTTCCTATGGGTCAATAGCATCAATCCATGTGTAGGGAGGAGATAAATCTAATTTGTAAAAGAAGATACCCAAAAATGAGTAAATGCTCACATAAGATGAAGAGTTGACTATGTACAAGGTTTATTAGTAAGAAACTATCAGTAATATCAAAAATATGAGATATTTTGGGTATCCAAAAATGAGTAAATGCTCACATAAGATGAAGAGTTGAAAATGCACAAGGTTTATTAGTAAAAAACTATGAGCAATATTAAAAATATGAGATATTTTGGGTATCCAAAAATGAGTAAATGCTCACACAAGATGAAGAGTTGAAAATGTACAAGGTTTATTAGTAAGAAACTATGAGCAATATAAAAAATATGAGATATTTTGGGTATAATGATTCCATTTTGACACATATGTAAGGAAGGGGAGTCCCTGAAAGGAGGTGCATACTTCACATGCTTGAATGAGTTTTAAACTAAAAAATAATGTGATATTTTTATCTCTCCTCTCTCTTGAACCAAACCAAATCAAAATGGAACCAAACCGAATAAAAAAGGAACCAAACTAGATCCAAATCTAGTCCAAATTCAATCAAACTAAAATTGAAAAATTCTAGAAATCAGTTACCTTTGGTTAGAGCCTCTCTCTCCTATAAATAGAACATGAGTCCTTTGAAAAAAATATAAGAGAATTTTACTATACTAGAGTTATGCTGAAATAATGCTAATTTCTACTATTCTCTAAAATTCTCTCCAAATTGAAGAAATTGGAGCTTCCCTCTTTCTTCAATCCCCATTGGTGGCTCCATCAACATACTTAACCAATTGATTGGTTGGGGGCCTCTACCGTGAACAAAGAATCAAGCAATTTGTAAGGTAAATGGTGAATTTCAATCTTTTCTATAATTTCTCAATGTTTCTCTCTTCTTAACCCCTCTCAAGCTTGAGAAGCTTAATTGGAATGGTTTTTGAATGCTATTGAAGTTAATTGATGAATGGTAGTGAAGAATTACATAATTTGATGAATGCTATTGAAGTTAATTGATTAATGATAGTTAAGAATTACATAAATTTCTATTTATGCTTAATTCAAATGGTTTTTATGTAATTTCTCTCTCTCACTCAAGAAATGGTCATACTCATGACCCATTCTCAATCCAAATGAAACTTTTCATAAAGCTTTTCCTTAATCCAAGATTAATCTATGCTTGAGGCCAAATTAATAGCTTTTTTCTAATCTTTTAGTTTATGTATTTCATGAATATTGATGATTCAATCTATTATTGGGTTAATGATCCAATTAGGGATCATTCTAATCATTCCCTTAATGATAAGCTTTATCCTTCAAAATAAATTGAGATTTATCAGTCATAGTAGCGGAGCTATGGTAAAATTTTTATAAAAATTACACATAAAATAATTTCATTCAAAGCATGAAAAGAGAACTTCCTACCATATTCTAGGAATTATCATCCTAGATTAATTGAAAGAATTTTATTATAATCATGGAGAAATTGATTTTTATGTTATGCATAATTGATGATTATTTTATTATAAAAGTGTTACTTTTATCATATTTGGATTTCATGCATAGAGGTATGCATAAAAGATTATTATTTTAATGTAAAAGTCTTATTTTTATCATATTTGGATTTCATGCATAGAGGTATGCATAAAAGATTATTATTTTAATGTAAAAGTGTTATTTTTATCATATTTGGATTTCATGCATAGAGGTATGCATAAAAGATTATTATATTAATGTAAAAGTGTTACTTTTATCATAATTGGATTTCATGCATAGAGGTATGCATAAAAGGTTATTATTTTAATATAAAAGTATTTCTTTTATCATATTTGGATTTCATGCATAGAGGTATGCATAAAAGAATATTATTTTAATATAAAAGTGTTACTTTTATCATATTAGACTTCATGCATAGAGATATGCAGCATAAAAGATTATTATTTTAATGTAAAAGTGTTATTTTTATCATATTTGGATTTCATGCATAGAGGTATGCATAAAAGATTATTATATTAATGTAAAAGTGTTACTTTTATCATAATGCATAGAGGTATGCATAAAAGATTATTATTTTAATATAAAAGTGTTACTTTTATCATATTAGACTTCATGCATAGAGGTATGCATAAAAGATTATTATTTTAATATAAAAGTGTTACTTTTATCATATTTGGATTTCATGCATAGAGGTATGCATAAAAGTTGATTATTTTTTTATAAAAGTGTTACTTTCATCATATTTGAATTTCATGCATAGAGGTATGCATAAAAGTTGATTATTTTATTGTAAAAGTGTTACTTTTATCATATTGGATTTCATGCATAGAGGTATGCATAAAAGATATTCTTTTTATACTAACAGTGTGATTTTCATCATAAATGGATTTTATGCATAACTTAGATGCATAAGAGAAATTCTTTTATTCTAAAAGTGTAATTCCTACCGAATTGAATTTATGCATAAAAGATTGATTTTTAATTCAAAGTGTCATTCTCATCTAAATTGAATTTATGCATAGGAAGATGCATAAAAGATGGATTTTTAATTCAAAAGTGTCAATTCTCATCTAAATTGAGTTTATGCATAGGAAGATGCATAAAAGATTGAATTTTAATTCAAAAGTGTCATTTTCATTTAAAATGAATTTATGCATAGGAAGATGCATAAAAGATTGATTTTTATTTCGAAAGTGTTAGTCTCTTTAAATGGAATTTAGGCATAAATAAATGTGTAGAGAAATCTTATATCAAATATAAGAATTCTCTTGTATTCTATAAATAGATATGGGAAGTGATTAGATGTGATAAGAGGTATATGAGATGTGATAGGATGTGATAAGATGTGTATGAGATGTGATAGGATATGATAAGAGGTGTATGAGATATGATAAGATGCCTATGAGATGAGTTAGGATGTGATAAGATGAGTCGAGATGTGATAAGATGTGTATGAGATGTGATAGGATGTGATAAGAGGTGTATGAGATGTGATAAGATGTGATAAGATGCATATGAGATGAGTTAGGATGTGATAAGATGAGTCAAGATGTGATAAGATGTGTATGGGATGAGGTAAGAAGTGTATGTGATGGGATAAGATGTATATGGGTTGTGATAGGGCAAGAATGGATGTAGATACAGATGTGGATGTATGTATGTGGATGTGGATGTATGAATGAGGATGTGAAAATGGATGTATGCATGTAGATGTGTATGTATGAATGTGAATGTGGATGTGGATGTGGATGTATGGGTGTAGATACGGATGTGGATGTATGTATAAATGAGGATGTGAAAATGGATGTATGCATGTAGATGTGGATGCATGCATGTGAAAGTGGAAGTGGATGTGGATGTATGGGTGTAGATACGGATATGGATGTATGTATGTGGATGTGGACGTATGAATGAGGATGTGAAAAATGATGTATGCATGTAGATGTGGATGTATGGATGTGAATGTGGATGTGGATGTGGATGTATGGATGTGGATGTGGATGTGTATGTATGAATGCGGATATGGATTGGATGTATGATGTGGATGTACGAACATGGATGTGTATGTAGAATAATGAATGTGAATGTGTATGTGAAATAATGTGTCGTCGACATGAGTGAATGGATGAGAATGAGTACACATATGAATGGAATGTGGAATAAGTAATGTGGACTGAGAAGGGATAATGTGGAAAGACGAGAGTTCGATATAGAAACTATATTTTGTGAACTGTTTGTAAATGATTGTTTTATGTCAAGAATGCTGGGGAAGCATTTTAATCGTCTTATGGATTAAGGTCATGGAGACCTAACTGATAAAGTTGCAACGGCTGACGGAGAGTCAATGGAGGACGTCTCGCGTAGCAAGGTCGACCGAGGTCTTGACCAGCCTCGGTTCGATTTAAATGGTGAGCTTCCGGTACGGTGGATGAGGGACCAAGGAAGCGGCCTATGAGTGAAGCGCTAGGTTTTCTGCGAAGGATCCTAGAGGGTGCTGACCATACGATGCTCGGGCTCTAGGTCGCCGAAGATACCCACATGTGCATCGTGGAAGATATTGGAACAAGGAGTAAGAGTTGTTTTCTGAAACCGGGCATGGATCTGGTTGACTGACCTTGCTGGTCCTCAACGGATGAGTCCATGGCTCTCTTATATGGATCTGTTGATTGATCTTGTTGATCTTCAACGAGGATTCCATCTTGATTTTTTATATGTGAAAATATTGTCGGGTACTATGAGCTAGGAACTATTGAAAAGGCCCCTGAGTGAACAGGTGGTGAGCGTTCTGGTTGCCAATGATGCCATAAGTACACCGATAAATGAATGATTGGAAATAAGGATTCAACTAGAGATTTTGAGAATTGTCATCAGTGACATAATGGTTTCGTTAAAGGATTGTTTTAAAGTTAGCTGATGCTGAGAAAAAGGCAATTTCATATTGGGTGTGTAAGTGGTGTGACTAATTTTATGTTTGCATGAACTTCCGGCTAGGGGGCTTGGGAACTCTTTTCCCTGGTACCCGGGACAAAACCTAACCAAATTCCTAATTGGATCCCGTTACTACAGTGGTTGGGAGGTTGGCTAACCCATGGGACTGGATGGGGTTAGGCTGGACTGATGGATCCGTAAATCGAAACTTAATTTTCGTTATTACGATAGATGAAGTAAATCCTGGATAGTAATTGTTCTATGGATAGGAATCAACGGCTGTGCCTCTTGATGGGGAAAAAAGCGTTGATCCCAATGATCCAAGTGCAAGTTTCTTCCTTGATCTGACCAAGTATCTTTATAGGTGCAGTCGGATCAGTTTTATCAGTAATGGTCTTGACTACATTAGAGTAAAAAGTTATCCTGGTGGAATCGCCCGTGCTTTCCGGATAAAGGAAGTTTTTTTGGGTTCGATTTTGGAAAAACCAACGGATTAGTCTCTTGTCCAGATATCCGTGGATGATAGGCCCGAGTGTGAGACCCTGGCCCTCGCTAGATGTGCTACTTCCGCTGCCAGCACCCCGAATCCGTTGCGTGGTGGGGACAGGGATCTCACAGTATAACTCCTTTGATGTCTTTTAATGTTACAATTGAAGACATGTGCTTTGTTTTGTTTAATTTGAGACAGTGAAGTAATAACAAGACTCCATTCATAAATGTCTTTTTAAAATTGAGATATGTAAGTAATATTCCAATAAATATCTAGTTTGTGTCCTATTCTCGGCCAAAATGATAATGCACCAAACCAAACAAAACCATGCTTTTATTGTAATCAAAGTAGGGAGAATGGCAGAACTGACATTCTCCCTTGGAAGGTTTAATTATTAAAGGAGGATGGCACCATTTCCAATCTTCCTCCATTTTATACAAGAGGGAGAATTGCAGTGTTGCAATTCTCCCATCAAATTAGGGAGGAGGAGGGGATAATGGCAATCTCCCCTTTAATTTTCTCATCTCAAACCAAAATTTTCAAGGAGAGAACGATGCAATGCCTTTTTTCCCCTAAAAGTAATAGATCTACCATCTCCCTTAATAAGGCGAGAATGGTACCAAATCCATCTTGAACCACAAAAATTAAAATTTTCCAAGCAGATTGGAGAATAGCACCACGTCAATGATAGAGGGTCCTAAACCCTTCCATTCTAGTGTGAAAAAGTGGAGAATGACAATCTCTCTCAAAACGAAGTTAAGGAGGATGGGAGAACAATACCCTACCAATCTTCCCTAGTATGATAGTGGACATACCAGTCTATACATTTTAAATTTGTATGTTTTATATAATGTTATCCAACCCTTAATAACAAGGTCATCCAATGAGGTGAACAACACCACCATGACCATTTATTATACTATTTGAATGTGACAATTGTAGAATAACACTTCTTAGATCTAATATTTTGATGGTGTTTATGAACACCACAAAGACTCTTGAGATGATGACGGCTCATGCTACCAAAAATTGCATTTCATAGTGGGTGTACCTAAACCAATTTTCTAATAAGCACTGTACATATGTTCAAGAACAGTTGCTAGAAACCATTTTGTATTTTCTAAGTCCTTTACCAAAATTGAGGAAGAATGGCACCACTGCCATTCTCCTTTAATTCAAAAAACAGTTATAAAAAACCATTTTTATTTTTTTAGTCCCTTGATAAATGCCACTGGTGTCATTTTGGGACTATAAATCTCAATGACTCAAGTATAATATCTTCATTCCCCATGGGCAGAGTACGGTTATGTGTGTGCATGTAGCTTTCTTTCTTAATATTGGGGAAACTTGATTAGGTTTTACATCACAAATTAACTAATTTGCATGCTTTAATGTCCAAACATGTAGTTATTTATGCCATAAAACCTATGTTTTGAGGAAAATTGATCATAAAATCCCTAAACACTGCCATTCTAGGAATTGGGATTTTCTCAAATTATCTAATATGGTCTTCTATGCATAAATATCTATGCATAAAGCTTGCAAGAAGCTCTATGCATAGAGCTTGCAAGTTTTATGCATAAAGATCTATACAAGCTTGCAACAAGAAGCTCTATGCATAGATCTTGCAAGCTTTATGCATAAGCTTTATGCAAGCTATGCAAGAAGCCTATGCATAAAGTCTATGCATAGAGCTCTAAGCCTATGCATAGAGCTTGCAAGCGTAAAGTAAACCTAAACCCAGCACCCAAGGGTGCAATAAACATAGAGAAAATTATAAATGATTAAAAGAAAAAGAGGGTGTATCTCTTTTTTTTAAAGCCAAAGGAGAGGATTGGTGAAAGACCTACAAAACAAAGTAATTAGTAGATTAAACATAAGATTAAAGATCTATTGATGCATTAGGATCTCTATGCATGTATTGGGAGCTCTATGCTAACCCTAAAGGCATAAAACCCTAAAAGCTCTATGCATGTATTGAGAGCTCTATGCTAACCCTAAGGGCATAAAACCCTAAAAATTTACAAACTCATAAAAGCTATATGCATGCATTGGGAGCTCTATGCATGCATAGAGAGCTCTCACAACATGCATAGAGACCCAAAACAATCAAAAACCTTAAATGCATAAAACCCTAAAAAGCCCTAAAAACATAATAGAAAAGAGGGAGCTCTTACCTCAAGCAGCTAGAGTTATGGGTTATTGGCTCGAATAAGCCTACAAAAAAGAAATAAAATAAAACAAAAATTTAGAAAGTATACTTCATTTTTACATACTTGAAAGCAAGAGGAGAAGGAGAAGAAAAAAAAACAAGGTGAGATTTTTAAACCTAACCCTAATACATAAATGATTGAAAGCTTTTGGTTTATGCTACCCTAACCGCCGTAGCTTCTACATAGAAAGCATAATAGAGAGCTTTGATAGATATATCTCCATCAAAGCTCTATAATAGCACTTCTATGCATAAATCTAGGGTAAGGGCAAGGTTAAAAAAACGGGAGAGAAAGAGAAAGGAAAGAGAGGGGAAGGAAAAGAAAAGCTCACATAGAGAGCATGGTTGAAGCCTTCCATGAAGGCTTGGAAAACAAGAAAGGAATGAACCTTTCCATGAAATCTTGAGAGAAAAGAAGAAAGGAATGAAGAATAGGAGAGAGAGAGAGAGATGCACATACCTTGGAGAGGGAGAGAGCTTTAATGGAGGGAGAGGTAAAAGGACTTGGGTGGGAGGAAGAGCTACTACATCCGTCGTCCTGGCATGTGTAACAAAAGGGGTTGGTGGAAAGGAATCAAATCACGGGCCTGATGATTTAGGTGGGAGTATTAGGTATTAGGCAAATTTCGCTGCTAATTTTGTGATATTTTGCTACTGGGCAATGTTATTTTGCTGTTGTGGACAGCAAAACTTTGCTACTGTAAACGTTGCCTAGTAGCAAAATACTGGGCAACTTTTCACTTGGCAATTATGGATAGTTCGTCTTTTTATACTAATATATATTCAGTTTTGGCCTGATTTCATATGTCTTGTGAGACCCCTGTCCCCTCTGTGCATCGAACTCTGGAGTGCTGGCAGCGGAAGTAGTAACCTTACACGCAGCAGAGCTTCCCACTCGGGGCCTCGCCCATGAATGTCCGAACAAGAGACTAATCCGGCGGTTCTTCCAAAACCCAAAAAAAAATTCCCTCACCAGAAAGCATAGGTGATTCCTCCAGGAAAATCTTCTAACGTAGTCAAGGGCCTTATCTATCATTTGTATTCCGACCGAACCTGTGGGTCACATGGCCGAATCAAGGAGAAACTTGCACTTGGTTCGTAGGAATCATCGCTTTTTTTCCCTTAAGCCGAGGCACATCCGTTGATTCTTTCCCATAGAACAAGAATCTTCTTGGGACTTACTTTAACGTAACTTAAACTAAACTGAATTTTGTTATAAGAATCCACCAATCCAACCTAACCCCAACTGGCCCATGGGTTAGCTAACCGCCCAACCTATATATTTGTAGGATCTCTTTTTATAAAAATTAGGTTGTGTTTTGTCATGGGTACCAAGGAAAAGAGTTCCCAGGCCCCCTAGCAGACACTCATGCAAAATACAAAATAAACACACCACTTACACACCCAATATGTAAGATTCCACCTCAACCTGAATAACAAATAAGCCTCTAATTCAATCCCTTGTAATCGTTCTATGTTTCTAAATACAAGAAAACATTATTTTTCCTTGCTTGGCCTAGTGAGACAAAAATTTCTAGAGAGTGATAAATCAATATTGGGATATTTTTGGATAAAAAAACTCTATAAATATCAAAAAAATGTTTCCCTAAAACAAAAAATCAAAATAGATTTTTCAAGGTGCAATTGGAATTAATTAAAAATGATTTAAAAGACCTTAGCCTAAGGGTCAAGATTTTCTGAAAATTTTGAATTACGATTCCTATGGATCAATAAGATTAATCCATGTGTTGGGATAAGATAAATCCAAAGAATAAAAGAAAATACCAAAAAATGAGTAAATGCCCACATAAGATGAAGAGTTGACTGAGTACTAGATTTATTAGTTAAAAATTATGAAGTATTAATAAAAAATGAGATATTTTGGAGTAATCATTCATTTTTGACACATTGGTAAGGAGAAGGGGGTCCTTCAAGGAGGCACCTATTTCACATGCGTGGATGAGTTTTAAACTAAAAAATAATAGAATATTTTTATCTCTCCTCTCTCTACTGAAGATTGAAAATTCTAGAACTCAGTTGGACTCAGTTAGTGGCCTCTCTCACCTATAAATAGACCCTCATTCTTTTGTATTCTCATCTGTGAACTAAACTATGCCTGTATTACTCTAAGATAAGCTTATTTTCTATTATCCTCTAAAAATCATCTACAAATTGAAGAGATTGGAGCTTCTCTCTCTCTTCAATCTTCCTTGGAGTCTTTATCAACATACCAAACCAATTGATTGGTTGGGGGCCTCTACTTTGATTAAAGAATCAAGCAATCTAGGAGGTAAAGTGTGGTTTATGGTCTTTTTTTTAAAAAATCTCCAAATGTTTCTCTCTTCTCAACCCCTCTCAAGCTTGAGAAGCATTCAATTGAATGGCTTTTTAATACAATTGAAGTTCCTTAATGAATTGTAGTGATAAAACACATAAATTTCCATTTATGCTTAAATTATAATGTTTTTTTTAAGCATTTCTCTATCTCCCCTAAAGAATGGTCATTCCTATGACCTATTCTATATTCAAATGAAGCTTCTCATGAAACAATTCTCTAATCTAAAAGTAATTTCTATGCTTGTCAAATTGAGGCCAAATAAGTAGCTTTTTAATACTTTTATGCTATTTAATTCATGAAAAATTAGGAAACAAGTCCATAATTGGATATTGATCCAATTAATGGTTATTCTATCATATGATATTACTAAACTTTATGTTTTCAAAATTATTGAGAATTATTAGTAATAGCAGCGGAACTACGGTAAAATTTTTGAAAAAATTAACACATAAATCATTTTCATTCATAATATGAAAAGAGAACTTCCTACCATATTCTAGGATTAATCATCCTACATTAATTAAATGATTCTCATTATAATCATGGAAAATTTAATTTTTATGTTTATGCATAAATAGTTAATTAGAAAAAAGAGAAATTTCTAGTAATCCATTTTTATGTTAAAAGGGTAATCCCCATGACAATGGAAATCCATGTATTCCAATGAAGTAAGAGAAAAATTGTGATGCTAAAATAATGTATATTTTATTTAAAAATTAAAGAAGGATTTTAGTTAAATTTATCTTTTTGCATAGATAAATTTAAATGATGAAAGAGGAATTCCCACCATATTGGAATTCAAGTATTTAAATGAGGAAAGTGTAAGTTCTAGTGTAAAGGAATTAATGGAGATTTTTATTTAAATTTTAAGAGAAAATTTTATAAAATTTATCTTTTTGCATAGATAAGTTTAAATGATGAAAGAGGAATTCCCACTATATTGGAATTCAAATATTTAAATGAGAAAAGTGAAATTCTTAGTTTAATGGAATTAATGGATATTTTTATGTAATCTTAAGGAAGAATTTTAAATAGATTTAATTTATGGTAAAAGAGGAATTCCCATCATAATTAGATTGCACTCATTAAAATGAGAAAAAGAGGGATTTCAAGTTTATTCCAAAAAAAATTAGGTAAGATATTTAGTTAAAAAGAAAAAAATTTATGATAATTAAGAAAAGATGGATTTGAATTAAATTTTAGTGTCAAAAGATGAATTTCCACCATAATTCTACCTAATGAATTAAGGTTGAGAAATTATGTGATAGAAGGAATATCTTTGGATATTTTAATTGGTAAAATCACTAAATGGATATGTATCCAAAACTAAATGTTTATCTGAAGGGAATCCTTGTAGAACTAAACCAAATGAATTTGGTTAGACTACGAGAGGGACGAAGAGTAAACCTACTTGTCCATCTCTCGATCTGAATCAAGTAAAAACTTCGTGGGTGACCAATTCCAGTTCTAATCACAAAGAATAGATGGGTAGATTACCCTGATGAGAGATCAAGGATCCTCATTGAAATTAGGAATTATGGAAAAAGGATTTTTTTGGAACCAATCTCAAATTGGAATTTTACTTGCATTGGAACCTCTGTTTTTTTTAAATTCAAAGGACTGTTTTATGCCAGAATGTTGGAGGAAGCATTTGGCTTATGTTCTTCTAAGAGGAGGTTCATTGGAACAGCTGGGCGGGGAGTCGTCAAAGGGACGTCGCTCGTGGCAAAGCCTACCGAGGTCTTGACCAGCCTTGGTATGGTTAAAATGGTGTGCTTCTGGTAGGATGGGCGAGGACCGACGAAGCCGTCCCTGAGTGAAGTGCTAGGATACCTAAGGAGGATCCTAGAGGGTTCTGACCAGGCGATGCATGAGCTCGCGGTTGCTAGGACACCCATGCGTACGTCGAGAAAGATTTTGGATGGACTAAAAGGAAAGATTTTTGAGAACCAAATTTTGATACTGGATCTCGTTGGTTGGCCAGCTGGTCTTCAACGGAGAGTCCAGAGGATATTATTGTAATACAATGGACTCAAAATTTTAAAAAATGATGATAAAAAATATTATGATTTCTATTGAAGGATTGTTTTAAAGCCACTCGAATCTCTTATAAATGGTAATTTCATATTGGGTGTGTACGTGGTATGCCTACCTTAATTTTTGCATGAATCGCCGGCTAGGGACGTGGAAACTCTTTTCCTTGGTACCTGGGCAAAAACACAACCAAATCTTTTGATAATCTTGACCCCGACGTTTGCAAGGCTCTTCATAGAACTCATCCAGGACCCTTCAAAGGAGCAGGGGAGAACCTGGGCGAGGCTGTGGAGAAATGGGTGGAAGCTATGGAAGAATATTTTGATGTCACAGGCTACAATGAGCGAAGCAAAATGGCTCTTGCCACTGGCTAGGCTAAAAATAGTGGAAACAGCCAGGGTAGCATGGAGGAACCATTGTGACACCAGCCATTTGGACAGGAATACCCAGTCCTGGAACGACCTTAAAACCTATTTGAGGAAGAGATTTTGTCCCCCTGGGTTTTTGGAAACCAAAATGAACGAATTGTTAGAGCTAAAGCAGGGGAGCAAAACCATCGAGGAATATCACCAAGCCTTCACTCTTCTACTCAAATATTCACCACCTCTAGATGAAGAGCAACTCATGGCCAGGTTCATTTGGGGAATGAATGAACCCACACTGGTTAAGAATGCCAAGCCGCTGTCCATGGCAGAAGCTGTCAGAATGGCAAAGGACTTTGCCAAAGCCTTCATCGTCCCGTGAAAGTCCCGCCAAAGCCAGCTCCCTCATTCTTTAAAAGATTTCAAACACCGAGAAGTTCTTCCAACTTTCTGCCTCCAAAGAGACACCAAGGTCCTAACCAGAATGTGGAGACGGGAAGCTTCAAAAATGAAGGAAGACCTTTCCCCCGAAATACATTCTTAGGAACTCCGGCTCTCTCCAGAATGCAAAGGGAAGAGCTTCAAAGAAGCGAGAACAAATGCATTGGATGTCAGGGATTTGGGCACCAGCTCAAGGATTGCCCATCTCCTTCGGTGGGCCAAGGAAGCCAGGGTCCCAGAGTTCAGTCCACAATAATCAGGGTCCCAACGCCAAAATCAGGGTAACCCAAGAAGAGTGCTAGCTCAGCCTACAGCCTCCATGCAAAGTAGTCTCTCGGAACTACTCCCAGAATTGGAATAACCAAAGAGGGAGAGTTCCACCTCAGACTGCAGCAGCCAGAGCAGTCACCATAGCTGAGGAAGTAGAGGAAGAGAAAGGACAGATCTATGCAGCCATAGAGCATCAGGGGAATAACCGTCAATTCTCAGTCCTCCAGACTCTAGCAAAGTACTAGGGTAATCAATTCAAGCTTTCGATTGATTCAGGCAGTACTCATTCTTTAATTTTCCCAAGATGTCTGTGTAAATTAGTCTGAAAAAAATCTTTGTTTTAGTGCTTTCACAATTTTACATGAGAATTTATGTCTTAACAACCCAATCTCTTCTCAAGTTAACTACCCCATCTTTTCTCTATTCTCCAAAATATCTCATTTTTTTTAGTAATATCTCTTAATTTTTAACTAATAAACCTTATACTCAATCAACTCTTCATCTTATGTGAGCATTTACTCATTTTTGGGTATTTTCTTTTATTCATTGGATTTATCTCATCCCAACACTTCTGAAAGTCTAGACCCTTAGGCTAAGGTCCCTTAAATCATTTTTAATTGATTCCTAATGTACCTTGGAGAATTTATTTTGAACTTCTATTTTAGGGAAATATATTTTAGATATTAGGAGAATTTTTATATCCAAAAATATCTCAATATTTAATTACCTCTCTCTAGTAGAATTTTTCCTCTCTTTAGGCAAAAACAAGGAAAAACAATATTTTCTTGTATTATGAAATAGGAAACTTGAAAAACGCGAGATGTTCTCATCTCTTGCAAAGTGAGGGTAATCTTTTTCCATCTCTTCTTCTTTCTCCCAGGTGGTGTCTTCTAGAGGGAAGAACTTCCACTTGACTAAAAACTCTATGGGACTCTACACCTGAGAACCTTCTCCCGAACGTCAAGGATTTCTTCAGGTTAGAGTGCCATCTGGCCTTGAGTTGGAGAAATCAATTATTCATCACTCATCAAGCAAGTGACTCGGGGTGGGTACATATTTCTTAAGCAAACTGACGTGGAATACATTATGTACCTTGAGATGGGGAGGCAGAAGAAGTTTATAAGCTAGATCACCTACTTTCTTTATAACAGCATACAGTCCACGTATCTGGGAGAGAGCTTCTTGTACTTCCCTAAAGATAAAGAACTTCTTTTTGGTCGTACTCGAATGAAGACCATATCTGATTCTTCAAACTCTCTCTCTCATCTCTTTTTATCTGCATACTACTTTTGCCTATCGTGGGCTGCCTTAATATCTTTACGGATTGATTTGCATTTGCTGGTCCATGTCATCAAGCATTTGTCTGGACATCTCAACTCTGATCAATGGGTCAGACCAAGTCAATGGTGTAAGGAAATCTTGTCCATACATAGCTTTGAAAGGGTTCATCCCAATGCTTTGATGATAAGAAGCATTGTAAGCAAATTCAACCAGATGCAAATGGCTTAACCACTTCTTGGGTTCCTTGCCACAGCATGACCGAAAGATATCTTCTATTACCTGATTCACTCTTTCAATCTGGCCATCTGTTTTGGGGTGATAAGCTGTACAGAGATCCAAGAAAGTTCCTACTGCTTCAAAGAATGCAGTCCATAATTTCGATGTGAACTTGGGATCTCTGTCACTTACTATCCTCATGGGTAATCCATGCAATCTGAAGATCTCTTTAAGGAAAACTTTGGCAATATCTACTGCAGTGTATGTTTCTTTCACTAGAATTAGATGGGCAACTTTGGTTAGTCTGTCAACTACCACAAAAATGGAGTTGTAACCTGTTTGCACTGAAGGTAATCTAGTGACAAAGTCCATACTGATATATTCCCACTTCATTTGTGGAATGTCTAGAGGCTGCAGTTTCCCTGACATCTTGACTCTCTCTGCCTTGATTCTCTGACACATTAAGCATTTCCGCACATGATCAAGTACGTCCTTTTTTAGTCCAGGCCAGAAGAAGCTTTTCTTCACAGACATATAGGTTTTTATAAACCCTGGATGTCCAGCTATCAGGTTATCATGGGCTTCTCTCAGAATCTTTCCCTTTATTCTCTCATCATTGGGAATGCATAGCCGATTATTATAATACATACATCCTTCATCCAATTTGTATCCAAGACCTCGACTCATTTCCTAAGGAGTCTTGCTTTCCTACATCAGAAGGGTAGCAATAGGGGCAAACAATTTGTTCTACATGATTCTCTCCCTTGCTTCACTGATCAATGGATTTAACACCACTGTAATTGCAAGCAAGGAGGCTTTTCTACTGAGTGCATCTGCCACCACATTTTCTTTCCTTGGCCGATACTTGATTTCAAAATCGAATTCCTGCAGGGTATGCATACATCTCCTTTGACGCATGTTGAGATCCCTTTGGGTGAAGATCCACTTTAAACTTTGATGTTCCACTTCAGACTTTGATGTTCTATCATCAAGGTGAACCTCTGTCCCAAAAGATAATGTCTCCCCAACTTCAGAGCATAAACTACTGAGAGTAACTCCAAGTCCCTCTGTCCCAAAAGATAATGTCTCCCCAACTTCAGAGCATAAACTACTGAGATCAACTTCAAACTTTGATGTTCTGTCATCAAGGTGAACCTCTGTCCCAAAAGATAATGTCTCCCCAACTTCAGAGCATAAACTACTGAGAGTAACTCCAAGTCATGGACGGCATAATTTCTCTCATGTGTTCTGAGCTTTTTAGATTCATAGGCCACTGCATGACCTTCCTGCATAAGAGCACCGCCTAAGGCAAACCCACTGGCATTAGTAACTACCTCAAAGTGTTTGGTAAAATCCGGCAATTTAAGGACAAGGTTGGTTACTAAGGCTATCTTTAGCTTATCAGAGGCACTCTGACACCACATAGTAGACCACTGAAATAGGGTACTCTTCTTCAAAAGGTTAGTTAAAGGGGATGCTATCTGAGCATACCTAGGTATAAAGATCCTATACCATTCGGTTAATCCTAGGAATCCTCTGACTTCCTTTAACGTCTAGGGTTCCGGCCAATCTACGACTGCTTGGATCTTTGTGGGGTCAGGAGAAATCCCATCTTTAGACACTATGAATCCCAAGTATTCCACTTGGTCAACAAAGAAAGAACACTTGCTCTTTTTTGCAAAGAGTTGGTGCTTCCTTAGGATTTCCAGGACCTTGCGCACATGATCTTCATGATCTGCAGCATTCTCTTGAGTATACCAAGATAACATCAAAGAAGACAAGAACAAAATCATCCAAGTATTCTCTGAGAATATCCTCCATAAGATGATTAAACGTCGCCGTGGCATTAGTCAATCCAAACAATGACATGACCGTGAACTGATAATGCCCATGTAGCGAGTATTGAATGCTGTCTTCGGGATGTCCTGTTCCTTGATTTTGATCTGGTAGTACCCGGATTTGAGATCTATCTTTGTGAACATTTGGATCCCACTTAACCGATCTAGAAGTTCATCAATCCTCGGGATATGATACTTATTTTTAATTGCTATAATTGATTCAATCCTCTGTAGTCAATACAGAGCCTTAACGTTCCATCTTTCTTCTTTTGAAAGAGAACGGGCACACCCCAAGGTGAGACACTAGGTCTGACGAATCCCTATTCTAACAGTTATCTTAACTGCTCCTTAAGTTCTATGACTTAAGGGACTGGCATTTTGTATGCACCCTGGGCTACTGGCTGAGCTCCGGGGGTTTACTCAATCTCATGATCTACTTCGCGACTCAGAGGCATCTCAGTCAGCTCTTCAGGGAACACATCTGCATACTCACTTAACCACTCTCGTTCTTTAGTCTTGCATTTTATGTCTACTGAATTCATCTTAACGACATAAATAGCTTGCCTCTTTCTGAGCCCTTTTAATAATTTAGAATCCTTGACTAATTGTAGCATTGGGGATCTAGAAATTTCAGTTCCTTGAACTTTATTCCCATGAAGGTCAAGGAAAGAGATGGTTCCATTGTGACAATGAATATCAGCCTGATTCTTATGGAGCCAATCCATTCCAAGGATTCCATCATAGATTCCAAAGGATAGGACTCTGAACTGGCACTCTGTTACGTTCCCATCTAGACTAAACTGAATAAGGTCTGTCTCAAGGTGTGTGAAAAGAATCTTTCCACTGGCCAATTCCACTTGCATAGGTTTCCTTGATTTTTGATCTAGGACTAACTTACGCAGACATCTTGGAGAAATAAAAGCCCTGACATCCGAAGCACCTATTCTCACTTTGAAGCTCTTCCCTCTGCATTCTTGAAAGAGTCGGAGTTCCTGAGAAAGAGCTTCAAGAAAAAGGTCTTCCTTCATTCTTGAAACTTCCAGACTCTAGATTCTGGTTGGGACCTTGGTATCTCTTTGGAGGCAGAAGGTTGGAAAAACTTTTCGGTGTCTGGAATCTCTTGAAGAATGAGGGAGTTGGCTTTGGCGGGACTTTAACGATGAAGGCTTTCCTTCGCCATTCTTACAGCTTCAGCCATTGAAACTGGCTTGGCATTCTTGACCAGGATGTCTAAAGATGCGTTCATTCCCTAAATGAACTTGGCCATAAGTTGCTCTTCATCTAGTGGTGGTGAGTACTTGAGGATAAGAGCAAATGCCTGATGATATTCCTCAATAGTTTTGCTCCCCTGGTTTAGCTCTAAGAATTCATTTATGTAACCTTTCAATTTGTGTTGAAAAAGGATGGCATCATTAAAACTGAGTCATGATGTATCATCTCCTGTTCATCCAGGCCACATAGTGACATAATATATGAGCCATCTTCCTTTCACAACACTGTGAGTTAGTTTTTTTTTAAAAAAATCTTTTCCCATGACTCAAGATATTACTACATCTCTCTCTCTCTCTTTCTCTCTCTCCACACACACACACACACACACATACACACACACACACACAACAAAGCGAAACCCTCCTATAGAGAAACTATTCTCTTGTAAATTATTAATTTTTTGTCAGATTGGCTATACCTATACATATGTACAATTGTAACTCATAATAATACAATTAATCCATTACTTGAAAAAAATATTGTGGCATTAACATCATGTCTGCACTAGCTAAACATATAAATAGAGAGTTTCTAAGATAGAGGACTCAATATAATTGAGAGAGTTTTTAGAATAAAGGGGCCAACAAAATTGATAGAGTTTCTAGAATAAATGGCAATCAAATGCTAACAACACCACCTCTAGTAATGCTAAGGGCTACTGGACACCTACTTGGTCTTGCACTATATGAACTTTGAAGGTTAAGGGCAGATCCACTTTAAAGGTTAAGGGCGGGTCCGATTGTTGGAGAGCCCATAAGAGAAACTAAAGGCCCTAATATGAATTGGTAGAGAATACCATTAAACTCTAGAGGTGCAATAATGCACACACAATGTTTAGAAAAGGCTCACCAAAGTGCCCTTTTCATACAACACAACATAGGAAAAGAAACTTTTGAATGTAGGGGACCAAATATTTTCTTCTTCTTTGGCAACATAAGAGCAATTAAGGTCTTGCTTCCATCTACGTCATGGCCGCATCCATGACCAACATGTGTGAGCGTGTGAATTTTGAACCCACTATAACAAAGATTTTCCCAAGGATGATTTTTTATGTTTAGTGCGTATTATTAAACCTTTTTTTTTTTGGAGTGGATACATTCTAGGGCCAAGATGCCCGGTCCACCAAAAAAATAAAGGGGGGAAAAAAGAGAGGGTAAATACATGATGATCACCTAGTTTCAAAGTTGGGTGAAGCCTAATCATGTTGTGCAAGAAAACGTGTGAAATTACTTTAAAGGAATCACTTGTCCACACAAACTTCTTCTTGTTGAATAATGATGCAAGTTTTTGGAACTCACGACTCCGAGTCACCAGACAAGCTGCATGCGCACTTCTTTTATCTCGCGTGATAAAATGCAGTTTGAATTTTGAGTATTTCAATAAGTCATCATAGATGTTTTCAATCTGGATTCTAAACAGCTTTTATGTTTTGGATATTAAGCTAAGAGCACTGACCATAATACCATACAAATTTTATACGTAAGAGTACGATTAGCGCATTGTTTTTGGCAAACCAGAAGAGGCATTCAATCCGCTTAACATGAGATTAATTAACGATGAGACGCCTCGATATTCAGGGCGCAGGGGACAATCTTAAGCATATATTTTCTGGTTCTCGAATTTGTGGGCTGCTGGACTGGGGCTAGCAGCTCCGGCCTTTGCTCTGACCCTACAGAAGAACATTTGTACATAACAACCATACATTATCGACTGGATTTACCAAGGAACTATATTTTATTTTGCACGTCAATCATAATTTCGGCGGTTCTTAACCTGTCTCTTCGTTTTCCCAGAAACCGAGCAAGCGATGCCTGTCGAGCGTATGGAAGTTCTGTCCCCACCAGACACACAAAAAAAAGGGGGAGATTACAGTTTACAAACAATTAAGCACCTGCCCAGAAAAGAGAGAAAGCGGATCGACCAACTGCTGTTACGATGCATGATTCATCTACAGCGATATATATTTGCAGAATATAATTATAAGAGCTAGTGCTAGTTATAGTACCTATATGCGATCGCTTGATTAGAAGTTGTTGCTTCGGATCATCAGCTTTATTGATGATATTTGGCGAGCACTTTCTGTTGTTGATGCCTCTGTTTTCCGCGCTCCGAGCCACTACTTCCAAATTAAGCGGCGGAGGCATTCTTACGTTACTTCCTGCACTGCCCGCTGCAAGAAGCATGACAGCTTGTGCCTACCAAAGATAACCAATTAATTAAACTCGACACTAGTAATTAAAGGCTAAATTGTACCAACCGGCGGCCAGCGAGAAACTTCTCAACTGGGCGCAGTTTAGATAAGAGATTGCTAACCTTGTCAACTGGAACATCGTCGTAAACATTCACCATGCCGGAATAGAAGATTGTGAGCTGCCCTAATTTATCAATGGGAGTACTGGTGGGACGCAGATCCCTGGACGTGGTAATAAATTGATTAAATATCAACGCGGCTACAGGCTTACAGCCAAAACACAAGAAAACCTCCCAGTAGGACTAGACGATTAATGGTGGTTACAACCTCACGGTAGCCTCGGACAGTGTTATCTCTTGATGTGGCAGGGCTTCCTTTGCTCCCCAACATGGCGGTAAAAGAGAGGGTCGAGTAGTAGTTATGAGGGAGCCGTCAATATGTTCAATTTGGTGGGAGAATCGAAAGCCGCCCCCCTCCTCTTCACGCACTACTACTCCACCTTCGTTTTTTTCCGTTAAACGAAATGAGATATCGAAAGTAAATAGTTGGTATTATTGAGAAGAAGAAAAATAGACAAATTACCTCTCGCAAGCTGCAAGTCCACGGTCAGGTGGACATAAGAAGGTTGGTGGTGGTGGTGGTGGTTGTTGTGGACGTGATCGACGGAGGGCGGCGCAGCTGGAGTTGGAGCTGTGCCAGCTGCAGCGCCAGTGATCTGTTCGAAGATGCGTTTCAAGGAGAGGGAGGCGCTCTCGCGGGCCTTGAGGGAGAGACCCAGCAGGTCGAACGTTCCGTCCGACATAATTATGAAGGATTGATGTGTGTGTGTGTGTGTGTGTGTGTGTGTGTGTGTGTAGTTGTGCGAGGATGTAAGGCCGATGGCAACTTGTTTAAGAACGGAGTAGAGGGGGAGGGTCCTCGCGTGATAACTCGAAAGATTTTGCAAAGAAAGAAAAAAGAAGGGGTAATAAGGGTTCAGAGGAAAGATGGGCATCGGCAACAATGATGCATTTGACGAAACCACGTTGGAACTTGGGAAATAGCGTGCGCAAATCGCCGCAGCTCGGTCCTCCACAGGAAGGCGGACAATATACATTCATTATGCTGTCTCATTCTTCAGACTCTCAGGTCTCGACTCTCGCGAGACTGCTTTTTGACGGTCGTCGTGCCCTTTGGCTTGGCAAAATTCGTAACACCCGTCAAAAAATTACAATAGAATTATTAAAAACGATTGAATTTATTCTTGTTTTTACAAAAATTCCACAAAATTTATAGGTTTTTAGTTAATAAAACTGATTAATACTGGGATTTTGAATAGGGAAAACTGATTGTAATTCAACTTGTTTTTTTTTTCTTACAAGTTTTTAATTAATAAAACCGATTCATAATGGGATTTTGAATAGGGAAAACTGATTGCTTGTCTTTTTTCAAAAAATGTTTTTCTCTAGCAAATGACATCCAACCCCCACTATAGATGAGGACTCAGGAGAGACTTCACCAAGGATATGGAACCCCCTCTTCAAGTTTCCCAAGTGGACACCACCCCCTTGGCACTTGATCTCACATTGCTTTGGGAGCTCCTTTACACAGGGTCCAGCTTAGTCTTTGGGAGAGTCAAGTAGCTTTAAGAGGCTCAAAGCGTTCAATCACTCGCCATGATATCCCCCTTATAATCCTTGGTTCCGATGGGGAACGAGTGCTCATCTTGTCAGTTGGTCCTTAGTGCTGTCCGACCCTTTCCCAAAGAGGATTTCAGCAATGTTGCTGACCCTATGGCCCCTCAGTGTTGGCTGACCCTTTCCCTCACACAGGATTTCAGCGGTGGCTTACTTTAGTGCGTGTGGGTTCTTGGTTTTGGTTTTCATGCTCATCTTAGTGGCACATCACTTGCATCTCGCTAAGGTGGTTCTTGGCAGCTTTGGCTTTGGAAAAGCTGACCATTGATGCGTGTTCAATGGGACCCAAGTGAGTGGGAGTGGCAAGACCCAACCACCCCTTTCTTTCATTATTACATTGTGAGGATGGGTTGTAGGATTCATATGCATGAGAGAGACGACACTTTGATGGGGCAACAGACCATTGGGCCTCCTAGGGTGTTTCATCCTAGTATTTCCTAGGAGATTTTTGTGGGACAACTTTCGACCAAGAAAGATCACACTATTCCTCTAATAGTTTAGCTCACTACAGCCTCATTGTGTACATATCCTACACGGTGCAAAGTTTTGTTTTTAGAACTTTGTGCATGGAAGGCTTCATACTCAAAAGCATCATCATGATTTTGAAAAAATCCAAGAATTGCTTTAAGAAGGGAGAGAATCTTAGAATATAGTTGATGGCCATCCTTAGGCTTGGGCTATGAGATCACATGCACATATTACTCTAAATGTTTAAATTCTTTTATCAGGGTATGTAGAATAGCATATATCTCTGGGGTACCTTGAAAAGATTGGTTTTCTTACAAAAAGAATTATCTACTACTAGCATCTACCAAGCAAGGATGGTGTGTGTGTGTGTGTGTGTGTGTGAGAGAGAGAGAGAGAGAGAGAGAGAGAGAGAGAGAGAGAGAGAGGGTTTTTAATTCAAAAAAATTATGATATTTTTATCTCTCCTCTCTCTTGGATCAAACTGGATCAAAACGGAAGCCAAACTGGTCCAAATCTTATCCAAATTCAGTCAAATTGAAGCTGAAAAATTCTAGAACCCAGTTGGACTCAGTTAATGGCCTCCCTCACCTATAAATAGACCCTCATTCTTTTGTATTCTCATTTGTGAGCTATACGATGCCAGTATTACATTAAAATAATCATATTTTCTATTATCCCGTAAAAATCCTCTACTTTTGGGGAGCTTGGAGCTTCTCTCTCTCTTCAACAACTCATGTAGCTCTCTTCTCCACTTGCTAAACCAATTGATTGGTTGGGGGCTTCACTTCTAGAAAAAGAAGCAAGCTAATCCTTGAGGTAAGAATAAATTTTATGGTTAAATTTTTTCAAATGACTTCTCTTCTCAACCCCTCTCAAGCTTGAGAAGTTTTCTAATTGATTGTTTTAAATTCAAATCAAGCTTTCCCTAAGAATTTTAATGTGTAATCAAGAAAAAGTTAATCTTTATGCTTATTTAGAATGCTTTCTTATGTATATCTCTCTCTCAAAAAGAATAGTCATTCCTATGGCTAATTCTTTAGCAAAAGAATGCTTCTCATTGGATAATTTCTTAATTCAAAACCAAACTCTAAGCTTGTTAAGCTAGAGAATAAGAAAATGGTATTTTTATGCTTTTATGTTAATAAAATAATGGTTAATTCTTTTAGATTATTTATAAGTAGTTAAAAACTATTTTAATTGATTCTAAATGAGAAAGAGATAATCCTATCAATTAGGAAAAGATGAATAATGGAAATAGCTTAATCTAGTGGAATAATCATAATTAAGTTTATGATTATGGTTAAAATTATGATTTAAATTCATAGTTTAGATTTAAGCTTAATAATAGATCTTCTATCATATTTGCATTACAATGTTTTATTCTTTTAAGAAAAATAAATAAATATCAGTAATAGCAACGAAGCTATGGTAAAATTTTCAGAAAATAATTCATATCTTATTTTATGCATAATGCTAAAATAGGACTTCCTACCATATTCTAGGATTAGACATCCTATCCAAAAAGAATGATTTTCATCATATTCATGGGAAATAAACTTTTAGTATTTATGCATAAATATTTAATAAAAAAAGAAAAGAGAAATTTTTGGTAAATTTATTTTATGCATAAGAACTTTTTAAATGATAAAAGAGGAATTCCCATGACATTTGGAACTCAATCATTTAAATACAAAAAGAGAATTTTTGGTATATTTAAAATAATGGATATTTTTATTTAATTTAAAAAAGAGAAGTTTTAGATAAATTTATTTTATGCATAAGAAAATTTTAAATGATAAAAGAGGAATTCCCATGACATTTGGAATTCAATCATTTAAATGCAAAAAGAGAGATTTTAAGCATATTTAAAAAAATGGATATTTGTATTTAAATTAAAAGAAAATTTTTTATGGTATTTTAAGTAGAGAAACGTTTAAATTAAATTTTGGTGGCAAAAGAGAAATTTTTACCATAACTCCACCTAGAAACTTAACTCCACCTAGAAACTTAGGGTTGATAATTAAATTGGTAGAAAGAATATTCTTAGATATTTTAGGTGGATAAATCATCAAATTGATATTTACCCAAAATTAGATTAATGGAAGAAGAGTATTTTTATAAAAACCCAATATTCTCATATAGACCCATTTCTTAATCTATTATGGTTAGGAAGGAATGAAATTCATAAAGTCGGAATTTTCCTTACGGTTAGAAGTTCAGTAGATTTTTATGTGAAGAAAATCCTTAGGAATCAAAGTTAGAAGTAAACCGAATAATTTTGGTTAGACCATGACCGCGAAGGAGACGACAAGTAAACTACTTGCCCATCTCTCGAATCTGAATCCAGCAAAAACCTCGTGTGACCAATTCCAATTCTTGACACAAAGAATAGACTACGGTTGAATTAACTGAAATCACCAAGAATCTAGTTGGAAATTCAGTCAAATGATGGGTAGATTATCCTGATGAGAGATCATTGATTCTCATTAAGAAAATCTGGATTAAGGGAAAAGGGTTTTGTGGAACCAATCTCGAACCGGGAATTCTACTTGCATAGAACCTCTATTTTCTTTTAAAGGACTGTTTTACGCCAGAATACTGGAGGAAGCATTTGGCATGTGTTTAACTAAGGAGAGATCGTTGTTGCAACAGCTGGCGGGGAGTTATCGAGGGATGCCGCTCGCGGCAAAACCTGACGAGGTCTTGAGTAGCCTCGGTATGGTTAAAATGGTGCGCTTTCGATACAATGGGCAAGGACCGACAAAGCGGTCCTTGAGTGAAGTGCTAGGACACGTAAGTAGGATCCTAGAGGGTTCTGACCAGGTGATGCATGGGCTTGCGCGGTTTCTAGGATACCCATGCATACATCGAGGAAGATATGGATGAACCGAAAGAACGACATTTGTGAATGGAATTTTGATATTAGATCTCGTTGGTTGATTAGCTCATCTTCAACGGAGAGTCCAGATGATATATTTTGTAAAACAATGGACTCAATATTTTGGAGGATTATGATCAGTAATACTGTGATTTCATTGAAGGATTGTTTTAAAGACAGCCGAATCTGTTAAAATGGCAATTTCATATTGGGTGTGTAAGTGGTATGACCACCTTGAATTTTAATTGAAACGCCCGCTAGGGGGCCTGGGAACTCTTTTCCTCGGTCGGTACCCGAGCAAAACAGAACCAAACTGTTATAAAGGAATCCCACCAATATAGTGGTTGGGCGGTTGGCTAACCCATGGGCCGCCGCAGATGGATCGGGGGATTTCTGCGATACAAATAGTTAGGATTAAGTTACGTTAGTTAGAATAAGTCGTAGTAGGAAGGCCCTTGTTTTGTGGGAGGGAATTAGCAGCTGTGCCTCGCTAAAGGAGAAAAAAAGTGGTGATTCTATGTACCAAGTGTAAGTCTCTTCCTTGATTTGACCATGTGACTTTCAGGTTCAATCGGATCAGTTTGGTTAGTTAAGACTTTGACTTGATAGATCAATTCTCCCATTAGATGATTTTCTTTATGGAATCGCTTGTGCCTTCCAGGCGAGGGAAGTTTTTTCGGGTTCAGTTTCGGAGGAACCGCCGGGCTAGTCTCTTGTCCGGATATCCGTGGGCGAGGCCCCGAGTGTGGATCCCTGGCTTGCACGAGAGACTGACGCTGCTTCCGCTGCCACCAGTGCCCTCAAAGGGGGCATCGCGGAGGGGGAAGGGGTCTCACAATATCCGTGTTCTTGACCTTGTGCTTGTCGGGCACGAGAAGACCTTGTGCTTGTCGGGCACGAGAAGACCTAGCATCACATCACCCTTCCAAGGAGGGAGATTGTAGTTCACTACCCAATGGCCATGTGGTCCATGATGTTGATTTGAGACTAAATGGATTGAATCCATCCATGATACCCAATCCATACTGTATGTGATGTTGATAGGTTTTTTTGTTCCCAAAGAAAACGCCCAGTAGATATGTCCACCCCACCCCAAGAAAACAAAATGAATCTTTGATATATGGTTAGAAACCTTAGGAAAAGGTAATTGTTGTGTGGTCACTTTCCAAAAAATGAAATAATCTATTACCTCCCTATCCAATAGAAGAAATGTACACTTGTATATGCGGTAGAGAGGGGAGATTGCAAAGACAAGGGAAATAAATTTGGGAAGCGGGCGGAGAGAAGCTTGGAATTGGAGACGCTTGGAAAAAGAAGTTTGTAGACATAGAAGATTGGATTGTGTGTGAGATGGACATCGAGAAGAGAGTAGAGAAGAGAATTGAGAAGAAGGTTGAAGGGGCGCAGAGAAGAAATAGGTTTGAGAGCGAGTCGTGAAAAAAGAGGTAGGAGTGAGGCAGTTTTGGAGAAGTTTGTTGTTGCAACTGTTTTGTGTGAGCAGAAGACAACATAGAAGGTTTCTGCCCGAAAGGACATATTGCACACAATCGAAAGAATTGGCAAGACATTTCAATAGAAGGATTGAGAGTGGAGTGGTCCCTATTAGGAATGACTCCTATGGACTGGTACAAAAAATGGACAATTGGACCTATTATAGATCTAGATGCAGAGCTCACAAGCAATGAGGAACATGAGGATTTTCACAAAGGCAGAGGGAAAAAATTGATGACACCTGAGATTTTAATATGATATAGTTTGGAATATTAGAAAGAATTGAAAATCACACATATTCTTAACCCCATGCATATTTTCAAAAATGTTGGACACTCGCTTTGGAAACATCTTGTGGGTATCAAAAATACAGAGGCTCTGCAAGGGCGGATTTGAAGGAACAAAACTATAAACCATCTTTATGACCTATAGTAAGTCCTAAAATAGGAAAGACAACTTATCGTCATGGACCATGGGTATTGACAAAGAACGAGATGAGCACAATCAATGATAGGATGAGATTGATCCATACACCTACAGGCTATGGTGCATCATTGTGAAACATGTTTACTATGGATGATAACAGTCTTTTTGGATTAGAGACACATGATTGGCATAACTTTCTAAAGGTAGGCCATGGCTCTTTCTTATTCTTAACACTTGTTAATTTGTATGGATACTAATGTCAAAGGTGGACTATTTGCAGCATATCTTGCCACTTGTAATTGATGGATACTTAACCAAAGGCATTCAAGATATTATATACTGTTTAGGGTCGCTTGTAAGGTAATGCTCCTTCAAAAATGTGTCTAGGATTCTTCTTTGTAATTGAAGTTAGTTATTGATTGGTTTTTTATCATTTTCTAGGTGGATCACGTCAAAGGAAATAGACACTTGGGAAACTCCACAAAAAAAGTTGGAGTGCATAGAGCTCCTATGCTTGATGGAAAAAGAGTTGCCTACATCCTTTTTTGACATCCAAGTCCACATGCTTATCCACCTTGTTGAGGAGGTGGAGAATGCTAGAGTTGTAAGCACACGATGGATGTTTTGGTTTGAAATATTCATGGGAGTCTTGAAGGGTTTTGTGCATCAGAGGCCAAGCCTAAAAGGATCTATGACAGAGGGATGGTTGCATCATGAGTGTATGTACTATCTCTCTGAGTACTTGCATCTTGTTGATGAGGAAGCTCCCCTTTTTTGGATGGCAGAAGAATCAAGAAATTATCAGAAGAGATGTTGTGTGGAAAGGGACTCCCCGTACGTCTTGATCATGAGGACGAATTAGAGAGTTTAAGTATTTTTGTGATCTACAACTCAGAATGTATGCAAAAATGGATCAAAGAGCACGAGAAAAAATGGCAAGAGAAAATGTGAAGAACATCGAAGAGGCAACGGGTGACCCCCACCATGTTAATGACATGGATACAAGAGAAAATAAAATGGCACCAAAAGAAGGTGCGCAAGTTACGTGTGAGGAGTTTGAGCTCAGTCTTGGGTGTGACAAGGAGGTAAGATATGGCATGGCCCACACTTCTAGTACTCTATGTGCGTGCTTTTGTGATGTTAATATTCTCTACGCTTGTGATTTTAGGTGCAGGAATATAGCGGTATCTGGGCCTATGGACAACATCTTCAAGTCAAAAGGATTAATGATATGCATCTTACTCAAGACTTGTGCATTGTTGCATCATTTCAACAACAATCTCGTGCAAGTGACCATGACATGAACCTTGCGAGATGACGAGCTAGGTTATGTTGGGGATCTAGAGAGAATATATGAAGTTAA
This sequence comes from Cibotium barometz, assembly GCF_041138505.1. Lineage (NCBI taxonomy): Eukaryota > Viridiplantae > Streptophyta > Polypodiopsida > Cyatheales > Cibotiaceae > Cibotium > Cibotium barometz. Next base: position 47,955,231 of record NC_141088.1, read on the forward strand.
TTATTATTTCATGAAAGAGGTATAGTCATTCTAGAAATTGATTCATTCTCTCACATGTTCATGTATTTGCTGCTAATTCGAGACCATGCTTATTATAGGTCATTTTGAAGGTTTGCTAGTTCCATACACAATACAAAGGCAAAGATGGTATTGTGAAAAGAGAGCCCATGGGTTTTTAGTCTATTGACTCCTCCAAGTTGCTATGAGAAAGCAAAGAACCTTAACTTCTTCCAATGCATTGTGAACAAGCATTCTTTTACAAGAATCCAAATGGCAATCCATGGTGGAAAATTGTGCAAATCAATCCTCAAGGAGGTCAATGGATTTTTGATAGCACACTGGGCCCCTTGCTTGAGGATAGAAACCATGTTGATATCCATGAAGATACATCATTGGCCGAGGAGGAGTATACACATCCCGACCTCACCCGTGATGGTTATTTCTCAAGGAGATAGACTAGGACCATCTAATGTGAATGAGGAACGAGAGGAGGAAGACGAGGGGTATGAAGACCTACTTGAGGAACGAGAGGAGGAAGACGAGGACAAGGGGTATGAAGACCTACTTGAGTTTGGCATTGAACAGGTAACTGAACTTGTAACGTCAACTTTCCCTATACCACCTAGGTTGGACCTAACAGAAGAGGAACTGCAACAAGAAGCTAGCAAGGGCAACGATGAACAACTCTTTTACATTGACATTTTTCCCAAGTCTAGTCCTTGAAACTCAGGTATAATCCTACTTCTCCAATAATTCCCCTATTTTCAATGTGTCACATGGTTTCAAAGCTTTCAAACATCACGATTAATGTGTCACATGCTTTCAAAGCTTTCAAGTCAGGAATAGAGAGGACTATTGACTAGGTGTGCATGTGACATTCCCCTCTGCTAGACTCTTGAACTTGAAAATTTGCTTGGAAAACTTGAAACACTACTCACCTATATGTGGAATCCTTTCACACACCATTTTTGTTGTTCATGGAACTTTGTACCTCTTGAGGTGATGCTGGAGCCACTTTTGTCTTCTTATGTGGAAGAGAACCCCCTCCTGATACCAGTTGAAGCCCAAAACTCCATTTTCTCCTTTGATGATGAATGTCATTCTTCCCCAAAAAACTCATGGGTGAATCTTCTATGCCTTGCAGATTCAAGATGCTTAGACTAACTATTTATACTAGGCTTCTCGGATGACTACTATACTTAGATATACTTAAGAAATAGAGAAGTGACGTTGTCGGTTGATGTAAATGCTTAGTTGGTTGCTTTAATGATCCTCTCAACTACTGTATTATGCCTAGTGATTGCTGGTCGGCTATAGGGTGTCAGTTGTTGCTGGCCCATTGGTGCTACAGTAGAGCATACCAGTGTTTTGCCTCAGCTCATGAGACAACATCCCACTCTCTACTACACTTCAGTACATTAACGTTTATCTTCAATTCACTATCTAGGATAGCACCCCACTCTCTGCTACATCACATTATCGAGAGATGACAACAACCACTGTTTGCTCACCATCTCACACCACTTGGGATGGCAACCCTCTCTTCTCCCCACCTCACTCAGGTATTGTAGCACCCTTGTCACCAAAGCTTGTACCACTTCCACCACTTGGGTTTGCAACCCTCTGTGCTCCTCACCACCCCCCTCAGGTATTACAGCACCCTTGTCACCAGAGATTGCACCACTCAGGAGGACGGCAACCCTCTCTCCTCTTCATCACCATTCAGGTACCGCAACAACAAGTATAAGTAGGTACAACAAGTACAAGGGATAGTACTATGAAGCAACAAGTACAAAGGCTGATACAGCCAAGAATAGTGGCTGGTACTATGAAGGAAAAAGGACGAAAGGACCAAATGTACGAGAGATCAAAGCAAAACAATAGGTGAGTGAGTCTACATATAATAGTGAGTGAACGTATGTACAAGAGCCCTCTCATGTGAGTGAACGTATGTACAAGAACCCTCTGATGTGAGGTGACTCTGAGTAGAAGAAGACCAGTGTTGAAGCAAAGATGATCTGAGAGCTAAAGCACCATCGGTGATGAAGGCTTGCGTCGATGTGAGGCAAAGGCACTCTAAGGTGGTGGTGGGGGCAGCGAAAGGTGAAGTGATGCTGATGTCGATGATGGTCTAGACTCTGGTGACAAGGGTGTTGTTGTACTTAAATGGTGATGAAGAGTAGAGAGGGTTGCTATCTGGAGTGGTGGTGGTGCAAGCTCTGGTGACAAGGGTGCTGCAATACCTTAGTGGTGGTGAGAAGAGAGAGGACTAACATCCTGAGTGGTGGAAGTGATGCAAGCCCTGGTGACAAGGGTGCTGCAATACCTGAGTGGTGGAAGAAAAACAATGATAAACTGTAGCAGAGTGTGGGCTGCTATCCCAAGTGGTGTACTGATGATAAAAGGTTGAGGTGTTGTGTACTTTGTAGCAAAGAGTGGGTTGTTGTCCCATGAATTGAAGATAAAAATGCTGATGTGCTCTGTGTAGTAGAGCCGGATGTTGTCCCATAAGCTGAGGATAAAAACGTTGATGTGTTGAGTGTAGCAGAGAGGACTGTTGTCCCATAAGTTGAGGATGAAAATGCTGATGATATGTAACAAAGAGTGAGCTATTGTCCCATAAGCTAAGGATTAAAATGTTGATAATATGTAGCAAAGAGTGGGTTCTTGCCCCCCCAGGGTATGGTGCTAAAGGAAAATGCTGCAGATATGCTACCAACAAAGAAGATGTGCTGATGTAGAGCAGGCGTTGCGGGCAGTAGTAGCAGACAACAGATAGATTATGCATATTGGATGTTTATGAAGTGGTACAAAAGACTGAATGAAGAGGTGAATGAAGAGGCAATGCTGGTCATCCCCAGTGAAAGGGCAGTTGGCAGTAGCAAGACACAAAAAAGGTGGATAAAATCTAAGAAATCCAAAATAATCCAGATAAAAAACACAGCATCCTCAACTATAAAAACGTAGGTATATTATTCATACCAGGAAGCTCTCCATTATTTTGGTGTCCTTCTAGGTAGCTCTGCATTGTTTTGGTGGTCTTCATCCCAAGACCCTAGGAAGGCGTGGAGTTCAGCATTCAGCATCATTTAGCATTCAGGTACAACAGTTCAACATTCATAAGTTAGCATTCAATCAAAAAGTCAGCATGATCATCATCACAGATCTTATTAGATCTCAGTTTGTAACCATCTCATCTAATATAGCTGCATTGCATTTACATTGAAACCATTCTCTATATCTTAAGTATATTTCTAAGTGCATTTTAGTTAAGACTAAGGTTGTTTTACTACAATCAATCCCTCCCATGTCAAATATGATATGTATATCTGGTTTACAATTGGAGTCAGACTTTTGTAGTGCATGTAGGTTTTCATATAGAAAAGAGGGCCATCCCATAGGGCTACCCCAGAGCAGAGCCTAAGGCCCTTGCAGTGGGCATGGAGTAGCTTAGAGCCACCCCAAGGGGCCAGAAAGGCCCCAAGGTGTGCCCACCAGCCCTTGCATGGGCTTGGCAAGCTATCGGCCAGCCCTAGGGGCCTTAGCTAGGCAGCCGACAGGGCTAGGGCCCTACCCAGCCGATCAGGTGAGTGTGGGGAAGTCCCGCACTGTTTGTGCATGGCTACCCAGTAACTTGGACACCCTCTCTCTCTCTCTCTCTCTCTCTCTCTCTCTCTCTCTCTCTATTTTTCTACACAACTACTTCATTCTTTCAAACAAGGTTGCATATTATTACCTTGAATTATCTCTCCAATGCCTAAGTAGAATCGCATACTCTTGTAGAACACCTTTGTGGCTCCAACCAACCCCGAACTCTCACTCGTGTTGTGCGAGGAAAAAATTATTTTGCTGCTGCTGCTGACCTCATCCTGGTCTGTGCATTTCAATGAAAACTCTATGTTTATTAATCAATTCAATTCAATTACAATTTACAACCATCTCATACTATAATCAAAGATCTCTTATCCCCATAGCTTGTGGACTCAAGCATATAGAGGTCCACGAGGTCTCAAAGAAGATGACAGAAAACCTTGCCTCCGTCTCAATCCACTATGTTTCCCCGCTATTGATGGAGCACTCTACGCCCACATCTCCTATACATGATCGTGGCACCAACGACAGTGGGACTGGCTGCTCAAGTGAATCTATGACACTCTGCTCATCACTCCTATAAGGAAATTTAAAAAATAGTTATTAGACGTTGAAATTAAAATAAATAGTTATTAGATGTTGAAATGACTAGTAGCAGCATACAAAACATACTTCATACCTACGTCGATGATGCCTCCTCTAGAGGCTCTTGGGTGACATAACCAGGCCCCTGTGTATCTCTCCTTTGTGTCTTGAAAAATTAACCAAATCTAATTATTTATAGCCATTTTTAAACAAATGATAGCTCAAAAGAGATAAATTATAGAAATTATACATACTCATCTAGCTGTGTGCACCACGTCTTGCTCCTAATCCTGATCCTCCATGGCCAGCTCCAGCTCCTCACCCTGGCCCTCCTCCTCGTGATGACCCTCATCCTAACCCTTCTCATCTAGATCCTCCTCCTCCTTTGACAGATATAGAGGTGCTCTTGCTAGGGACTACAAGCCACAAGGAGCAAGAGAATCGAGTGAGGGTAGCCTCCAACTCATCAACGCTCAACACAGAATACTCTCCCATGTCCTTGTCTATCTCCTCTCTACTTAAACCCAGGCTCCACAATACTCTCTTGATGGCTATCAAGGGACCTGACTTCCCGGAGTCCGCCATGGATGTCTATACACATGTAGAAGGAGATTGTATCTAAACCTATAAGCATACACTCACAATCCACTAGTACATATACGCAAGATAAAAGATGCACACAATCACCATCATCACATTCTAAGTAAAATATAACATACTCAAATACATACTCAAATACAACTCCAAATGCCACACCAACGGTAAAAACAATAACATAATGTATCTCATAATGTCATGAACGGAAACAACAACATAATATTAGACTATTAGGGATATAAAGCCGATAGTTCCATTAAACTATAGAAACAATATATTATAAAAGAGTACTTTAAATTGACAGTTCCTAAACATTCTGTTGAGCTTGCTGCACTATATTAGCGAGTTCAACATGAGCTCTTGTTTCCTGAGTGAAATCAATCAGCTGATTTTGTTTCCACTCAGTGATGACCTCTAAAAGATTCATTTGCGCTTCATTCCCGTCAGCTAGAGTTGTCCCGCCACGCACTGTTGAGAGCGTGCTGCACTATATTAGCGAGTTCAACATGAGCTCTTGTTTCTTGAGTGAAATCAATCAGCTGATTTTGTTTCCACTCAGTGATGGCCTCTAAAAGATTCATTTGCGCTTCATTCACGTCAGCTAGAGTTATCCCGCGCACTAGTGTGCTCCGAACAAGATCCACAACATATTGTTTTTTGAGTTGTAGGATAAGCATCGATATTGTCTTCATATGTGTAGACCAATAGGATATCATTGACAATATTTATGAGTGTCGTGGATCTGCTGGCCATTGAATATAAACATGTGCAAATTAATTACTTTGATTAAGCATTGATGGATTTTTCCACATAATATACTAAGACCAGTAAGTTGCACTAATCTTGTACCTTATTGCTCACACTTTGATCTCTCTCTCTCTCTCTCTCTCTCTCTCTTTCTCTCTCTCTCTCTCTCTCTCTCTCTCTCTCTCTCACACACACACACACACACACACACACACACTCACACATTCAAATAAGTGCCCATGTGTCCATGGTGCCATGATGATCTACTCCAATGTTGATGTAAGCCTTGATTCTTATGCTAGCTATGCTCTATGGAGGAGTGATGCTCTAAATGAAATGATGGGTTTAGCTTATATGCAAGTAGGAGTATTTGTTATGCCGGCAGCCCATGGGGAGGTCATTGATTTTATGGGCATCATAACCACCATAACCAAAACATCATATCTCCAACATGGCATTGACATTGCGGTCTAGACCATATCACATAGAGCACTGTATGGTTTTTGTAGTCTCTCGAGTTTGGGGCTTGCTCGGTTATGTTCGCTCAGTGTATTGTAACACTCATGAGCATTTACCATGGCACTCAAGCATAAGGAGCATCTTCAGCATGTACCACAGCCTAACCAAGCATTTACAGTAGTTAAATCATGTATCCAAGCATAGATCAGAGTATTTACAGCAGCAGCACTGTATTGGGCTTCTACAACACCTACAGCAGTACATAAGGCATTAAAAGCATTTAGGGCATGCATCATAGAAGGTCATGGCTTGTTGAACCATCCGACATCATAGAAAGATACTTTTGGGCATTTATGAGGTCATGGAGGACCCAAACAAATAGGTCGACAACATTATCATGGCTGATCACCAGCATTAATCCATATATAAATAAAACGCATCATTCATTCTAATCATCTCTTTCTTCTTAGCGTTTTCACCCATTTGACAGCAACCCACTCTCTACTATTGTACAATACATCAACATTCTATCATCAGTACACATCTTGGGAGAATAGCTTGCTCGTTGCTACAGGGACATCATCGTTTTTCTTCTATAGTTTACCTTGGGATAGTAGCCCTCTCTGCTCACCATCTCACATCATCAGGATGGAATCCCTCTTTGCTTATCTTCACCATCGACACCACTTGGGACATGATATCCCTCTCTGCTCCTCACCACCCTTCAGGTATTGTAGTGCCCTTGTCACCAAAGGTTACACCACTTGGGATGGCAGCCCTCTCTGCTCTTCATCACTATTTAGGTACCACAGCACCCTTGTCATCGTAGTTTGCATCATCAAAATTTCCAGCCATATAACAGCAACCCACTCTCTGCTATTGTGTAGCACATCAATGTTTTATCATCAGTACATGACAGTAGCCCACTCTACTGCACATCATCATTTTTCTTCTACAGTTTTACTTGGGATAGCATCCCTCTCTGCTCACCATCTCACATCATTGTGATGGAAGCCCTCTTTACTTATCTTCACCATCAACGCCACTCGGGAGACGACATCTCTCTCTACTCCTCACCACCCCCCCTCAAGTATTGCAGCACCCTTGTCACTAGAGCTTACACCACTCGGGAGGACGACAGCCCTCTCTGCTCTTTATCACCATTCAGGTATCGCCTCACCCTTGTCACTAGATTTTGTATCATCAGTGTTTCCAATAATCTGACAGTTTCCCACTCTCTGCTACTATACAACAAATCAACATTTTATCATCAGTACACATCTTGGTAAAATAGCCCACTCTCTTCTCAACACATCATCGTTCTTCTTCTATAGTTTACCTCAGGATAGCAGCCCTCTCTACTAACCATCTCACATCATCTGAATGGCAGCCCTCTCTGCTTATCTTCACCATCAACACCACTCGGGACGGTATCCCTCTTTGCTCCTCACCACCCCTAAGTATTGCAGCACCCTTGTCACCAGATCTTGCATCACTCGAGATGGCAACTCTCTCTTCTCTTCATCACCATTCAGGTACCATAGCACCCTTGTCACTAGAGTTTATATCATCAGCATTTCTAGCCATCCGATAGTAGCCCACTCTGTTCTATTGTACAACACATCAGTGTTTTATCATCAATACACGATAGCAGTCCAATCTCTGCTATAGCAAATTATCATTTTTCTCCTACATGTTACCTTGGGATAGCAGCCCTCTCTACTCACCATCTCACATCATCGGGATGGCAACCCTCTCTTCTTAGCTTCACCATCGACACCACTCAAAACGACATCCCTCGCTGCTCCTCACCACCCCCCTCAAGTATTGCACCACCCTTGTCACTAGAGCTTGCACCACTCGGTAGCCCTCTTTGCTCTTCATCACCATTCAGGTACTGGAGCACCCTTGTCTCACAACAGAGTTTGAATCATCAGTATTTCAAACCATCCGACAACAGCAGCCCACTCTCTGCTACTTTACAACACATCAATGTTTTATCTCATCACTACACATAATGGGACAACAGCCCACTCTTTGCTACAACACATCCTCATGTTTCTTCTACAATTTACCTCAGGATACCAGCCCTCTCTTCTCACCATCTCACATCATCAGGATGGCAACCCTCTTTGCTTATCTTCACCATTGACACCACTCAAGATGGCAACCTTGTCTGCTCCTCACCACCCCTTAGGTATTGCAGCACCCTTGTCACAAGAGCTTGCATCACTTGGACGAAAGCCCTCTAACCATTTAGGTACTGTAGCACCCTTGTCACCAGAGTTAGCATCATCATCACTTATCTTCCACTGCCCGCTACCACCTTGGAGTGCCTCTGCATCCACCAACGCTAGCCTTCAACACCGACCACCTCACGGAGTGCCTTTGCCTCACATCAACATTTGCCTTTGCCCCATTGACTATGCTTCATCTCTCACATCATCTCTTCTTCTACACTGGTCTTCTACTCAAAGTATCCTCACATCATAGGACCTCTTGTACATATTTTCACTCACCATCATATATACACTCACTCACCATTTCATGCTATGTTGTTTTGCTCTAATCTCTTGTACATCTGGTTCTTTCTTCCTTTTTCCCTCACATTCTCCTCTCTCGTAAACAATATTAGCGGTCCCATACCCCCAAATTTGGCAAATCTCACTAATCTTATAGATTTTCTTATGAATGACAACAATCTAACAGCCACCATTCCCTCCACACTTGGAAATTTCTCCACTCTCTTTGCCCTCTACCTTGATCAAAACAAGGTAGAAGGCCATATCCCCTTGGAAATTAGGAACTTGAACCTTCTCATTGATCTAAGTCTCTTCTTGAACTCTCTAATGGGCCCCATTCCTACCTCCATGTCCAATTGCACCACACCAAACTTGTGATACCATAGCTTCAAAGTGAATCACCTTACTGGCACCTTGCTGCTGGAGATCAGAGTATTCAAGAGCCTAGATTATTTTTCTACTTTCAAAAACAGGTCATTTACATAGATGAAAACAAGCACAACCCCTCTATCACTGTGTCTTAGATACAGCGCGAAATTTGCATTGGCTACATGAAAGCCAATAGTGACAAGATATTCAAAAATCTTATCACAGAACATGCTCTTGGTGCTTGTTTTAAGCCATACAAGGCTTTCTTCAACCTGCAAACATGCTTGGGGTGACTCACATCCTCATAACCAGGTGGTTGCAACATATACACCTCTTCCTGCAAATCCCCATGCAAGAATGCATTCTTTACATCCATCTGATTTAAAGACCATCCATCTTTAAATCAGATGGATGTAAAGAATGCATTCTTTACATCCATCTGATTTAAAGACCATTGCTTTGACGTAGCCACTGCTATCACAACTCTCACTGTTGCCATCTTGGCAACTGGGCTGATAGTCTCCTCATAATCAATGCCATATGTTTGCGCATATCCTTTGGCTACCAATCTAGCCCTTGTACCTACTTATGCTTCCATCACTGTTATGTTTTACTTTGAACACCCACTTGCATCCAATGGCTTTCTTGCCTTCAGGCAATTTCACTAAATCCCAAGTCTCATTTCTATATAGTGCATCCATCTTCTCATCCATAGCTTTCTCCCAACACACATTTCCAACAGCCTCATCAATGCATGTGGGCTCTACAACAACCTGTACAACTTTTGCCATGTATGCATAGTGATGTGCCACATAACCATCATAGGTAAACCTCTGCACAGGATTCTTCACTCTCCCAGATCTTCACAGCTTTGCATTCATGGCTTCCATAGCCTTGTTTACACTAGGTGTTCTCATAGAGCTGGTACCCCAAGATCCTCATCAAGGCTCATCTCTGACCACTAGACTCTCCATCAACATGAGAATGCCCTACAAAAATGTCAGGCATACTAAGGGGCTCAACCACTTTCTCTTTGCCTTTATGTGATGTACTAATCACATTTGCAGGACTGGTATTATGATGCAGTCTGCCACTCCATGGTCTATCAACTGAACCACTAGATAAGGACTCTCCTAGTCCACTCAAAGACTGTGATTGCTGACTTGCATTCTGTGCAACCACATTTCCACTCACATCAGCCCCAACAGCTTCTTTCTCAGTAGCATACCAGCTGTTCATCTCATCAAAAACAACATCGCTTACCCTCAACTCATATGTAGTAGGGTTATAACACCTGTATCCCTTTTTCTCAAGGGAATACCCAATAAACACACATTTTTTAGCTTTTGGATCCAGCTTAGTCCTCAGCTCATCTAGCACATGCACATATGCAATGCATCCAAAGACTTTCAGATGAGACAAATCAGGTTTTCTGCCAATAAATCTCTCCTCTGGAGTTACATCATGTATGGCTGCAGTTGGAGTCCTATTCATATGTAAACTGCTATAGAAACAGCCTCAGCCCAATAGCTATGCGGCATATTCTTCTCTCCTATCAATGCTCGCGCAATCTCAGCAATGTGCCTGTTTTTCCACTCAACAACTCCATTTTGCTGTGGAGTGTATCTGCATGTAAACTATCTCTGAATACCATTTTTCTTTAAGAATTCAGAGAACTCATTGGAGAAGTACTCTCCCCCTCCATCTGACCTTAGGCACTTTACATGTTTCCCTGTTTGCTTTTCAACCATAACTCTGAAATTCTAAAAATGAGTGAACACCTCACCCTTCTCCTTCATGAAGTATACCTGCACTTTCCTTGTGTGGTCATCAATAAATGTCACATAATACCTTCAGCCTCCCATAAACATGGTCTTCGTAGGACCCCATACATCTGAATGCACAACATCTAGTGCATTTCTACTCACATTTCTGCTCACATTTTTGTCACGTGGAAATACATGCTTTGTTTGCTTTCCAAATTGGCATGCTTCATATATTTTCTACATACCTTCAACTTTAAACTTTGGTAGCCCTGTCACAATTCCTTTAGTCTACATAGACTTCATTCTCTACACATTCACATGTCCAATTCTTTTATGCCAAATGTCTGTGTCTGCAACAATTTCTGAACCATTTGAAAACATCGCAGCACTCACTTCAGGCATGTTTACATTCAATGTAAACATTCTGCCCCCACTCTGTTGCCTTTTTTGCAACCAACCTACACTTGTCTCTTTAAAGTCTTCAACATAACAACCATCAGGGTTAAATCGAACCTGCAAACCCTGCTGCTCAATCATCTGGCCAACTGAAACCAGATTCTTTGTTATGTTTGGAACATGAAGTATATCTGCAAGGTACTTCACTTTGCCATCCTGCATAGACAATGGCACATCTCCAACATGGGCAATTGGATGAGCAGTGCCATCCCCTATTTCCACAAAACCTGGTCTTTCAAGGTTTTTCATCTCCTTGAACCACTCCCCATGACTTGTCATGTGGTTCGAAGCACTTGAATCAACGTACCATACATCATCTTTATGTGCTACTTCAACATTTTCAGACATGGCATTAATGACATGCTGTATAACAAACAACCTTTCATTATCCTCATTGTTTCTGCTCGAGGATGCATAGTTGTTTTGTTGCAATTTTCCATTTTGCATGTCAGCCTGCTTCTTATAACAATCTGCCTGCACATGTCCAGGCTTACTCACAATAAAATCATCCAGGTGTATCATTATACTGCCTTTGCCAATTTCCACGACCTCTTTGACTCCCCTTGCCTCTGAATTGGCCTCTTCCACGTGCATGTTGTTGTTGTTGTTAATTTTGGGATTGTTGTTTGCAGCTCTGCTTGCCACCATAATTCTGATTACCTGTTCGGCCACCTCCTTGGCCGCATCCACGGCCTCCTCTACCTCATCCTCTTCTTGAACTTGTGTAGAAGGCTTGTTGCTCTGAACTATTTTTGTTTTGTGAAGACTGTTGGTCTTCACCCAAGCTCTTCTCTTCTATAATCAACATAGACACCAAATCTGTGAAAATTGGGAATGTTTTCCCGAGTCTGAATAGACATCTTGAACGCCTTGTATTATGGCCCAAGACCACATAGACAGACTTCCACCTTATCATCATCATCTACTGAAACACCAATAGATGCAAGGGATTTCACAATACCCTTTATCTTCAATGTATAGTCATTCATAGACATACTCTTTTTCTCCACAGTATGAAGTTCATTCTTCAACTGTATCTTTCGTGCCTTGGTATTCGTTTCATACAGCTTTACGAAGGTGTCCCACGTCTCCTTGGGAGACTTGGCATCTTGTATGTGCCCAATCATGGTGTCATGTGTATACTATAGGAGAGCCAATACATAACTTTCTTGGCTCCTTGGTTCCAATCCTTGAAGTCTTTTACATCTGCAGTAGTCGGATTGATCTCTGGTATCTTCGGTGCCTCTTTACATGCTCACCTTCTATGTAGTCCCAGTGACCCTTTCCCATCAGGAAATTTGTCAGCCTGAACCTCCAAGCATGGAAGTTGTTCTTATCAAGCTTCTTAGCAACAATCTGGTTTATGCCATCATTTGACATCTTTCCAGACACACAAATTTACCAGAAACAGGACTCTGGTTTGTCCTGCACACAAACTGCTGTATTTTCTGCAGCAGTACTGTACTGGCCTCAAATGTCACAACCAGTGGCCTCAATGTGCATACATACACCCAATGGCAATTGTTGACCTCCTTGTAGCACACACAATGTCTACACAACCAATCTGTCTTCCTGCAGTTCTTAAAACAAAGTTTTGCATAGAAATGATGACTTACACAGTGCTCGAAATCGCCGGCTTTTTGAAAAACAGAGGTCCTAACGCACCCGAAACGCGTTTTTGGCCCGAAAATTTTTGTCTGATAGGATATTTTAGTTGCCCTATAGCTTTACTCCCGCGAAGAAAGCTCCTCAATCAGAGATCGTTGCTGGTGCCTCCCGTAGAGCTCCCGAGACAAGGGTGTAGTTGCCAACACAAATTGGAAAGAGTAGTTGAAGCTCTTACCCTCGTACCACTTTCTGTGCTTCTCTTGCTTACAGCTCAGCCCTTAGCATGAACCAGGCTCTGATACCATGAAAAGATGTAGGGGAGAAGAGAGCTTGAGCTCTAATAAGCACACACACTCACAAAACCCTAAAAGAGAACACACAAGGTGAGAGGCTGAAAAATCTTCTTCTTCTTCACACAACACTCAACACACCATACACAAAGATAAGAGTACACACAATATGATAAGGTACTCAACCAAATACATACTAGGGTTCTCTATAGTGTGAACCCAACTAAATGAGCTAGCGCTATAACTATGCCAGTCTCTAGAATGGCTGTCACACAGCCTGTCATTCCACTGGCCGCATATCACCCATGATCTCACCAACCATGCCAGTGGTGTAAGTGTGGGTCCTATCCCCCAGGCGGTTCATCATCAGTGTCCACCGCCGCCTCACTAGATGAGCTCGATATCTCAACAATCTACATATCCAAACTCGAGTATCCCGAGCATCATTTTATCTCTTGAGATAAACTCCAATGTTCTTATTCTCCTCATTTATTTGGTTTACACTCTTTGGTTCCAAGGTTTCAATTTTTATATTCTCTTATGCTTTATGTAGATTGAAAGCTTATGGCTTATGTATAAAGCTTATGCATAGAGCTTATGTATAGAGGTTATGCATAGAGCTTATGGCTTATGCATAAAGCTTATGGCTTATGTATAGAGTGTATGCATAAGCCTTATGCATAGAGATTATGCATAAACCTTATTTATAGAGCTTTAGGCATAAGCCTTATACATGGCATAAGCTCTGTGCATAAGCCATAAGCCATAAGCATAAACTCTATGCATAAGGTGTATGCATAGAACTCTATGCATGTATAAGGTATACACAAAATAGATTTTCTTTTTAAGTCCTCCTTATTCTATAAACATGATAACTTCATTTTTATAATGTAAATATGTGAGGGAAGTATCCAAACTCAAGAAGCCTAGCAGCTCGTCGTTCAGTGTCCATCATTAATTATCCAGATATGGAGTGACTCTCATAGATGGCCACAAGTTTGTCACATCGGTATGGGAGAGAGAATGTGTGGAACATTTTTGCTCCACCCTCGATTTGTTCCATAGTTAACCGTACACCTATGGTGGGGGGTAATCCGATGGGTGGTTCTACTCCTAGGTTATGCACTCTTATACCCTTATCCACTCCCATATTGGAGGATCTAGTCCATTTCAAGGTTTTGGGCCTTCACGTGAAGGTTGCAACAAGTCCACTCCCCTTACTTCTATGGCACCTATGAAAAGATGCAGGGGGGGAAGAGAGCTTGAGCTCTTGCAAGCACACACACACACTCACAAACCCTAATAGAGAACACACAAGGTGAGAGGCTGAAAATCTTCTTCTTCTCTACTCAACACTCAACACACCATATACAAGAATAAGAGTACACACAATATGAAAGGTACTCAACCAAATACATACACGGGTTCTCTATAGTGTGAACCCGACTAAATGAGCTGGCGCTATAACTATGCCAGTCTCTAGAGTGGCTGTCACACAGCCTGTCATCCCACTGGCCGCATATCACCCAAGATCTCACCAACCATGCCAGTGGTGTAAGTGTGGGGCCTATCCCCCAGGCGGGTCATCAGTGTCCACCGCCTCACTAGAGCTCGATATCTCAACACTCCCCCTCGAGCTCAACTCCATCTCATGTACACCAAGCGAAGCTCTGAATCTGCGGAGCTTCTCTGTACCCAATGCTTTGGTGAAGATGTCAGCTACCTGATCCTCTGTGCTGACATAAACAAGGTCAAGGTCTCCTGCCAAGACCTTCTCTCTGACGAAGTGGTAGTGGACCTCTATGTGCTTCGTACGAGCATGAAAGACTGGGTTCCTGGCCAACTGTATACTACTAATGTTGTCACAGAAAATGACAACTTGTCTATCCACTGATAGACCCAAATCTGCAAGTAGCTTTCTCAACCAAGCTACCTCACATGCTGCCATAGCAGCTCCTCTGTACTCGGCCTCTGTACTCGATAGAGCAACCGTAGGCTGCTTCTTGCTGCTCCAAGTCACAGCAGCACTCCCCAAAGAAAACATGAATCCACTGGTAGATCTTCTATCTGAGATACTACCAGCCCAATCAGCATCTGTGTACCCATGTACACATATCTCTGTCCCAGTCTCATAGAATAGTCCACAATGCAAAGTAGACCTCACATACCTCAGTATGCGTCTCACAGCATCCAAATGCG
Organism: Cibotium barometz; assembly: GCF_041138505.1. Lineage (NCBI taxonomy): Eukaryota > Viridiplantae > Streptophyta > Polypodiopsida > Cyatheales > Cibotiaceae > Cibotium > Cibotium barometz. The sequence continues at coordinate 47,970,420 of NC_141088.1, forward strand.
GTTTTCGTGGAACCTGCATAAACTGACTCACCAACCCAACAGCATAGCTCAAATATGGTCTGGTGATCGTCATGTAGATCAAACTTCCTACTATGCTCCTGTACATAGTAGGATCCTCCAAGATCTCTCCTGAATCTGCACTCAACTTGCCATTCTGATCCAATGGCACAGAAATAGGCTTACAGCCTGTCATACCATACTTGGACAACATGTCCAAGCCATACTTTCTCTGCAGTAATCCTATACCATGTGGTGACCTAATCACCTCAATGCCCAAGAAATATCTGAGCTCCCCCAGATCCTTCATCTCGAACTTCTGTCTAAGCAAGATCTTTACATCAAAGATCTCTGCATCATGGTCCCCCGTAATGATCAAGTCATCTACATAGATGACAACAAGCACAACCCCTCTATCACCATGTCTCACATACAATGAGAAATCTGCATTGGCTACATGAAAGCCAATAGTGACAAGATATTCAGAAATCTTGTCAGACCATGCTCTTGGTGCTTGCTTTAAGCCATACAAGGCTTTCTTCAACCTGCAAACATGCTCGGGGTGACCCACATCCTCATAACCAGGTGGCTGCAACATATACACCTCTTCTTGCAAATCCCCATGCAAGAATGCATTCTTTACATCCATCTGATGTAAAGACCATTTCTTTGACGCAGCCACTGCTATCACAACTCTCACCGTTGCCATCTTGGCAACTGGGCTGAAAGTTTCCTCATAATCAATCCCATATGTCTGCGCATATCCTTTGGCTACCAATCTAGCCTTGTACCTGTTTATGCTCCCATCACTGTTATGTTTAACTTTGTACACCCACTTGCATCCAATGGCTTTCTTGCCTTCTGGCAATTGCACTAAATCCCAAGTTTCATTTCCATATAGTGCATCCATCTCCTCATCCATAGCTTTCTCCCAACACACATTTCCAATAGCCTCATCAATGCATGTGGGCTCAACAACCTGCACAACCCTTGCCATATATGCATAGTGATGTGCCACATAACCATCATATGTAAATCTCTGCACAGGGTTCTTCACTCTCCCTGATCTTCGCAGCTTTTCATTCATGGCTTCCATAGCCTTCTTTACACCAGGTGTTCTCATAGCTGGGATCCCAAGCTCCTCATCAAGGCTCATATCCGAGCCACTAGACTCTCCATCAACATGAGAATGCCCTGCAGAAATGTCAGGCATACCAAGGGGCTCAACCACTTTCTCTTTTCCTTTACGTGATGTACTAATCACATTTGCAGGACTGGTATTATGACGCAACCTGCCACTCCATGGTCTATCAACAGACCCACTAGATGAGGACTCTCCTGGTCCACTCAAAGACTGTGATTGCTGACCTGCATTCTGTGCAACCACACTTCCACTCACATCAGCCCCAACAGCTTCTTTTTCAGCAGCATACCAGCTGCTCATCTCATCAAAGACAACATCCCTGCTTACCCTCAACTCACGTGTAGCAGGGTTATAACACTTGTACCCCTTTTGCTCAAGGGAGTATCCAATAAACACACATTTTTCAGCTTTCGGATCCAGCTTAGTTCTCACCTCATCTGGCACATGCACATATGCAATGCATCCAAAAACTTTCAGATGAGACAAATCCGGTTTTCTGCCAGTAAACCTCTCCTCTGGAGTTACATCATGTATGGCTGCAGTTGGAGTCCTGTTCATGATGTATACTGCTGTAGAAACAGCCTCAGCCCAATAGCAATGTGGCATATTCTTCTCTTCCATCAATGCTCGCGCAATCTCTGCAATGTGCCTATTTTTCCGCTCAGCAACTCCATTTTGCTGCGGAGTATATCTGCATGTGAACTATCTCCGAATACCATTCTTCTTCAAGAATTCAGAGAACTCATTGGAGAAGTACTCTCCCCCTCCATCTGACCTTAGGCACTTTACATATTTCCCTGTTTGCTTTTCAACCAAAACTCTGAAATTCTGAAAGTGAGTGAACACCTCACTCTTCTCCTTCATGAAATATACCCACACTTTTCTTGTGTGGTCATCAATGAAAGTGACATAGTACCTGCAACCTCCCATAGACACGGTCTTCGTAGGACCCCATACATCTGAATGCACAACATCTAGTGCATTTCTGCTCACATATCCGTTACGTGGAAACACGTGCTTTGTTTGCTTCCCAAATTGGCATGCTTCACATATTTTCTGCATACCTTCCACTTTAAATTTTGGCAGCCCTGTCACAATTCCTTTTGTCTGCATAGACTTCAATCTCTGCACATTTACATGTCCTATTCTTCTATGCCATATGTCTGTGTCTGCAACAACTCCTGAACCATTTGCAAACATTGCAGCACTTATTTCAGGCATGTCTACATCCAACGTAAACATTCTGCCCACTCTGTTGCCTTTTGCAACCAACCTGCACTTGTCTTTGAAATCTTCAACATAACACCCATCAGGGTTAAACCGAACCTGCAAACCCTGCTCAATCATCTGGCCAACTGAAACCAGATTCTTTGTTATGTTCGGTACATGAAGTACATCTACAAGGTACTTCACTTTGCCATCCTGCATAGACAATGGCACATCTCCAACGTGGGCGATTGGATGAGCAGTGTCATCCCCTGTTTCCACAAAACCTGGTCTTTCCGGGTTTTTCATCTCCTTGAACCACTCTCCATGACTCGTCATGTGGTTCGAAGCGCCTGAATCCACATACCATACATTATCTTTTTGTGCTGCATCAGCATTTTCAGACATGGCATTCACAACATGCTGCATAACAAACAACCTTTCATTGTCCTCATTATTTCTGCTTGAGGATGCATAGTTGTTTTGCTGCACTTTCCCATTTTGCATGTCAGCCTGCTTCTTATAACATTCTGATTGCACATGTCCTGGCTTACCACAATAGTAGCATTCACGTGCATCATTATATTGCCTTTGCCAATTTCCACGGCCTCTTTGACTCCCCCTGCCTCTGAATCTGCCTCTTCCACCTGCGTGTTGTTGTTGTTGTTGATTCTGGGACTGTTGTTGTTGCTGCTGCTGCTGGCCATAATTCTGATTACGTGTTCGGCCACCTCCTTGACCGCGTCCACGGCCTCCTCTACCTCGTCCTCTTCCTGAACTCGTGTAGAAGGCCTGTTGCTCTGAACTGTTTTTGCTTTGTGAAGATTGTTGGTCTTCACCCAAGTTCTTCTCTTCGATAATCAGCATAGACACCAAATCTGTAAAGTTGGGAATGTTTTCCCGAGTCTGAATAGACGTCTTAAACGCCTTGTATTGTGGCCCGAGACCACGTAGACAGACTTCCACCTTGTCATCATCATCTACTGACACACCAATAGATGCAAGGGATTCCACAATACCCTTTATCTTCAACGCATAGTCATTCACAGACATGCTCTTTTTCTCCACAGTATGAAGTTCATTCTTCAACTGTATCTTACGTGCCTTGGTATTTGTTTCATACAGCTTTACCAAGGTGTCCCACGCCTCCTTGGGGGACTTGGCATCCTGAATGTGCCCAATCATGGTGTTCTGTATACTAATGGAAAGCCAATACATTACTTTCCTAGCTCCTTGGTTCCAGTCTTTAAACTCTTTCACATCTGCAGCAGTCGGATTTATATCTGGTATCTCCGGTGCCTCTTCATGCTCACCTTCTATGTAGTCCCAATAGCCTTTTCCCATCAGGAAATTCGTCAACCTGAACCTCCAAGCATGGAAGTTATTCTTATCCAGCTTCTCAGCCACAATCTGTGTTATGCCATCATTAGACATCTTGCCAAACACACAATTTTACCAGAAACTGCACTCTGGTTTTTTTTTTTTGCACAAATGCTGTATTTTCTGCACAGCGGTACTGCACTCCACTCAAATGTCACAACCAGTGACTTCAATGTGCATACATACACCCACTGGCAACTGTAGACCTCTTTGCAGCACCCACAGTGTCTGCACAGTCAATCTGTCTTCCTGCAGTTCGTAAAACAGAGTTCTGCAGAGAATCGATGACTTATCCGCAGTGCTCGAAATCGCCTGCTTTCTGAAAAACGGAGGTCCAGACGCGCCCGAAACGCGTTTTCGGCCCGAAAATCTCAGTCCGAAGGACCAGTCCGAAGGACTGTATAGTTGCCCTGTAGCTTCACTCCCGCGAAGAAAGCTCCTCAATCGGAGATCGTTTGCCGGTGCCTCCCGTAGAGCTCCCGACAAGGGTGTAGTCACCAACACAATAGGGAAGAGTAGTTGCAGCTCTTACCCTCGTACCGCTTCCTGTGGTTCTCTTGCTTGTAGCTCAGCCCTTAGCACGAACCAGGCTCTGATACCATGAAAAGATGCAGGGGGGGAAGAGAGCTTGAGCTCTTGCAAGCACACACACACACTCACAAACCCTAATAGAGAACACACAAGGTGAGAGGCTGAAAATCTTCTTCTTCTCTACTCAACACTCAACACACCATATACAAGAATAAGAGTACACACAATATGAAAGGTACTCAACCAAATACATACACGGGTTCTCTATAGTGTGAACCCGACTAAATGAGCTGGCGCTATAACTATGCCAGTCTCTAGAGTGGCTGTCACACAGCCTGTCATCCCACTGGCCGCATATCACCCAAGATCTCACCAACCATGCCAGTGGTGTAAGTGTGGGGCCTATCCCCCAGGTGGGTCATCAGTGTCCACCGCCTCACTAGAGCTCGATATCTCAACAACCTAGTCCACAACTTAGTACCATATCCTCGTTAAATAGGAGGTCCGCCTCTTCTCCTCATTCTAGTGGGGCTCATCATTCTAGTGGGGGTGGCTGCGAGGTAATGTTGGAGGCAATAATAGATCTGCTTCCAATTTCCCATCAAAGGATGTGCAAGCACATCAAGTGGGTGATCCAAATACCTATGACCCTGCGACAATTCCTTATCGTGTGAGGAGGGAAGATGGGAGTATCATTGAGGATAGCAAGGGGAAGCATGTTATAGCATACATGCATCATCTTGTAAATCTTGAGTTGAGAAATATTTGGGACATTAATTAGATAAATAAAGATAATGCAAAGAAGCAATACATTCTAAGTTTATTGAAGATAGATTTTCCTTTGCCACACCCTGACTTATAGTTTAATGACCTTAAGATATTGGATCGTATGTAGGGACATGTGAGTCATAGGAAATCATTGATTGCTAAGGCCATCAAGCGTGGTAGTATCGAGCCGGAGAATCACATAAATATTGGAAGAAGGCCAAAAAGACATACCGAGAAAATATTGATCTATTCAAGCAAGAAAGAGAAGCATCCCAAGTATGACAACATAGAAGAGGGGCTTATCATCTTGGATCGAGTGGAACGCTATATTTCCTTGCTCAATTTGTAAGTATTTTAGCCTTTAATTTTTGTATTCAAAACTTTGATTTTCAAAGAATTAAAACTTATATAAATTTTTCTTTTCTAATGTGTGTTTAATGTAGGAAAATGTGGTGGACCGTTCTCCTTCTCGTGTGGGGAGTATGATTATGCTTATTGCAATGGAATCTCCACCACGTTTGAATGGTTGCATCAACAGGGTGTCACTTTGAACTATGAAGCTATGTCCGATGTAAGTTACTTATTTGAACAAGTTTTAAAAGTTTAAATTCCTTTGGTTTTATAAGCTTTATCTAATTTGTGTTTTAATATTACTTAATCTTGTGTGATATAGGAAGATAAAGAAGAGGTAATAGGAGAGGAGAATGAGGAGGATGATGCGGAGGAGGAGGAGGATGAGTAGATACCAACCTATTGTGTTTTATGTCATGTAGATCCATACTCGATATAGCTCGTCTTTTATGGAATTTTGGATGTAACTCGCCTTTTATGGTATTTTGAATTTATTACAAATAAGATTTCTTGAGTTACTATGTTTCAAATGTTTATTTATACAAATTAGAACTCTCTTCAATATATTGAATTAAAATTAAAATGGAGAAGATTGGAAATAATGCCCCAATCTTCCCCAAAAAATATTATCAACATCGCTTATTATATTGAGTGGCAGAAATAGCGATTCTAAGCGACAAAAATAGTGATGATGATGTTTTTTATTAGCGTTGCTGATGAGCAGCAAAATTAGCGACCTTGTATTTTTTATTACCGTTTCTCAGCATGGCAAGAATAATGTGAAAAATATCGATGCTTATACCATGGGATATAGTGGTGCTTATAGCGTGGATTATAATGTTGGTTATAACGGCAAATATACCAATGCTTATAGCGTCGAAAAAATAATGGCGCTTAACAGGTGACACTTACACCCCGACACTTTTCCAGTTTCTTTTATAAAATCCATGCTATAAATGCCGCTATCCCCTCTTTTTGCTCTTTTTGTTGTAGTGAAGATGTCCCATGTACCATAAGGCAAAGGAAGAGCAAAAAGAGTAGAGACAAAAATATTGAAGAACGTGAATACATTTTGTATTCTCAATATAGTGAAGTTACAAAGGAAGATATAAAGAGATGAGGAGAAGCTAATCTGATGAAAGAAGAGAAACTAGGATGTGTTTTGAGAGGCTTTTCATTTCCTCCAAAGTTTGCATCACTTCCAAAAGATTGTACTATTGATTGTCTTAAGAAAAGACCAAAGAACATAGAGAGATGGTGAAGAAGAAGAGTGCGAGTACGTAAGAGGATGCGAGCCTCATGTAAATGTGTCTCTACTTTCTCTTTTTTATTCAAGAAGAATCTCATGATATGGTTATTGAATATCATTAATATATTTCATTTGGTGTTGGTGGACAGCGGCCATGTGGTCCCCGAAGGAGGCATTTCCATAGTCAACATATAGTTACAAAGAGAAATACTCAAGACTGTGGGATTATGGCAAACTTTGAGCAAGAAAGTGGAGAAATACTTGATTATTGTGGCATGATTCAAAACATTCTAAAAGTTGCATTTAGGACATTCCAAATTTTTATATTGGATGTGAAGTGGTTCAAGGATGTGTATGGAGGTGCTCAAGAAACCGTGAAAAGGCATCCAAATGGATTTATGGCAACCGATTCCGTAAAATTTTGGTAAACTGAGAGGGTAAACTAAGAGAGACACACATTTTTGCTACCTCACCATTGTGAATAGGTAAATTCTACCCATGAGCTTTTATTATGTCATCCTCTCATGAATGTTCAATTTACACTCGATATGTTTCTTCTTACAAAGTTTTATTTCAAACAGATATAAATAACAAGAAATGGTGGTATGTCATACAAGTTTCTCCTTATTCAAAGAGTATTTTTCAAGATAGGGATGTTGAAGAGCTCATGGACAAAGTGGAAATTGAAAATGAACATGCAGAGGGTCAAGTACACGATGAAGAACACGAGATACAACCAACTAATCAAGATGAAGGTGTTCTTATCCAAGATAATGAGGAAGGAATCAAATCCGAGCATGACAATAATGATGATAAGTCCACTACTAGCAGGATAGATATTTTTCTTAATATTACAATGGGACATATATCTTGAGATAGACCAATTAGCATGTACGTATTGTAACTATATACATAATGTGCACGTGCCCGAGTCTCCTCTCTGTACTCTCTCTCCTCTTTATACGGCTATGATGCATGCAGCTATGCTTCCTATCTCTTGTAGTGTAATAGAGCTACATAATAAGAAAAAGATCACTGTCGACACAAGATTGGGTTGAATCTCTCCCATATTTATATGTATTAGAAAGCTTGCTTTTCAAAAAGATTATTCCACAAACAAAGTACAAGTGTTTTTGAGTTTTTAACCGTAAAATCTCTACAAAAATATAGCAAGCAACAAATATAAAGTCTTGGGCCTACCAAAAGTATAAAATACTAATTGGTATGTACAAAGGTTTGAGGCCTTAGTCTTACAAAAATTTTAATGCCTAAATATGAAACCATAAAAGGTGTTCACATGTCTTCCAAAATATCTCATAGCAGTCAAACACATGTTCCACTTGTGTGATTAACAAATAATCTACTACTCAATCATTACCTACATCTAAAACAATATTAGTCATTGCGCACAACTAATTAAACACATTAATCTTGTTAAATGATATAAATAAAAGATGTATCAAAAATAAAATATCCCAAAATAAAATAGTGGGCATTCCCATAGAGGTCATGATGACTAACACTCAATTTAGAGAAAGAAGCACTGTCATTGGGGCATAGGAGGGAAAGAACCAGACCATGAATGTGAACCAATAGCGTGGCAAAGACAAATCAGAGAAACAATAAAGGGAGCTTATACATACAACCATTCAAGTGGTTGAGGATAATGGGACACCATTACAAGAGTACATTGCTTCACCGAGGATACCTTCCACCACTTGGTTGGATGATGATATCAGCACTTAAATTATCACTCATTCAACAACAAGTGAATATTAGCAACACAATTGCCTCACTTCAATTCTGATGATTGGCTAATGTTCTTACTTGATATGCCCATCCTACATTATCCATGGACATGTTACATGATGACGTACTCCTAAGGGATTCCCAAGATTTCATAGCATGCACGGGACTCCATTTTATTGTCCTCAATTTTTTGAGCCTAGGTATTTCTCCTCATAAATCTTGGTATTAAGATGTACAGAAAGAGAGACTATGGAGGGTCAAAGAACTCCATGGCTTGTGTTGGAGAGAGAGAGAGAGAGAGAGAGAGAGAGAGAGAGAGAGAGATGTGATAACACTAAAGAGAAATAATAATCAAACAACTCAATGATGTGAATGTTCAGACATAGTTACACACTTTGGCAACATGTTTACCCTTTTACTAATTTGGAATCTGTACAATTATAAATGGCAGGATAACATATGCTGTCTCCAACAAACTCCCCTATAACATATGTTCTAATGCCTATAAAATTCTAGATACACAGATGTTCTAATAAGTGATATATATTTGGATACATTAGAGACTCAATACCCTTAGGATTGATACAAATCTTGGTTGGAGATTACATGTTAAATGTCAAGCCAAGAGGTCCTTGTTGGTCAAGAGTAGCATAAAAGACCCAATCCAAGTCAACCACAAGATTGGCCTCTTCTAGTGAAGGCCTCCACTTCATCTTCTTATTCTTGAATCTTCAACAATTAAAGATTTGGTATTTTTCTCTTCAAAAAACAATTCTCTTCCTAATGATTCTACATCTCCATTCCATAGGCCCAAGGATGGACCTAGAACTAGGAGGGGGGTGTTGGTATCAATCCGACTGGCAAGACGGAATCAGTTCAGCTGAAGATCCGTTAATGCCTGGTGCCCACAAGTTCGACCTAAGCCTCACACTACTAATCTACACAGAAGATACTGCGCACAACACTCTCTTGATCTCTCTCTCTCACTCTGACAACATAAGTGAGCATAGAAGGAGACAATGTACTTCTCTTCTAATTTAGATACAAAAAGATACACAGTTGTGTAAAATGTTACCTCTTTCTTCCTCCTACTACTCCCCTAAATCTACAGTTACAAGATGTATGTCAGCTATATTGCTCGGCGGTTACAAGATTGTATTACAAGACTATACAGTTACAACAACTCATATGATTACATGGTAGGTTGAGCATTCCGTCGGACGTGTTCTATGCCTTCATGGCCATTGAGGATCATTCGGCGGCTATTGACATATGTCCCACCAATCGTCTGATGTGGCAGACGGATAGCCAACACTTGGCACGCTTCTGCCTCAGCAATCCATGCGTTGTGGAGCCTATCTTCCTCCAATTAAAGGAGCTGTTGTATCGGTGGTTAACTGATTCTTCAGGGCTAAGCTTTTCCACCACGGCAATCCTAAGGCTAGGCACTACAAACTCCATAGGGACCACAGCTTCTAGCCCATACACTAGTGAGAAACACGTGAAACCAATGCTTACCTTCTTGAAGGCTATCCGGAATGCCCACAATGCTGAATGAAGTTTTTTATCCCAGTCTATTCTGTTTTGATTGACAATCTTCTTCAGTATCTGCTGGAGTACATGATTGGTTGATTCTGCTTGCTTGACCATTTTCGCAGGTAGTACACAGTGGACTTCTTGTACATGATCATGTGGTGTTGAGTCAGCTGCCATACCACATCATTGATGAAGTGTCTGCCCTGATCACTAACTAGCTCCCTCGTATGATGTTTTCGTACAATTATTTGGCTACTACTGATTGTGTTGAATTGTCCTTTAAAGCTTTGACCTCCACGCATTTTGTGCAATAGTCTATTGCCACCAGGATGTACTTGTTCTCGGTCTGCCTAGCAGGGGGTTTGAATGGTCTGACAAAGTCTAACCCCCACTTTTGGAAAGGTTCTAGTGGGAGTATGGGCTGATGAGGCATTCTGTCTGCGCGCAGTAGTGGGCTGACCCAACCTCTGACACACATCACATTGTTTTGCATGATTCCATGCATTCTTCATCACTATTGGCCACCATAGGCCCGCCTGCATGACCTTCCTACTCGTTGTGTCTCCAAAATAGTGTCCACCTAACACTCCCTGATGTGCTTCTATCAGCACAGCCGATTGTTCATTATCAAGCACACATCTTCTGATTACCTAGTATATTCCCACTTTGTACAGGGCTCTTGATATTTCCAGGAATCCCTTGCTCTTGAGGGAAAGCTTCTTCCACCCGCTGATCTCTGGTCATGCCAGTTGGGCAGGTGCCTTCTGAAACAAATTGCAGCATGTCAAAGTACCAATTCCTTCCAATCTTGTCCTTAGGTCTTGGAATGCCTTTTGGTGTTCTTCAGTCCATCAGTATTCTACCCCCTTCTTGGTGAGAGCATAGAGTGGGTGTGCAATGTCCGCAAGGTAGCGGAGGAACCTGTTGTGCCATTTAATCTAACCCAAGAATCTACTAATCTCTTTCAGATTGTGAGGTGGCTGTAGCTTATGGATCATGCTGACCTTGGAGGGATCCACAATAGTGCCACCTTTGGACACGATGTGTCCTAGCAGGACTCCACTATGACTGCAAAAGCACACTTGGCAGGATTTAGTTTCAGTTGTGTCTGTCGGCATCTTTCCAAACATAACAACAAGTGGTGCAAATGCTCCATCTTTTTTCCAAAAACACTGAAGTCATCCACAAATACATGCATGAAGTCAGTGAGGTAATCATAAAATATTTCTTGGACCATGCGTTGAAAGGTTGTAGGTGCATTACGGAGTCCAAATGTCATCACATTTGAAGCAAAGGCTCCCCATTCTGTGATGAATGATGTTTTTTCCTTGTCCTCTGGTGCCATTCTAACCTGGTTATACCCACTAAAGCCATCTAAGAAGGAATATGTTTCATGTCTGACCACTGCATCTAACATTGAGTCTGTGAAGGGCAGCAGAAATGGGTCTGGTATAGTTGCAGCATTAAGTTACCTGTAATCTACACAAACTCTTAGTAGCTTCCCATTATTCTTGGGCACAATTACAATCAGCCACTGAGCCTTCTCAATTGGATATATAAATCCTACTACAAATAGCTTATCTATCTCTTCATTTACCTACTTGGCATAGCTGGGGTTCATTCTGTACCTCTGTTGTCTAATCGGAATGCATCCTCCCTCGGGTTTATCTTGGGCTGATAGAAGCTTGGGTCTATGCCTGGCATATTTGTGTAGCTCCATGCAAGACATCCTTGTATCTACATAACAACTCCTGGAGCTCGGTCTTCATTTTTCCTTCCAGCTTAAAACTGACCTTGACAATTTTGGGTTACTTAGCATTACCCACGTTGAGCTCTGTCAGTTCATCTTCCTACACAATTTATAATTAGCTAACTAATCCTAATTAGCAAAATGATTAGCAAGATAATGGGCTCACAAAATGATGGATTCTAGGCTTGGCTCTGATACCATGTTGAAATTAGAGCAATGTGATGAGCTATGGTGGATCAAATACTAGAATCAACATCATTAACAAAGTGATTAGATGATGATTAAGATGTGATTAGTGAGTAATTAACTAATAGCTTAATGTAGGCATGGATAATCAAAAACCAATAAATTCTCATTAGGCCAATGCCTCAATTTATAGAGTTTACATCCAAGCATCAAATCCCATTGATTTCTCCTTGATTCACTCCACCTCTTTTGCTTGATTCTCTCCACCTCTTCACTTTTCCCAGAATATCTCCACACTTCCTAAATCTTCTCATGCTACCCTTTATTCTCTCCTAGTAGATTCTTCAAGAGGTCGTTTACGTGCGTATAGCACCTAAGCTAATTAGGAAAAACGGACACCCATTTGATTCAACGAAGAGTACGCCAAGCCTCTTGAGGCTATAAACAGGCTATGGGAAAGTATAAAAAGAAAAAAAAATGTGATTGCTCATTAAGGAGCATTTAGGCACTCTGACATGGCCACGATAGAGGGATTGCCAGGGATCACACAAGGACTCAACCACCCAATGGCTGACATCTTCGAACCATTAAGATCTATGCCACCAATTCACCTCCCCATGCCATTGGCCATGCCTATAACAAGCTTGTCATCGGGTTTTACACCCCCTATCACTTCGATTCAACCACACTTTGGTCCTTTGCCTAACATTTTTGAAAATCCTATAAGTACCAACCCTTTCCTGGATGCCCACACCTTGGACACACTAACTAGTCTACGAAGGGGGGTGGTGGCCCAAGGACTCACTAAGTCTCTTCCAACAAGAGCACTCACATACGGCCTCAATGATTCATACAAAAATACGAGCGTACAAATTTCCAAAATTATGGACAAATATGACGGAACACCGACCCTGTTCAATTCATTCAAATGTTTGAATAGATATATGAAGCCTTTGGAAATCCCAATTGCCCCACTAAGGTACATGCATTGAACTTATGCTTATTAGAGGGAAAAGCTAGTCGTCCTCATCGCATGCCGGCAATCAAGACCAACTTCAAAACCTTGAAATTAGTCTTTATACATGTCTTTTCCAGACAAGGTGATCAATGGAGTGTAGTAACAGAACTCTATTCAATTGACCGTCAACCAAATGAATCCATTAGAGACTTTATCCTCCTTCGGATAAAACTCTTGGACTCATGTTGTGAGTCCTGGGAAAAATCAAACGACGTTCAATTTAGGAGATGTTTCATGATGGGCTTGAAGAATAATAGCTTACACAACTTAATCATTGTTTCCAATCCGGAAACATTCGATCAATGTTGTAAAGACGCAATACGTTTAGATAACATGCTAGAAGATGATCATGCTACGAGAGGTGTTCCTCATCTAAACCAAGTGAAGAAATGGAAAAAGAAAGATCGATCTTGGAATTGACATTCCCAAATTTTTATGCAGCCTTGCAGTTTGGGACATCATAGCATAGCGGAGGCTACACTCCAACCCACACACTTATCAATCCGTGAATGCAACCCGGTTAGCGCATAGAGGCTATCCCGAATGGGAGAAGAAGAGTTAACCACACACCAATGACCTCTAGTCCTCCTCAATCCTTCTCAACACTCAAATAATCAATCTTACATAGTCAAAGCATCAAGATTAGGCTACACTTAAGCACACAAATGCAACTTATGCAAGGAACCTAATATGCAAAGAGCTATCACACAAGCCTCAACTACACATTATTTCAAGCACAAGCTTCATTACAAGCACTCTACAACTCACAAATCAAAACATCATTAAGAAATCTAGATTAGCAAGAGTGTAGACCAAAACCTCATATCATTGAAAATGTAAAGAATAGAAAGTACATGATTGAAACAAGAATGGAGATGGGGAGCCTTGGGAAAGCACTTGAGAAGGAGCTATGGAGCAAGCTCTCTCTATGAGCCTCTCAACCAAATGACCAAAGAGTGTGCTCCCTCTCTCAAATGGGCCACCTTTTATACAAAAATTCTAGAACTCCCAAAAGTTCCCATGTGGGATTATTGTCAAGCCCCCTTCCACATTCATCTACAACTTTGAACTCTTTTCAAGAGCCCTAAGTGTCTTTTTTGTTGCATCCTTGTATTGATCTTCATTTGCATGCAACACTCCCCCCTTCCTATTTTGCGCACGTCCTCGAGCGCGGTAGTAGCAAGAGCTGCAACAAAAAAACAATTGATACGAGTAAAGTCCCTTATTGAAAAGAAAAGAAAAGAAAAGAAAAGAAAAATCAGCAATGATGACTTCACACGTGAGCATACAAGTGCAGGGCTGATTAAAGTTTTAATGAGTACTAAAATAGGTGAGTAAAGACTAGTCAAAGTGAGACTTAAGTAGTAGATAATGCTATGCAAAGGCAAGTGTGCTTTGTACACCGCCGGTTATGACCGTAGTCTCAATGTCCTACTAGTATGTAAGTTACTCCTAAATGGCATACCTACTCCTAAATATGAGCAAAGGTGATTGGAACTCTCGTTTTTTTTTTTTTTTGATATGTGTGTAGAAGTTGATGAAGATTAAGGTTCTATCCCAAAGAGACCCAAGCAATGGCCAAGAGATCTCCGCCAAGAGAATCTAAAGACCGCTAAGTATCTCAAGGGCGACAGACCCTTTTTCTTTCTTTTATGACCTAAGGAGTACCCCATGAAGATGAGGGCATCGGTCTCAAGGGCCCATAGTGTACCCCAGAGTGTACCCCAGAGTCCTACCAACATCTATCAAGGCGATAGATTCCTCAAAGTTCTTCTTCTGAAGTTCTTAGACATCAGTGTTCACCCCATGGAAACCAAGGCATCGGCCCCAAGGTGCTAAGACAACCTCAGGTCCTACCAAGCATTTCACATGGCGGTAGACACTTCATGTCTCAATTCACTTTGTATATATATATATTTTTTAGGGTATATTCTCATAAATTTTTATGACTCCTAGCACCTAGCTCATATCTAAGAGGTAACTACCACTAGGGATAACTAATATACCTTGAAAACATAAGTACTTGCCATACTCCATTGGTATATATCCTACACTGTCTTTAGATAGAATTATCTTTTACTAAGTCTTCTAAGACTCTAGAATTCACTCACCATATTTTAACAACTAATCAAAAACTGAAACCAGCCAACATTGTGTGAACATGCAAACCATATATTCGAAAGATAAGAGCACATAAAGAAATAAAGATTAAGAGTTGAATACACCTGTTGTAGTGCCCTGTTGATGTTGTTCATTTGCATTGATGAATTGCTGATTTTGGTGCAGATTGCTCCTCCTTGATCTTTGTAGGCGTAGCATGTCTCCCCCCTTCCTAATTTGTTTGCACGATAGGTGGACTATTGGGGCGTGTTTGATGCTTTTGTTTTTTACGGAGATCTCTGCAAAATTTTTATTAACAAACACGAAAAGAAAAGAAAAAATAAAATTTGCCATTGGTGCCAAACATTGAATATAGCCGAGGGGAAAAACCCAGTGGGAGAAAAGTGCCCTGGCTTGTCGATCTTATTGTGGAGTCGTTGAACTTACCCTTGCGCTGGTGGTGGATCCGTGTCCTCGTCTGCTGGAAAGATGGTATCAATTTCCTCAGGATGCAGAGACAACCCCTCACAAAAACCTGCCGCTGGAGAAGGTGGTAGAGGAAGGAGTGCTTCCTCACTAAAGTATGGCATTGGTTCTATGGGAAGGTTAATCAGACAGTTTCGATTTTGGAACTGCGCAATGTAGGTACTCATATTGATCCAATATTGGCATGTGGAGGCTTGAGGAAGGAGGGCTTGCAAGATCGGTGGTTGCAAGTCATTTAGGCTTGTATCCCTCCATTGTTGTGCTTGAACCTCCTCAGGTAATCTACGCTGATGTGGTCCTCTCTCTGGTATTCTCACATTAAGAAGATTATGGCGTTGGGGTGTAACTCCCACAATTTGCTTCATTAAGCTCGTGCCATATCGTCTAAAGTAAGAGCGGCATATCCAACAAATATGTGAAGCTTCTTCTAATACAAGCCGTGCACACTCTTGACAATGTGGAAATGGGTGATGCTGTTGATAGAATAATGTGACAAAGTGATGCCCACAGCAACTTTCACCTAAGGGAGCATAGAAGTACCTAGAATGTGTTTGAAATGGAGGAGCACTATAACCCCCGCGATGATCTGGTCGAGTACTATCGGGGTCAATGCATGGTGGACATGTATCACGCCAAATATCCATCAGGAGTTATCTGGACGTAGAACAATGAAATTTAGAACACTCATATCCATCATGACAATTCCAATCAAAAACAAGATTATCTCAAAGAAAACACATCTTCTAAAGGCATAAGGAACTACATTATTCAAACATTGATTTACCAAAAAGCTTTAATTGTAGTGTTAATGCCTTATCTTTAGTTTTTGGTATATCCTTTTTAAGAGGTGGACACTTTAGCAATTGTCTTGGAATTTGAGCAAGATAAGAAGATTTAGGCATTGAAATGCTAGAATCTATGCTCAAATGAGACACATTTGGACTTGTCGTAGGTACACAAGTTGATGGTTGAATTGTGTTACAAGGAGAAATCGGGACAACCGGTGTTTCAATACATGTTTTAGGAAGATCAACACAAGTAGTTTTGTAGGTGCTATCACAGCCACCTTTCCTTTCTTGAAGATTTTGTGTTGATTTCTTTTGCACCCACTGATATGGACAATCAAGGGTGGCTTTTGGAATCTTTCTGAAACACTCTTTTACCTTTGCCAAAGCTTGGCATTTTGGAAGCCAAATTGCTGTTGCACCCTCATAATAGCCTTGTGCTTTGAGCACATGTTTTGGGACCCATCGATTAACAATCCGAGGTTTAGGCTTGGAAGTGATATGCTTCTTAAGAGTCTTAGCAACTGGACTAGATGGTACAAGTTTGTATGCACCTTTGGGTAGCCACATTGATAATTCCTTTTTGCCTGGCCTTCTTTGAGCAGCAACTAGATTAGTTGGAACATGCCAGCCATGGCCCTCACTTGAGTACTCATCAATTATCCACATCATTTGTTTTGGAGCTTCAAGAGCAGATTTTGATTGTGGGTTGGGTAAGGTAGAAACATTACCCTTTTGACACGATAAAGCCCGTGGTGTAGCAGATCCCAAAATGCAATCAGAATCAATTTGCAACTTGTATTGTCTATTCTTCCAATCTAATGAGCAATTGGTAGCACTTAACCACGATCTACCGAGAACAACCTCTACTACTGCCTTGGACTTACATGCCACATAAAAGGGCACTGACATCTGGTGATCCTGAATGGTCATCATAATGACACATTTTCCCTCTATAGGGTTATCTTCTCCAGAGAAGCTTCGTAGGTCCACAGGAATTTGCACAAGTGGTGGTTGACCCAAGACTATCCAGGTGTCAAACGAGAGAACATTATAGTCTGCACCAGAGTCAATTAAGGCAGAGACAAAGTAGGTAGTCTCATGAAGATGAAGTCCCACTTGAATATTGAATGGTTCGACATATGGCTCATCAGTAGCCAACTGTATGGCTAACATAGAAGCTTTGCGACGCTCCTTGGCTTTTGCAACTCTAGCTTTAGCCTCCTCTTGAGCCTGACGTTTAAGTAGGTCAAGTGCTTTTTTCCGTGTTTGTGCAGCATGCATCTGTTGAAGCATGGCTTCAGTTAATGGTTCATTGTATTTCTTGAGACGACTTCCATTAATGAAGTTAGGCATTTGCTCACCTTCTAGTGTCTCTAAACGCACTGCACCACTTGGGGTAAGCTCATTAATCACAAACGGTCCTAAGCCACGTTTTTTGAGCTTTCTCTTATGCTTCTTAAGTGTGTATAAGAGCACCAGGTCTCCTTTTTTGAATCGGCCAGTTGTTACATTTCTATCATACCATTGCTTTTGTCTCCTCTTCTCAGCATACATCCCCATTACCGCCAATAAGCGGGTCTCATCAAGCTTTTCCAATTCGTCAACGCGTTGTGAAAGCTCATGACCAGTCCAATCCAGTTGTTTAGCTACTCGTAGAGTAGGTACAGAAATTCAATGGGAAGAATTACGTCTAGCCCAAAAGCAAGTTCAAATGGGGTTGTACCCACCACAGATGTTTTATAGGCTGTCCTATATGCCCAGAGAATTGAGTGCAACTTTTGCTCCCAATCAGTCCTATGTCCCTCAACAATCTTTGTGAGTGCTGTGCAGAGAATCTTGTTAGTACTCTCTGCTTGTCCATTGGTCTGGGGATGATAGGGTGCAGAACGCTTGTGAATTACCATAAATTCTTGTAGCAAAAATTCTATGACTTCATTTACAAAGTGTACACCTTGATCACTAACGATCTCAATAGGTAAGCCATAGCATGTAAACACGTACTCATACAAGAACTTGGCTGTGGTTCTGGCATCATTTTTGACTGTTGCCTTTGCCTCTACCCATTTGGTCAAATAGTCGGTTGCGACTATAATATATTCTGCATGCGTGTTACGAGCTGGAGGTTTAATGGGACCGACAAAATCAATACCCCATTTTGCAAAAGCACGTGTGCTCAACATAGGCCGCAATGGCATATTGTCCTTTGTGATGGGAGGTTTGGTCCTTTGACAATCGTCACAACGTTTCACATATTCTTCGGCATCCATTTGTAAGGTTGGCCACCAAAGCCCAGACCACCTAATCAACTTAGCTGTGGTAGTACCAGAAAAGTGTCCACCCCCAACACCTGCATGTGCATGAGTTAAGATTTTTAGATAGTCAGCTTCACATACACACATGCGTAAGTTGCCATCTTTGCCCCTCTTGTAGAGTTGGCCCTCTATTAGCATATAGTTTGCCGCTTCAATTTTAATAGCCTGCTTTCGATGTTTAGGAATTGTTTGATCCGTATGACCATGCTGAAGGTAGTCCACAATATACTTACTCCAACTTGGTGTAGTTGAAATTTGGAATAATGTGACATTATGAATTGGCTTCTGAATTTTGCATGAAGCACAGTTACGAACAAATGTTTCAGCATCTGCATGCATGGTAGGCCACCATTGCCCATCTTGAGATATACGTCGCACACAAGTGGTAGCTGATGCATGGATTCCATCGATACCCGCATGTGCCCATTCCAAGATCTCCTCATATTGGTCGGGGTTAGGTATAAGCCTCAACACTCCATCATTACCCTGATGATATAATCTCCCTGAGATTAGCTTGAATGGTCGCCATAGGTCCACATTAGGACCCGCTAGTTGTATTTGCCCACTTGTCAAAATTTCTAAAATGGATTCAGACCATCTAGGAGCTGTCTCTACAAGGAAAAGTGTTGAATCTAACATATCATCATCTACACCCACAGGAGCTTCGCCAGAGGTGATTCGAGACAAATGATCTGCCCTTAGATGAGTTGTTCCTTTTCGAACTGCAACTTCAAAATCAAACTCAAGAAGGATGATAAACCACCTTACTATCCTTCCAGTTGCACATGGCTTATTCACCAAATATAGCAATGCTTGATGGTCCACAAAAAATATGAATTTGTTTGCCAAAAGGTAATGGCGAAACTTTTTTACTGCATATATCATGGACAATCCTTCTCTTTCTGTTGTGGTGTAATTCCTCTCAGCATTGTTCAACTGTCGACTAGCATATGAGATTGGGAAATCCTTATTGTGTTCTCCCGATTGAGCCAAAATACATCCAATCGCAAAGTTTGAAGCATCAATATGGACATGAAAGATTTGGTTCCAATCTGGTGCCCGTAAAATGGGTGCAGTCACTAATGCTTGCTTCAACTTTTCGAAGGATTCCTCACACTCATCAGTCCAATTAAACTTTACAAGAAGAGCATATAACGGTCTGGCTAGGACAGCATACATGTAGATGAATCTACGGTAATAGCCACAATGTCCCATGAATGTTTGTACCCCTTTAGGGTTGATAGGCCGAGGTAATGAGACAATGACATCAATTTTATCCATATCTGTTGAAATCCCGTTGCGAGAAACAATATGGCCCAAAATTTTCCCTTGTCTTACCATAAATTTGCACTTGTCAGGATTCAAGCATATACGATAAAGTTGACACTTTTGAAACACAAGTCTCAGGTGTTCTATATGATCATCACGTCTTGTGAGTGAACACATAAATCATCCATGAAAATCTCAAGAAATTGCCTAAGGTACTCCTTGAATACATGACTCATTAACCGCTGAAAGGTTGCTGGCGCATTTGTTAGACCAAATGGCATAACACGATAGGCAAAGATGCCATCTTCAGTAGCAAAGGCTGTCTTGTGTTGATCCTTTGGATCAATTGACACTTGGTTGTACCCGGAGAATCCATCCAAGAAACTATATGCCTTTTTCCCTGCAACTCGTTCCAGAACATGATCCGTGATTGGAAGTGGGTAATGATCACGCACAGTAGCTGCATTTACCTTCTTGAGGTTTACACATACTCGAAGTTTTCCATTTTTCTTGGGCACCACTACAATAGGGGAGACCCATTCAGTGTGTTCAATTTCATAGATAAATTCTGCCTCTAAGAGCTTGTCTATTTCTTCCTTTATCTTCCGTGCAAAATTTTCATTGTAGGTATAAGGACGTTGCTTGGAGGGTTTTGCATCCTCTCGCAATGGTATTGTATGTTGACATATGCTTGGATCAACTCCTTTGAGGTCTTTATAACTCCAAGCAAAAACATCGCGATACTCCTTTATTGTTTGTATTAATAACTTCTCCTCATCTAAGGATAAGTCTGTGGCAATCCACACATAGCGAGGCTCTTCTCCTGGCTTAGCAATATCAATCTTTTTTGCATCTTCTGGACCATCGTATGAAACCCCTGGCACGCTTGGTTTTTGTCGCATGGGCTGTTGAAGAACAATCTTCCGATCTTGAAGAGTGTACTGTGTGAAATTGGAAGGAACATTTAGACCTTGCTCTTGTCCACTTGAGTCTTCACTCATTGAAGACCATGCGGTTTTGAGCTCTCCTTTACTATCTTGCATCGGATTTTTTTGTTCAATCGTTGTCTTTGCACTTCCCACACTCTTTTTTGAATCGGTTTTAGACTTGAGTTTTGGTTTTTGTTTCTTCGTCTTTTTACGATTTTTGCTAACCGTTGTTAGCTTTTCCCCTGCTTGGAATCCATCTGATCGTTTGACTTGGTCTTTGATACTGTCTTGTGCTTGGACATAGTATAGATATTCATTCTTTCCTGAGAAGTGAGGTGGTGGTCGAGAGTTTTCACTCTTAGACTCCTCCTTTTCTTTCTGCAGTCTCTCACGTTGTTCACGCTCATCTTGTCTACGGATTTTTTTATGGCTCTTACAGCATTTTCGTTTTGGTCGGCTTCTAGGGATCTCTACTTGAACCTCCCTTCCTCTCAAGAGTAGGCGTGCCTTTCCTAACTCTTCCTCAGGGATTGTCACATCATTATTAAAATCAGAGTCCCATCCATCTTCCTTATCAGCATCATTAGCAGATTCGAGTGTCAAATCCTCTACTGAGACTTCCTCGACATGCAGAGCTGTTGTGGATGTATCCCTATAGTACAAATCATCTAGAAGGGCACGTGGTTGTACCATTCGTATAGGAATAATATCATATCCATCTGAGTCACAAAATTGAATTGGCTTCGGTAAAGCACATGTCAATAATGTTGCAAGGACATGACTCCATTCTAATGGATCAATTAAATGCTCAGGGAAGGGTTGTGGAATGTATGCCTCATCTGATACACTTCGATTACCCTTAAGTCTCTCAGTGTTGAAATCCCTACATGAGGCTCCACACATCCATAGATCTTCTCGCCCATCAGACAATGTAACTCTTGAGCCCTCGGATGAAGCAGAATCAAACTCATCTATTGGAGATCTTGTTACATCACGATATGAGTGATTCCTTAGGTTGACCCTTGTGATGACAGAATCATGTCGGAGGTACAAGTAATTGTATCCCCAATCTTGAATCATTTGAAATTGTCGCATGAATGGTCTACCCAATATCACTTCATAGTTTGGATGCTTTCCGAAATCCACTACTGCAAAGGTATGCTCATATTCAATCCCACATGTGGTGACCAATACATTCTCGAGCAGCCCAAGGGGATGTTCTAAGCTTCCATCTGCTAGCTGCAAGCGCATCCTGGTACTCCTAATAGCTGGTTTGCCCCATTTTTCCCAAATGGACCTTGTCACAATGCCCACTCCTGCGCCACTATCAAGTATTGCAGTTGAAGATACTTTTCGCACTTCTAATGGAAGGGTAGCATTTCCCTGATCGTCCTCACAAAATTTTCCCACTTTGTTGATAGGAACTGGCATTACATGCTTTGTTTCAGAGTGTATAGTACACTCATGGTGACCCTTTTGTAGCAATACCTGCTCTGACAAACATGTGGCAATATCATTCCACAACTCAGGTTTAATCTTTATCAACTCAAGCAAAGGTAAGGTACAAGCCACTGGTGCTGACAAAATAGCCTGCACCATACTCATATCTTTCTCCTTTGTCAACCTTTTATGCATGGAGGGTATCCTCAAGGTTTGAGAACAATTCTCATATTCTCCCAGATATGATGATAAGGTTTTCATTGTATGCTTACTTCTAGGAGAAACAATTGTTTGAACTTCCTCCGGGATGCTTGGGTGTCTAAATTTGTTTTCCGTGCCTCTGGTAAAATCCACCTCAGAGAATGGAGGCGAACTAACAGAAGACATGTTCCCATTAATTTTCTCATTTACTGCGGCCCACATGTCATTTGCCATGTCCTCATTAGCATCAATAACTTCATCATTGCATGGGAAGACAAGGCTAGGTGATGGCAGAATGTCATCTTTCAATGGAGTGTCAATTGGTGCAGACCTTTCGCTCTGAGCTTGTGAAATGAGCTCACTTTTCATTTCTCTACTTGATGACACTTCTGGTATAGTTTCTAATGTTGTCTTAAGAGAGGTTGGGCCCCGAGGAATAGGTGGTGGTGGTCCCTCAAGTATTGACTGAGCTTCCCTAATGAGTTGCTGATGTACAGCTAGATTGATCTTCTCCTCACGAGGGTTTGGGTATTCTTGAAGCTTCGTGGGTAGCTCAGATAAAGCTGCAATGCGACTTCTATGAGCATCAATGATGGCCTCTAGAGTCTCATTTACTTTATCCACAAAAACAGAACCCCCAGAACTATCCTCAGTCGTACTAGCCTCATCTTGTTTAACACTAGGCCCAGGTTGAGGTTGATGTTCCTCATGCACTTCTTGGGAAGTAAAAGTTTTATCCCTCATGTTTTGTTTAGAGGTTTCCTGAGAACTAGTGGATGTACTTTTAGTTTGTTTGTTTCGGTTCTTCTTCCTCCTAGTGGTTTTTTTTCTACTGGACTGTAGGGTTTTGTCCACTAGATTTGTCTTAGCGTCCCTAGTTCGAGGTGTCTCATCAGTTTGTATTTCAGCGTTTCTTGTCTGTGATCGAGTCATGACTCTAAGTGGCACGACATCCTCATTCTCAGATGAAGGTGGCGATGGAGCTGTACCTACAAGGTTGAGTGAGACCTTTGGTTGAGAGGTGCCTTCCTCATGTGGTTTCAGCAGACAGTCTTTTGGGAAGTGTTCTACACAACACCCTAGACAATATCTTTCAATCGGTGGAAACTGTTGTACTGTTGTATTTGACCGAGATGCTTGCCTTGAGCGATGTGGACAATCACGAGCCCAATGGGGTTCTCCGCACTCATAACAGGGGCCCATAGGTTTGGCCTCTACTTTCCTTGGCTGCCATTGACCTGAGGGGCCTGGAGTCCTAGGTTGGTAGCCGCCTAGCAACATTAAAGAGTTTTGTTCCCCTGATTGAGCATCCAGTGCTGGGCTTGGGTATGCGGGACTTTCAAAGATATTTTCTTTGGATGAATATGATACATATTCTTCCTCCACATAGCCTGGGTTTACCAATTCTCTACACATATTTGAATTGTCGTATTCAACCACCCTCACAGGAGCAGTTCCTGGAGCAGGAGGTTGAACACCAAGAACAGGTCGTGCTTGTTCTTGTGTCATCGGTGGCTTACGTTCAAAACTAGTATACTGTTGATACATTTGTGGAGCCACTCCACCCCTTGGCTGCTCACGTTCCTGTCTCATTCTCGCAATGCGAGTACATTCCTGTGTGGTATGAGTAAAGTTCCATGCACAGGCTTGGCACCACTTCTTTGTGGGTTGGTTTGTGACTAGAGGAGAAAAGGTATTACAGTCCTCTGTTTTATGGTCACCGCCACATGCTCCACAAAGATGAGGGCCTGTAGGAAGTATACTCCTCATTCTCTGCTGCTGTTGTTGTGGCTGCATGGGTGGATGATAGGTCTGTCCCAATCTCCTTAGTACTAAGTTAGCTATCTGGTCTGGATTTACTAGCGCGCTAGACCCTGAACTTTGGTCATCACCCCACTGATTTCTAGGTTTCACCTCAGGGCCAGAACCATCTTGGAACTTGAAGTTATCGGTGAAATCCATAGCATCATGGCAACACTCATTGAAACTTGTATGCTTCTTTGCATAGAGATGTGTATGCAGTGTCGAATTTTTGAGGCCTTTTAAGAAGAGAGAAATTAATCGACTTTGGGTGGGCTTCTCATCTTCTGGGCAACGATTAATGTACTGCTTCATTCTATTTACACAGTCTCGAACACTCTCATTTACGCCTTGCTTGAAAGAGTAGATGTGTGCTACCGTGTCATGTTGAATTCCCATCAAAGAAAAAGCAATAATGAATCTCTCTTCCAAAACTCGTAAAGAAGTTTTGTCTGAAGCTTCTAATGCCTGAAACCAAGCAAGGGCTTTTCCTTCAAGAGTGAGCCCAAATCCTTCAATTTGAGTATGCTTGTCAGCCACTTGCTCAGCTCAAACTGCTTGCCTAAAAGCTGCTACATGATCGTATGGATCTCCCGACCCTTCATACTTCTTAACCAATTTCTGAAGAGTTGATGGCCTTACTTGTCGTGAATACTCATCATAGGGCCTACGGCCTCTCACTCTCAGTGGAAATTGTTCCTCTTTGGAAAGATGGTCCACATGTTTCCAAAATTGGTGTGGGTACCCTATTACCAGCCTCACCAAACCCTTCCAAAGATCTTGTCACCCTCGTTTCAGGAGGTGCATTTATGGGAGGCCGAGTTGGCTCCCCTATCCTCCGATTGTTATAGTGAGAAAGATGTTGGTGTGGTGTGACCTGAGGTCGCACATTTGGTGTAGGACGATATCTTGGTGCTAGAGTTGGGCTACTAGCAGTGGTCCACTTAGATGTTGAAGGTCCCTCTCTAGTGAACTCTCGTAGGGGAGGAGCAACAGTTTCTCCAAGAAAGGCTGTCTCTCCTGGTTTGGCTGTATTTGTTGATAACACTTCCATAAATAATGGTTGTCCTTTCCACGTGAGTTCCCGAATCTCCTTCCAATCTAAGGTTCGGTATTCATTGGCCCATTTATCAATTATTCTGTTCATGTGTCCTGCAAGCTTCTCAACTACCACCACATGAGCTAGAGGAAGATCTAGCTGTGGCAATTTAGTCGTGGCATAATATCCCTCTAACGAGTCCTTATAGACCTCTTGAAGTGGGTCATCCTGTAAGACCTTTGTCACAGGAATTTGTCGTACAAACTCCCATTGGCTTTCAGCCCCCTGATCCAGTTTGCTCTTACCTTTCCTATCCCTTTCCAAATTTAGATCTACAAGAAGTAAATCATCTATGGATGGCTTTGAGGACTGGGCATTGGATAGTCCAGGCATGTCCGGCTCAATGAGCCAGTCATCTCTAGACTCCCTTGCTCTGGAGAGTTCAGATAAGTCTAAGAACTCGGTTTTAGAGAGCTCCCCTAATTTGTCTACCTTTTCTGGATGGTAGGTGACTTCGTAGCGAACACCATCTCCACCCATATACATGTTACCCTGGTCATTGACGAGAGGTGCTCTATCAAGTTCTGAGAAAATGTCGGCGATCTTAACAAGATACCGTTGTTGTGGGTCCCTAAAGATCTCAGCTCCTTGAGCATTTGTGTAGACATATTGGAGTCTCACATTAAGTGTTAACCCCATGGTGTCGGCTTCAAATGGATTAAAGGATCTTGAGGGTGTCCTATTTGGGGCTACGGGATGACTATTTGTCAGTCCTAGATTGTCCATGGACAATGAACTAGTTGTTCTGGAGGAAAGGGTATCGGATTGGGATTCAGATAGGGTTTCAGCAATATCTGCCAAATTTCCTACCGATTGGGTCCCACTTTCCTGCGTAGGTACTCTAAAAGGTGCCCTAGGCCCTATGGCAGAATCTACACGATGTCCCGACCGTAATTGCATAAGGTCAAAAAAAATTTTGTTTTGGTTTTTTATGTGTTTTTGTCTTGTTTTGTTTTTGTTAGTTTTGGTTTTGGTTTTTGTGTTTCGTTTTTTTGATAAAAATATATATAAATATGTATATATATATATATATATATATTTTACCCTACCTAACCACTAAAGGCAACTAAAAAGAATATGTGTAGTGTACTATCTACCCTATTTTTTTTTTATTTGTTTTTTTATGATTTATGATTTTATGTTTTTTATGTTTTTATTATTTTTATTATTTTTTTTTTAAATTTACACAAAAGTTATGAATCACACTAAAAAATACTAATTATGCACAAAGTTACAAAAATTAAAAAAAAATGCAGGTTACACTAATTATGCAAAAAATTAAAAATATGAAGAATTACAGAATATGCAAAAAATAATAGAGTCCTAAAAAATCAAAAATTTTCTTTTGTCTTCTTTTGTTTTTTCCTCCTTTTTTTGATTTTTTTTTTGTTGGTTTGTTTTTTTATTTTTTGTTTTTTTTATAAAACTAATAAATTTCGTACCAAATATAAAAAATATGAATTTACTAATTATGCATTATTTACAAAACTTCTAAAAAATAAAAATAAAAAATGCAAGCTTCTTTAATTATGCAAAAATTTAAATGATGAACAATGATTTCAAAATAGAAATTGTTTTTTTTTCTTCTTTTTCTTTTTCTTTTTTTTTCCTTTTGTTTTGTTTTGTTTTTGTTTTTGTCTGTTTTTTTTTATAACAAAAAGTTAAAACAATGCAAATCACTCTAATTATGCTAAAAATTACAGAAATGAAAAATAAAAAATATGCAAACAATATGGACTCCTAAAAAAAATTTATTTTTTTTATTTTTTATTTTTATTTTTTATTTTTTTTTAAATTTCTTTTTCTCAATTTAATTGTTTTTCTTTTTTTTTCTTTTTTAATCTCTCTTTTTTTTAATTTAATTGTTTTTTTAAATCTTTTTTCTCTTTTTTTTAATTAAAAAAATATTTTTTTTATTTTATTTAAAAATACAAAAAATCATGAAAAAAATAAAAATAATAAAAATAATTTTAAAAAAAAAGGAAAATCCACTAACCTTATCCGCCGCTTAGCCGCTCGCCGCTCGCCGACTTTCTCGCTGCAGGTGCGCCTTCAATGCTTCCTCTTCACCGCCTTCACTTCCTTCGCACCTTTTCTTGGCCGCCTACTCCTTTCGCTTCCTCCAGCCGCCTTCTGGTGCAAGCAGCAGCCTTCTGGTGCAAGCTGCGCCCGCCGGCCTCTCGTCTTCTTTCAGCAGACGACCACGTTGTGGCTTCAGCGCTTCTTCGCCTCCTTGCCAGCAGCTTCTCACCAGCCCTTCACAACTGCAGCAGTCGCCACCTTACCAAGAGTCGCCTCCCCCTCCTTACCAAGAGTCGCCTCCCCCTCCTCAGCCACCACAGCCCATGTCTCCCCCACCAGCTTACCACGTGCTGCCGCCTCCTCTCTACAGCCCGCCTCCTCCTTCAGCCCGCCTACGTTTCAGTTGCAGACGACGCCAGCATCCACGTTAATGTATAATATATAAATATATAAATATATATATATATATATATATATATAAAAGCTGCCTTCGTCTGCAGGCTGCGCTCAATGCAGCGCTCAATACAAGCCGCGCTCAATGCAAGCCGCGCTCAATGCAGCGCTCAATACAAGCGACCCCCTCCAGCTGCCACGTCAGAAGTATAAATATAGTGTGTATATAAATGTTCTCTTCCTCGCTATAAGCCGGCCGCCCACTCCAACTGGCCGCCCACAGCCAATGTATATATATGTGAATATATAGATATATATATATATATATATATATATATATATCTATTTATTTTTCTTTGCTGCGATTATGGAAATGCCTCCCCACACGATAACAACACAACAAAACATCAAAAGAAAGGTCGCCTCCTATGCTTTCAACCTACCTCTTGCCAACTTGCAAAAATACAAAAATAGAAAGTACTTAAATTCTGATTAATGGCGGGATTACTCAACCGCAATGGGGTTTAAATTTTTTTCTTGCTTCTCATCAAAAAAAATGAAAACACACAAGGCGCCCTTGAGATCACACACTCAATGCCCTTGTAAACTCTACTCTAATCTACCCTAATCCACGATTTTGCAATCAATGGAGCACTTAATAAGAAGTAATGGTTAACACCCTTCACTAACTTAGGTGTGCATTCCCCGGCAGCGGCGCCATTGTTTGGGACATCATAGCATAGCGGAGGCTACACTCCAACCCACACACTTATCAATCCGTGAATGCAACCCGGTTAGCGCATAGAGGCTATCCCGAATGGGAGAAGAAGAGTTAACCACACACCAATGACCTCTAGTCCTACTCAATCCTTCTCAACACTCAAATAATCAATCTTACATAGTCAAAGCATCAAGATTAGGCTACACTTAAGCACACAAATGCAACTTATGCAAGGAACCTAATATGCAAAGAGCTATCACACAAGCCTCAACTACACATTATTTCAAGCACAAGCTTCATTACAAGCACTCTACAACTCACAAATCAAAACATCATTAAGAAATCTAGATTAGCAAGAGTGTAGACCAAAACCTCATATCATTGAAAATGTAAAGAATAGAAAGTACATGATTGAAACAAGAATGGAGATGGGGAGCCTTGGGAAAGCACTTGAGAAGGAGCTATGGAGCAAGCTCTCTCTATGAGCCTCTCAACCAAATGACCAAAGAGTGTGCTCCCTCTCTCAAATGGGCCACCTTTTATACAAAAATTCTAGAACTCCCAAAAGTTCCCATGTGGGATTATTGTCAAGCCCCCTCCCACATTCATCTACAACTTTGAACTCTTTTCAAGAGCCCTAAGTGTCTTTTTTGTTGCATCCTTGTATTGATCTTCATTTGCATGCAACACTTGCTTAAAACATTGAAGCAAACATCTATAAGACAGGATGAAAACCTTCAAAACCAAACATCCTGAATGCCTTAATAGTGAGAAGCAAAATGCCTTGTGTTGAATGCAATCAAACGACCATCCCAATCCTCATTGTGCATACAAGGCACCTGTTCTTCTATACTGCATATATTGTAAAACCTTTGACCATGATACTAAAAAGTGTCCCACCTTATCTACGATGGACTCAAAACCTCCCGTGCACCAAACAGAAATAGTCCAAGGGGTAAACACTGCTCAGGGAGTAGTTAATCGGACACTTCAGTGTTTCTAATGTCATGGACCTCACAAGGTGGCAGACTGCATAGTTTGGAATACTTCCATGCCCATAGTCTCTGACATCTTGTGACCAATGTGTGGATATGGCATTGATCACATATTCCAAGATCGCCCAAGACGACTTGCTTCAATGCAACTTGTCTCACAAAATATAACTCTTAACATCTGAAGTGTACAAAATGAGCAATTGTCCACAGTGTCCTTGAATGTGCTTACATGCTTACAAGCCAAGGCACGACAAACAGTCAAAAAGAATGCAAAAGACAATACCCCAGGGGAGGAAGCTCGACCCGTATACATTGCTAAGGACTTAACTTCAGTTGAAGAAGATAAGCTCATCGCTCTCCTTAAGGAATTTAAGGACTCTTTCACTTGGAATTACAAGGAAATGATATAGCATACGATTCCAATCGTGGAAGGGTCAAGGCCAACCAAGCAAAAATCATACCAGATGAATCCTAAGTATGCGACAATTGTAAAGGAGGAAATAGACAAGCTCATTGCTGCAGATTTCATCTATGAAATCGAACATACGGATTGGTTATCCACCAATCATAATAGTGCCAAAAAAGAATGGAAAACTTAGGGTATGTGTTGATCTTAAAAAGGTCAACGCAGCTATTAGGAAAGACCATTATCCATTGCCATATATAGAACATGTTTTGGAAAGAGTGGCTAGGGAAGAAGCAGCTTCTTGGATGGATTCTCCGGTTACAATAAGGTGTCCATAGCACCAGAGGACCAGTATAAGACAACTTTCAATACAATGTGGGGGACATTTGCATACAAGGTTATGCCCTTCGGCCTCACCAATGGTTGATGTGCACAGCCTTCAAGGACTACTTATAGAAGTGGTTGGAGGTATTCATTGATGATCTGTGTGTGCACTCTCAATATAGGCAGACCATCTGGCCTGCTTAAGGAAAGTGTTCGAGCAATGTCAATTATATCGTATATCCCTGAACCCTTTAAAGTGTCAGTTTTGGGTCAAACATGGTGTGATATTGGGACACATTGTCTCAAACAATGGTATATCCATGGATGATAGCAAGGTCAAGCTCATATTGGAGCTGCCCACCGCCCACCAATTACAAGGGTGTGCAAAGATTTATGGGCCATGTAGGGTATTATTGCCGCTTCATAATTTTCTATCCTGAAATAGCCAGACCATTATACAAGCTCCTCATTGTCTTTGAATCGACTAAGGAATGCCAAGAAGCATATGATCGACTAAAGAAAGCATTGGCTAGCACGCCAATTTTACGACCCTCCAATTGGGATCTCATATATTACCTGCATATGCATGCATCAAATTTTGCTATTGGTTGTGTACGAGCCTAGCCTGGTGAGTTCAAATTGGACTATCCAGTTTGCTTTGCTAGTCGTCAGTTAAATGATGCAAAGGTAAACTACACCACCATAGAGAGGGAAGGATTGGCCATGGTTTATGCCGTCAAGAAATATCGACATTACCTCTTGGCCAACAAATTCATATTCTTCGTAGACCATCAAGCCTTATAATACCTGGTGAATAAGCCTTGCACCATGGGGAGAATCACACGATGGTTGCTATTATAATACCTGGTGAATAAGCCTTGCACCATGGGGAGTAAATGAAGTTTTGGGCTTCAACTGGCATCAACAAGGGGGTTCTCTTCCACATAGGAAGACAAAAGTGGCTCCAACATCACCTTATGAGGTTCAAAGGTCCATGAACAATGAAGATGGTGTGTGAAAAAATTCCATAGATATGTCAGTGGTGATTGAATTTTTCTAAGAAGATTTATCAGCATTTGCCATGTAGTTCTCACAGTGGAGAAGTCTTTGGCTCAAAGGATTCAACTCCTACACAGTCGAACTTAATCCTGACAAAAGAAGACAAAGTGGGGCAGTGGTTTTAGTGGAGGAGGATTAGCAGAGGAGTCGAAGAGTTGTCAGGTGTACCACCTAGCAACAATTTAGTAGAGGGGAATGTCACGTGCACACCCAATTGGTGTATAGGTGACATGGCATTCTAGGCATTCAAGAATTAATCCAACATTTACCAATCAGTTATGTGCAGCATTATATGGGACTGTTGCAGTACCTATAGCAGTACACAAGGCATCAACAACATTTAGGACATGCATCACATCAGGTCGAGGCATGGGGAACGAGCCGACAACAGTCGGAAGCCGATAGCAGCTATGGGTCATATATAAAGTCATGAAGATCTAGACATGTAGGCCGACAGCATAAGCCTAGTCGACCAGCACCATCATTCCATATATATAGAAAAGTGCATCATTCATTTTAGTTATCTCCTTCTTCCTAGTGTTTCCAGCCTAAGGAGAAAGGGAATCAATAGCATAGTCAGCATTCATCAGTTCATCTCTTGCCTCCTACATAGAGGAAAACTAGCTTCCAAAGGGTGGACCTCAGCATTGAAGAAAGGAATATTCATTCATCTCATCATCATTCAGCATATCTCTCTCTTCTTGAGAAGGATACTCATTTAGGATAGGCATAGAATTAGTGCATTTCCTTACACATGGAGTACCCATGAAATAGTGCTAGTGTGCTCTGGAATGCTGTTAGATGGTTTGAGTGTTGGATTTGCAAAAATTGGACACCATGCGTCTATAGGAAGCATGTAGTTTGCATGTAGGACAAAGCCAGCTCTTAGGGCTACCCTAAGAAGGGGATGTTGCATTCCTTTAATGTGCAAGAGGTAAGCCTTGTGCCACCCCAGGGGCCAACAAAGGCCCTAGGCTTTGCCTACCAGCCCCCATAGAAGTGTTGGGCAGGCTATCAGCTAGCTGAAGGGGCTTGGCCAAGTAGCCAAGTGGCTTTAGGTGACTTGCCCAGCTAGGCGGCCAAGCACAGAGGCTACACAACAGCCTGTACAGGCCTGGACAATAGCTAGGAGTAAGCGCATAATGGCCAAGGGGAATTAGTGTTTGCATTAGTAATCTATAAAATTTAATACAAAGCAAAGCTCACAAAGCATTACTTGGATAGACGAAGAAGGGGAATTAGTGTTTGCATTAGTAATCTATAAAATTTAATACATAGCAAAGCTCACAAAGCATTACTTGGATAGACGAAGAAGGGGTGTGGACAGGACGCGGCAGCGTGACGGGCGGTGATAGCTGATCGTAAATCTACTTGGAAGATGGCCTCAAGGTAAGCTCTCTTTTTCATGTATTCCTTAAAAGCTCTTTGTTTATTGCACCCTTGGGTGTCGGGTTTAGGTTTAGCTTAGTGCATTAAGCTCTAAACACAAAGATTATGCATGCTTAAATATTATGCATAAAGCATAAGGTATAGAGCTTATGCATATGCTTTATTCATAAAGCATGCATTAAGCTTAATGCATGAATTGAGCTTTATTCAATCATAAAGCATGAATTGAGCTCTATGCCTGCATTAAGCTTTATGCATAAGATTTATGCATAGAGATTAATGCATTACGATCTATGCATAGAGCTTAATGCATTAAGATTTATGTATTAAGCTTAATGAATTAGGCTTTATGTATAGAGCTTAATGCATGATTCTTGCATTAAGCTTTGTGCATAAAGCTTAAAGTATGTGCTCTTTTTTCTTGCATTAAGCTTTAAGAAGAAGGTGCATAAAGCTGAAAGTATGTGTTTATTTTCTCTCATAAATGTATTACTTTAGAATCACTTTTTTTCATGTTATGTTTTGTAGCTCTATGCATGCATTAAGCTCTATGCATAGGCTTTATGCATAGAGCCATTAAGCTCTATTCATAAGCTTTATGCATAGAGCTTCATGCATGCTTCTTGCATTAACCCTTAAACATATGCATAAAAGTTAAAGTATGTGCTCTTTTTTTCTCATAAATGTGTTACTATTCTTTCATGTTATGTTTTGTAGGTCTTGCATTGTTGTCCTCTCTTGCGACTTGAAATTGTTGAGGTAAGCTCTCCTATTCATGTAATCGTTAATGCAAGCTCATGTTTATTGTACCCTTGTGGATGATAGTTTTAAAGTTTAGCATAGTGCATAAGGCTTATAGCTTATGCATAAGCCTTATTCATAGAGCTTTAATCAAGCCTTATGCATAGAACTTTCAGTAAGCTTTATGCATAGAACTTAAGCTTTATGCAGCTTAAGCCTTATGCATAGAGCTTATGGCTTGTGTATAGACCTTATAGCTTATGCATAGAGATCTATGCATGCATTAAGCTCTATGCATAAGCTCTATGCATAGAGCTTAATGCATGCTTCTTACATTAAGCTTTAAGCATGTAAATTAAGCTTAAAGCATGTGCTCTTTTTTTTCATAAAT
Organism: Cibotium barometz; assembly: GCF_041138505.1. NCBI lineage: Eukaryota > Viridiplantae > Streptophyta > Polypodiopsida > Cyatheales > Cibotiaceae > Cibotium > Cibotium barometz. Next base: position 48,004,150 of record NC_141088.1, read on the forward strand.
GTGTTACTAGAATCACTTTTTTCATGTTATATTTTGTAGATCTTGAATTGTTTTCCCCTCCTTAGGCTTTACATTGTTGAGGTAAGCTCTCTTATTCATGTAATTGTTAACGCAAGCTCATGCTTATTACACCCTTGGGTGTTGGGTTTAGGGTTTAGCATAGTGCATAAGACTTATAGCTTACGCTCGCATAGAGCTTTAAAAAAGCTTTATATCCATAAAGTCTTATGCATGGAGCTTATAGCTTACGCTCGCATAGATCTTTAAAAAAGCTTTATATCCATAAAGTCTTATGCATGGAGCTTATGGCTTATGCCGCATAGAGCTCTAAACAAGCTTTATGCTCAGGGAGTTCACTACAAGTAAACCCCATATGTCACGTGCGTTCAAGGCCTATTTCAAAAATCCCTTATCTGTGAATTTTTTATGAATAAAACATACTCTTTTTCTATTCGTGTGAATACACCCTTTAAATGGTATCCTTCTGTATGTAAAAAATGTGTAAAAAGGGGATTTAAAAAATTCATTCTGTTGAACCCACAAACTACGCTCACATATTTATGAGTGACCCCCCCGAGGCTTTATGCATAAGGCTTATGCATAGATCTTTAAGTGTTCTTGTGTTATTTAAGCTTAGAGCGTTCTTATCTTATTCAAGCTCTTTAAGCATTCTTGTGTTAGAGCGGTGGAAAAGGTCTATATCCTATCTATAAAAAGATGCAAGGGAGAAGAGAGCTTGAGCTCTTGCAAGCACACACACACACTCACAAAACCCTAAAAGAGAACACATAAGGTGAGAGGCTGAAAAATCTTCTCCTTCTTCACACAACACTCAACACACCATATACAAAGATAAGAGTACACATAATATGAAAAGGTACTCAACCAAATACATACTAGGTTCTCTATAGTGTGAACCCAACTAAATGAGCTGGCGCTATAACTAAACCAGTCTCTAGAATGGCTGTCACACAGCCTGTCATCCCACTAGCCGCATATCACCCATGATCTCACCAACCATGCCAGTGGTGTAAGTGTGGGGCCTATCCCCCAAGCGGGTCGTTAGTGTCCACCGCCTCACTAGATGAGCTCAATATCTCAACACTCCCCCTCGAGCTCAACTCCATCTCATGTACACTAAGCAAAGCCCTGAATCTGTGGAGCTTCTCTGTACCCAATTCTTTGGTGAAGATGTCAGTGACCTGATCCTATGTGCTGACATAAACAAGGTCAATGTCTCTTGCCAAAACCTTCTCTCTGACAAAATGGTAGTGGACCTCTATATGCTTTGTGTGAGCATGAAAAACTAGGTTCCTAGCCAACTGTATATAGCTAACTGTATACTGCTAATGTTGTCACAGAAAATGCAACTTGTCTTTCCACTGATAGACCCAAATCTGCAAGTAGCTTTCTCAACCAAGCTACCTCACATACTGCCATAGTAGCACCTCTATACTCGGCCTCTGTGTGTACTGGATAGAGAAATCGTAGGTTGCTTCTTGCTACTCCAAGTCACAGCAGCACTCCCCAAAGAAAACATGAAGCCACTAGTAGATCTTCTATCTGAGATATTACCAGCCCAATCAGCATCTGTGTACCCATGTACACATATCTCTGTCCCAGTTTCATAAAATAGTCCATAATGCAAAGTAGACCTCACATACCTTAGTATGCGTCTCAATGCATCTAAATGCGGCTTTCGAGGAACCTGCATAAACTATCACCAACCCAACAACATAGCTCAAATCTAGCCTGGTGATCATCATGTAGATCAAACTTCCTACTATGTGCCTACGCATAGTAGGATCCTCCAAAATCTCTCCTAAATCTGCACTCAACTTGCCATTCTCATCCAATGGCACTGAGATAGGCTTACAGCCTGTCATACCACAATTGGACAACATGTCCAAGCCATACTGTCTCTCTGAAGTAATCCAATACCATGTGGTGACCTAATCGCCTCAATGCCCAAGAAATATCTGAGCTCCCCCAGATCCTTCATCTCAAAATTCTATTTAAGCAAGATCTTTACATCAAAGATCTCTGCATCATGGTACCCCGTAATGATCAGGTCATTTACATAGATGACAACAAGCACAACCCCTCTATCACTGTGTCTTAGATACAGCGCGAAATTTGCATTGGCTACATGAAAGCCAATAGTGATAAGATATTCAAAAATCTTATCACAGAACATGCTCTTCGTGCTTGTTTTAAGCCATACAAGGCTTTCTTCAACCTACAAACATGCTTGGGGTGACTCACATCCTCATAACCAGGTGGTTGCAACATATACACCTCTTCCTGCAAATCCCCATGCAAGAATGCATTCTTTACATCCATCTGATTTAAAGACCATCCATCTTTAAATCAGATGGATGTAAAGAATGCATTCTTTACATCCATCTGATTTAAAGACCATTGCTTTGGCGTAGCCACTGCTATCACAACTCTCACTGTTGCCATCTTGGCAACTGGGCTGATAGTCTCCTCATAATCAATGCCATATGTTTGCGCATATCCTTTGGCTACCAATCTAGCCCTTGTACCTACTTATGCTTCCATCACTGTTATGTTTTACTTTGAACACCCACTTGCATCCAGTGGCTTTCTTGCCTTTAGGCAATTTCACTAAATCCCAAGTCTCATTTCTATATAGTGCATCCATCTTCTCATCCATAGCTTTCTCCCAACACACATTTCCAACAGCCTCATCAATGCATGTGGGCTCTACAACAACCTGTACAACTTTTGCCATGTATGCATAGTGATGTGCCACATAACCATCATAGGTAAACCTCTGCACAGGATTCTTCACTCTCCCAGATCTTCGCAGCTTTGCATTCATGGCTTCCATAGCCTTGTTTACACTAGGTGTTCTCATAGAGCTGGTACCCCAAGATCCTCATCAAGGCTCATCTCTGACCACTAGACTCTCCATCAACATGAGAATGCCCTACAAAAATGTCAGGCATACTAAGGGGCTCAACCACTTTCTCTTTGCCTTTATGTGATGTACTAATCACATTTGCAGGACTGGTATTATGATGCAGTCTGCCACTCCATGGTCTATCAATTGAACCACTAGATAAGGACTCTCCTAGTCCACTCAAAGACTGTGATTGCTGACTTGCATTCTGTGCAACCACATTTCCACTCACATCAGCCCCAACAGCTTCTTTTTCAGTAGCATACCAGCTGTTCATCTCATCAAAAACAACATCCCTGCTTACCCTCAACTCATATGTAGTAGGGTTATAACACCTGTATCCCTTTTTCTCAAGGGAATACCCAATAAACACACATTTTTTAGCTTTTGGATCTAGCTTAGTCCTCAGCTCATCTAGCACATGCACATATGCAATGCATCCAAAGACTTTCAGATGAGACAAATCAGGTTTTCTGCCAATAAACCTCTCCTCTGGAGTTACATCATGTATGGCTGCAGTTGGAGTCCTATTCATGTGTAAACTGCTATAGAAACAGCCTCAGCCCAATAGCTATGCGGCATATTCTTCTCTCCTATCAATGCTCGCGCAATCTCAGCAATGTGCCTGTTTTTCCACTCAGCAACTCCATTTTGCTGTGGAGTGTATCTGCATGTAAACTGTCTCTGAATACCATTTTTCTTCAAGAATTCAGAGAACTCATTGGAGAAGTACTCTCCCCCTCCATCTGACCTTAGGCACTTTACATGTTTCCCTGTTTGCTTTTCAACCATAACTCTGAAATTCTGAAAATGAGTGAACACCTCACCCTTCTCCTTCATGAAGTATACCTGCACTTTCCTTGTGTGGTCATCAATAAATGTCACATAATACCTTCAGCCTCCCATAAACATGGTCTTCGTAGGACCCCATACATCTGAATGCACAACATCTAGTGCATTTCTACTCACATTTCTGCTCACATTTCTGTCACGTGGAAATACATGCTTTGTTTGCTTTCCAAATTGGCATGCTTCATATATTTTCTACATACCTTCAACTTTAAACTTTGGTAGCCCTGTCACAATTCCTTTAGTCTACATAGACTTCATTCTCTACACATTCACATGTCCAATTCTTTTATGCCAAATGTCTGTGTCTGCAACAATTCCTGAACCATTTGAAAACATCGCAGCACTCACTTCAGGCATGTTTACATTCAATGTAAACATTCTACCCCCACTCTGTTGCCTTTTTTGCAACCAACCTACACTTGTCTCTTTAAAGTCTTCAACATAACAACCATCAGGGTTAAACCGAACCTGCAAACCCTGCTGCTCAATCATCTGGCCAACTGAAACCAGATTCTTTGTTATGTTTGGAACATGAAGTATATCTGCAAGGTACTTCACTTTGCCATCCTGCATAGACAATGGCACATCCAACATGGGCAATTGGATGAGCAGTGTCATCCCCTATTTCCACAAAACCTGGTCTTTCAAGGTTTTTCATCTCCTTGAACCACTCCCCATGACTTGTCATGTGGTTCGAAGCACTTGAATCAACGTACCATACATCATCTTTATGTGCTACTTCAACATTTTCAGACATGGCATTAATGACATGCTGCATAACAAACAACCTTTCATTATCCTCATTGTTTCTGCTCGAGGATGCATAGTTGTTTTGTTGCAATTTTCCATTTTGCATGTCAGCCTGCTTCTTATAACAATCTGCCTGCACATGTCCAGGCTTACTCACAATAAAGGCATCCAAGTGTATCATTATACTGCCTTTGCCAATTTCCACGACCTCTTTGACTCCCCTTGCCTCTGAATTGGCCTCTTCCACGTGCATGTTGTTGTTGTTGTTAATTTTGGGATTGTTGTTTGCAGCTCTGCTTGCCACCATAATTCTGATTACCTGTTCGGCCACCTCCTTGGCCGCATCCACGGCCTCCTCTACCTCATCCTCTTCTTGAACTTGTGTAGAAGGCTTGTTGCTCTGAACTATTTTTGTTTTGTGAAGACTGTTGGTCTTCACCCAAGCTCTTCTCTTCTATAATCAACATAGACACCAAATCTGTGAAAATTGGGAATGTTTTCCCGAGTCTGAATAGACATCTTGAACGCCTTGTATTGTGGCCTGAGACCACATAGACAGACTTCCACCTTATCATCATCATCTACTGAAACACCAATAGATGCAAGGGATTTCACAATACCCTTTATCTTCAATGTATAGTCATTCATAGACATACTCTTTTTCTCCACAGTATGAAGTTCAATCTTCAACTGTATCTTTCGTGCCTTGGTATTCGTTTCATACAGTTTTACGAAGGTGTCCCACGCCTCCTTGGGAGACTTGGCATCCTGTATGTGCCCAATCATGGTGTCATGTGTATACTATAGGAGAGCCAATACATAACTTTCTTGGCTCCTTGGTTCCAATCCTTGAAGTCTTTTACATCTGCAGTAGTCGGATTGATCTCCGGTATCTCCGGTGCCTCTTTATATGCTCACCTTCTATGTAGTCTCAGTGACCCTTTCCCATCAGGAAATTTGTCAGCCTGAACCTCCAAGCATGGAAGTTGTTCTTATCAAGCTTCTTAGCAACAATCTGGTTTAGCCATCATTTGACATCTTTCCAGACACACAAATTTACCAGAAACAGCACTCTGGTTTGTCCTGCACACAAACTGCTGTATTTTCTGCAGCGGTACTGTACTGGCCTCAAATGTCACAACCAGTGGCCTCAATGTGCATACATACACCCAATGGCAACTGTTTGTTGAGATATTCAAGCTCGATGTCAGTGTGAGTCAGCTATGCTATGTGCTGGCAGATTAGGTAGGAACATGTGTGAGACATAAATGACCACGTGTCCAGCTGGTCATAGTGTGTGGACATTAGCTAGGGTTAGTAGAGTGTGGACACAACTCATTGTGTGTTGTGTGGATTATGGATTAGTGCATTATGCTTTGTGTGAGAGTGGACATGGCTTCCCTCTATGGTTAGGGTTTGCAATAGACATTAGGGTTTTCTCCTGTGTGTGTGTCTCCTCCTCCTCTACCGTTCTTTCAACATGGTATCAGAGCCTTGTGCTGTTTATTAGGGTTTAGTAGCAATGATGGAACTGCAAATCATTTGTTTGCCATGAAGCATGTTGTGGGTTCTATGACAACAAATGCTGAGAATGATGATACATGGTATATGGACTCAGGAGCATCAAATCATATGACATGCCATGGTGAATGGTTTGAGCACATGAAGCCAATGGATGTCAAAGGCTATGTGGAAACAGGTGATGATACCCAGCATGTCATTACACATGTTGGAAGTGTACCATTGGTCATGCATAATGGTCAGACAAAGTCTATGTCAGATGTGCTGTATGTGCCTTCGATCACTAAAAGCTTGGCCTCAGTTGGTCAAATGGTAGAACAGGGATTACAGGTTAGATTCAATGAGCATGGATGCTTCGTTGAAGACTTTAAACATGGATGTAGAGTGATTGCTAAAGGCAAGAAAGAAGGAAGACTGTTTAAGCTGGATGCTGGAATTCCTGAGCTAAAATCAGCCATGTTCTCAAAGAGCAGGAATGTGGTACAGGACATTGATATGTGGCACAAGAGGATTGGCCATGTCAATATACAGAGATTAAAGAACATGCAAACAAGAGGCATTGTCAATGGATTGCCTAGGTTCAAATATGATGGACATATGCATGTTTGTGAAGCCTGTCAGTTTGGGAAGCAGGCAAGATTGAGATTTCCTAGAGAAGGAAATATGAGTAACAGGCCACTTGAGATAGTACACAGTGATGTATGGGGTCCTGCACAAAACCCATCTATCAAAGGCAGTTTATACTATGTTACATTCATTGATGACTTTAGCAGGATGACATGGATATACTTTCTCAGGGAGAAGAGAGAAGTATTGGAAAAATTCATGGATTTCAAAGCTTTTGCAGAAAAGCAGTATGGCTGTTGGATTAAATGTCTAAGGACAGATGGAGGTGGTGAATACACCTCAAAAGCTTTTGAGCATTTCTTGAGGAAGCATGGAATAAGGAGACAATTGACATGCAGGTATACACCTCAGCAGAATGGTGTGGCTGAGAGAAAGAATAGAGTTATATGTGAAGTGGCAAGGGCAATGCTTAATGAAAAGAGCATGCCAGATTACTATTGGGCAGAAGCATGTGCTACTGCAGTTTATATATTGAACAAAACACCTACAGCAGCCATTCATGGAAGCACGCCAGAGATGCGGCTCACAGGTCACAGGCCAGACATTGGACATCTTAAAGTTTTTGGATGCATAGCTTATGTGCATGTGCCTGATGAAAGAAGAAGGAAGTTGGATCCTAAGGCAGAGAAATGTGTATTTGTGGGATATGCACAGGATCGAAAAGCCTACAAGTGTTATAATCCACAAACTAGACAAGTGGTCATCTCACGTGATGTGGTGTTTGATGAGCTTGCTAGTTGGTACAAGGCAAAAGATGAAGGTGTTATTGAGTCACTTGAGGCTGATGTACATGTGAACTTGCCACCACAAGCAAGTTCTAGTTCTACTACTATGTCTGGGCCAGCAGCAAACAGAAGCTGAGAGCAGCAGTGTACGTCCATGGTCAGGACGTTTGAGGCATGAGAGTGTAAGCACTGGGAGTAGTGCTATGGATAAAGGCAAAAAGAAAGTCGAAGGAATTGGAATCATAGGATATGAGTCCTCTAGTTCCGAGAGTTTGGATGAGGAGCTTGGCATACCTGTTTTACGCACACCTGGTGCTAGACAGGATAGATATGTGCCACCACATGCTAGAGTCACAGGTGTACAGAGTGACCCGCATGCATTGCGGAGATCCCAGAGGGTCAGATATCCTGTTGACAGGTTGACATACAGAGATTTTGCTATGCACTATGCATACATGACATCTATGGTGAAGCATGTGGAACCTACATGCTATACAGAGGCTATTGGAGAGCATGTATGGGAAAAAGCAATGGATGTGGAGATGGACGCATTGGTCCATAATGATACATGGGACTTGGTTGCACTACCAAAGGATAAGAATGTTATTGGATGTAAATGGGTTTACAAAGTGAAGTGCAAATCTGATGGTTCTATTGAAAGACATAAGGCAAGATTGGTAGCAAAGGGTTATGCACAGACCCAAGGATTGGATTATGATGAGACGTTTAGCCCAGTGGCTAAGATGGGCACAGTGAGAGCAGTCATTGCTATGACTGCAGCTAATGGCTGGGAAATGCATCAGATGGATGTTAAGAATGCATTTCTGAATGGAGACTTACAAGAGGAAGTGTACATGGCACAGCCAGAAGGGTATGTACACCCTAGATATCCCACTCACGTATGCAGGTTGAAAAAGGCATTATATGGTCTGAAGCAAGCACCACGTGCTTGGAGTGATAAGATGAGCAGATATCTTATCTCACTTGGTTTTCAGACTTCTACAGCAGACTCTTCACTGTATGTGAAGAAGACACAGCATGGGATTGTTTTACTAGTCATCTATGTGGATGACTTGATTATTACAGGTGATCATAGTGCAGATGTGATACATGTCAAGAAAGCTTTGAGTGGGCAATTTGACATGAAAGATCTTGGTGAGTTGAGATACTTCCTTGGCATTGAAGTGGTGAAAGATCATGCAGGTACTTGGTTAGTACAGCGCCAATATGCCTTGGATATGTTGGCAAAGTATGGCATGACAGGGTGTAAACCTATGAGTACACCATTGGAGCAAAATGTAAAGTTGCGGGCTGATTATGGCAAGGAATTGGATGATCCTTCTATGTACAGGAAGATGGTTGGTAGTCTCATATACATGACTATCACACGCCCAGATTTGAGTTATGCAGTGGGGCTAGTTAGCCAGTTTATGCAGAGCCCCAAGAAACCACATTTGGATGCAGTGAGACGCATCATGAGATATGTGAAGACCACAGCACATTATGGTCTATTTTATGAGAGTGGTAAAAGCTTGGAGCTACATGGCTACACAGATGCTGATTGGGCAGGTAGCGCATATGACAGGAGGTCTACTAGTGGATATGCTTTTACACTTGGAAGTGCCGTGGTGAGTTGGAGTAGCAAAAAGCAACCTACAGTTGCTTTGTCCAGTACAGAGGCTGAGTACAGAGGAGCAGCCATTGCTACTTGTGAGGCTATATGGTTAAAGAGTCTCTTGGCAGATTTATGTGAGCCTCTTGATGGCAAAGTTGTCATTCATTGTGACAACATGAGCAGTATACAGTTGGCAAAGAATCCAGTGTTTCATGTGAGGACCAAACATATAGAGGTCCATTATCACTTTGTCAGAGAAAAGGTGCTGGATGGTACAGTTGATCTTCAGTATGTGAAGACTGATGAGCAGGTGGCTAATATCTTCACGAAGCCACTTAGCAGGGAGAAGTTTGAGTACTTCCGGACTATGTTGGGAGTACATGGGATGAGCTTGAGGGGGAGTGTTGAGAGTGTTGATATCCCAAGCTCATCTACATCTTCATCGGCAGTACATCGTGAGCTTGAGAGGGGCTGTTGAGATATTCAAGCTCGATGTCAGTGTGAGTCAGCTATGCTATGTGCTGGTAGATTAGGTAGAAACGTGTGTGAGACATAAATGACCGCGTGTCCAGCTGGTCATAGTGTGTGGACATTAGCTAGGGTTAGTAGAGTGTGGACACAACTCTTTGTGTGTTGTGTGGATTATGGATTAGTGCATTATGCTTTGTGTGAGAGTGGACATGGCTTCCCTCTATGGTTAGGGTTTGCAATAGACATTAGGGTTTGCTCCTGTGTGTGTGTCTCCTCCTCCTCTACCGTTCTTTCAACACTGTTGACCTCCTTGTAGCACACACAATGTCTACACAACCAATCTGTCTTCCTGCAGTTCTTAAAACAAAGTTTTGCATAGAAATGATGACTTACACAGTGCTCGAAATCGCCGGCTTTTTGAAAAACAGAGGTCCTAACGCACCCGAAACGCGTTTTTGGCCCGAAAAATTTTGTCTGATAGGATATTTTAGTTGCCCTATAGCTTTACTCCCGCGAAGAAAGCTCCTCAATCAGAGATCATTGCTGGTGCCTCCCGTAGAGCTCCCGAGACAAGGGTGTAGTTGCCAACACAAATTGGGAAGAGTAGTTGAAGCTCTTAACCTCGTACCACTTTCTGTGCTTCTCTTGCTTACAGCTCAGCCCTTAGCATGAACCAAGCTCTGATACCATGAAAAGATGTAGGGGAGAAGAGAGCTTGAGCTCTTGCAAGCACACACACTCACAAAACCCTAAAAGAGAACACACAAGGTGAGAGGCTGAAAAATCTTCTTCTTCTTCACACAACACTCAACACACCATACACAAAGATAAGAGTACACACAATATGATAAGGTACTCAACCAAATACATACTAGGGTTCTCTATAGTGTGAACCCAACTAAATGAGCTAGCGCTATAACTATGCCAGTCTCTAGAATGGCTCTCACACAGCCTGTCATTCCACTGGCCGCATATCACCCATGATCTCACCAACCATGCCAGTGGTGTAAGTGTGGGTCCTATCCCCCAGGCGGTTCATCATCAGTGTCCACCGCCTCACTAGATGAGCTCGATATCTCAACAATCTACATATCCAAACTCGAGTATCCCGAGCATCATTTTATCTCTTGAGATAAACTCCAATGTTCTTATTCTCCTCATTTATTTGGTTTACACTCTTTGGTTCCAAGGTTTCAATTTTTATATTCTCTTATGCTTTATGTAGATTGAAAGCTTATGGCTTATGTATAAAGCTTATGCATAGAGCTTATGTATAGAGGTTATGCATAGAGCTTATGGCTTATGCATAAAGCTTATGGCTTATGTATAGAGTGTATGCATGCATAGAGATTATGCATAAACCTTATTTATAGAGCTTTAGGCATAAGCCTTATGCATGGCATAAGCTCTGTGCATAAGCCATAAGCCATAAGCATAAACTCTATGCATAAGGTGTATGCATAGAACTCTATGCATGTATAAGGTATACACAAAATAGATTTTCTTTTTAAGTCCTCCTTATTCTATAAACATGATAACTTCATTTTTATAATGTAAATATGTGAGGGAAGTATCCAAAGTCAAGAAGCCTAGCAGCTCGTCGTTCAGTGTCCATCATTAATTATCCAGATATGGAGTGACTCTCATAGATGGCCACAAGTTTGTCACATCGGTATGGGAGAGAGAATGTGTGGAACATTTTTGCTCCACCCTCGATTTGTTCCATAGTTAACCGTACACCTATGGTGGGGGGTAATCCCCGATGGGTGGTTCTACTCCTAGGTTATGCACTCTTATACCCTTATCCACTCCCATATTGGAGGATCTAGTCCATTTCAAGGTTTTGGGCCTTCACGTGAAGGTTGCAACAAGTCCACTCCCCTTACTTCTATGGCACCTAGTCCACAACTTAGTACCATATCCTTGTTAAATAGGAGGTCCGCCTCTTCTCCTCATTCTAGTGGGGCTCATCATTCTAGTGGGGGTGGCTGCGAGGTAATTTTGGAGGCAATAATAGATCTGCTTCCAATTTCCCATCAAAGGATGTGCAAGCACATCAAGTGGGTGATCCAAATACCTATGACCCTGCGACAATTCCTTATCGTGTGAGGAGGGAATATGGGAGTATCATTGAGGATAGCAAGGGGAAGCATGTTATAGCACACATGCATCATCTTGTAAATCTTGAGTTGAGAAATATTTGGGACATTAATTAGATAAATAAAGATAATGCAAAGAAGCAATACATTCTAAGTTTATTGAAGATAGATTTTCCTTTGCCACACCCTGACTTATAGTTTAATGACCTTAAGATATTGGATCGTATGTAGGGACATGTGAGTCATAGGAAATCATTGATTGCTAAGGCCATCAAGCGTGGTAGTATCGAGCCGGAGAATCACATAAATATTGGAAGAAGGCCAAAAAGACATACCGAGAAAATATTGATCTATTCAAGCAAGAAAGAGAAGCATCCCAAGTATGACAACATAGAAGAGGGGCTTATCATCTTGGATCGAGTGGAACGCTATATCTCCTTGCTCAATTTGTAAGTATTTTAGCCCTTAATTTTTGTATTCTTAACTTTGATTTTCAAAGAATTAAAACTTATATAAATTTTTCTTTTCTAATGTGTGTTTAATGTAGGAAAATGTGGTGGACCGTTCTCCTTCTCGTGTGGGGAGTATGATTATGCTTATTGCAATGGAATCTCCACCACGTTTGAATGGTTGCATCAACAGGGTGTCACGTTGAACTATGAAGCTATGTCCGATGTAAGTTACTTATTTGAACAAGTTTTAAAAGTTTAAATTCCTTTGGTTTTATAAGCTTTATCTAATTTGTGTTTTAATATTACTTAATCTTGTGTGATATAGGAAGATAAAGAAGAGGTAATAGGAGAGGAGAATGAGGAGGATGATGCGGAGGAGGAGGAGGATGAGTAGATACCAACCTATTGTGTTTTATGTCATGTAGATCCATACTCGATATAGCTCGTCTTTTATGGAATTTTGGATGTAACTCGCCTTTTATGGTATTTTGAATTTATTACAAATAAGATTTCTTGAGTTACTATGTTTCAAATGTTTATTTATACAAATTAGAACTCTCTTCAATATATTGAATTAAAATTAAAATGGAGAAGATTGGAAAACCAGCCCCCATAGAAGTGTTGGGCAGGCTATCAGCTAGCTGAAGGGGCTTGGCCAAGTAGCCAAGTGGCTTTAGGTGACTTGCCCAGCTAGGCGGCCAAGCACAGAGGCTGCACAACAGCCTGTACAGGCCTGGACAATAGCTAGGAGTAAGCGCATAATGGCCAAGGGGAATTAGTGTTTGCATTAGTAATCTATAAAATTTAATACAAAGCAAAGCTCACAAAGCATTACTTGGATAGACGAAGAAGGGGAATTAGTGTTTGCATTAGTAATCTATAAAATTTAATACAAAGCAAAGCTCACAAAGCATTACTTGGATAGACGAAGAAGGGGTGTGGACAGGACGCGGCAGCGTGACGGGCGGTGATAGCTGATCGTAAATCTACTTGGAAGATGGCCTCAAGGTAAGCTCTCTTTTTCATGTATTCCTTAAAAGCTCTTTGTTTATTGCACCCTTGGGTGTCGGGTTTAGGTTTAGCTTAGTGCATTAAGCTCTAAACACAAAGATTATGCATGCTTAAATATTATGCATAAAGCATAAGGTATAGAGCTTATGCATATGCTTTATTCATAAAGCATGCATTAAGCTTAATGCATGAATTGAGCTTTATTCAATCATAAAGCATGAATTGAGCTCTATGCCTGCATTAAGCTTTATGCATAAGATTTATGCATAGAGATTAATGCATTACGATCTATGCATAGAGCTTAATGCATTAAGATTTATGTATTAAGCTTAATGAATTAGGCTTTATGTATAGAGCTTAATGCATGATTCTTGCATTAAGCTTTGTGCATAAAGCTTAAAGTATGTGCTCTTTTTTCTTGCATTAAGCTTTAAGAAGAAGGTGCATAAAGCTGAAAGTATGTGTTTATTTTCTCTCATAAATGTATTACTTTAGAATCACTTTTTTTCATGTTATGTTTTGTAGCTCTATGCATGCATTAAGCTCTATGCATAGGCTTTATGCATAGAGCCATTAAGCTCTATTCATAAGCTTTATGCATAGAGCTTCATGCATGCTTCTTGCATTAACCCTTAAACATATGCATAAAAGTTAAAGTATGTGCTCTTTTTTTCTCATAAATGTGTTACTATTCTTTCATGTTATGTTTTGTAGGTCTTGCATTGTTGTCCTCTCTTGCGACTTGAAATTGTTGAGGTAAGCTCTCCTATTCATGTAATCGTTAATGCAAGCTCATGTTTATTGTACCCTTGTGGATGATAGTTTTAAAGTTTAGCATAGTGCATAAGGCTTATAGCTTATGCATAAGCCTTATTCATAGAGCTTTAATCAAGCCTTATGCATAGAACTTTCAGTAAGCTTTATGCAGCTTAAGCCTTATGCATAGAGCTTATGGCTTGTGTATAGACCTTATAGCTTATGCATAGAGATCTATGCATGCATTAAGCTCTATGCATAAGCTCTATGCATAGAGCTTAATGCATGCTTCTTACATTAAGCTTTAAGCATGTAAATTAAGCTTAAAGCATGTGCTCTTTTTTTTCATAAATGTGTTACTAGAATCACTTTTTTCATGTTATATTTTGTAGATCTTGAATTGTTTTCCCCTCCTTAGGCTTTACATTGTTGAGGTAAGCTCTCTTATTCATGTAATTGTTAACGCAAGCTCATGCTTATTACACCCTTGGGTGTTGGGTTTAGGGTTTAGCATAGTGCATAAGACTTATAGCTTACGCTCGCATAGAGCTTTAAAAAAGCTTTATATCCATAAAGTCTTATGCATGGAGCTTATAGCTTACGCTCGCATAGATCTTTAAAAAAGCTTTATATCCATAAAGTCTTATGCATGGAGCTTATGGCTTATGCCGCATAGAGCTCTAAACAAGCTTTATGCTCAGGGAGTTCACTACAAGTAAACCCCATATGTCACGTGCGTTCAAGGCCTATTTCAAAAATCCCTTATCTGTGAATTTTTTATGAATAAAACATACTCTTTTTCTATTCGTGTGAATACACCCTTTAAATGGTATCCTTCTGTATGTAAAAAATGTGTAAAAAGGGGATTTAAAAAATTCATTCTGTTGAACCCACAAACTACGCTCACATATTTATGAGTGACCCCCCCGAGGCTTTATGCATAAGGCTTATGCATAGATCTTTAAGTGTTCTTGTGTTATTTAAGCTTAGAGCGTTCTTATCTTATTCAAGCTCTTTAAGCATTATCCTATCTATAAAAAGATGCAAGGGAGAAGAGAGCTTGAGCTCTTGCAAGCACACACACACACTCACAAAACCCTAAAAGAGAACACATAAGGTGAGAGGCTGAAAAATCTTCTCCTTCTTCACACAACACTCAACACACCATATACAAAGATAAGAGTACACATAATATGAAAAGGTACTCAACCAAATACATACTAGGTTCTCTATAGTGTGAACCCAACTAAATGAGCTGGCGCTATAACTAAACCAGTCTCTAGAATGGCTGTCACACAGCCTGTCATCCCACTAGCCGCATATCACCCATGATCTCACCAACCATGCCAGTGGTGTAAGTGTGGGGCCTATCCCCCAAGCGGGTCGTTAGTGTCCACCGCCTCACTAGATGAGCTCAATATCTCAACACTCCCCCTCGAGCTCAACTCCATCTCATGTACACTAAGCAAAGCCCTGAATCTGTGGAGCTTCTCTGTACCCAATTCTTTGGTGAAGATGTCAGTGACCTGATCCTATGTGCTGACATAAACAAGGTCAATGTCTCTTGCCAAAACCTTCTCTCTGACAAAATGGTAGTGGACCTCTATATGCTTCGTGTGAGCATGAAAAACTAGGTTCCTAGCCAACTGTATATAGCTAACTGTATACTGCTAATGTTGTCACAGAAAATGCAACTTGTCTTTCCACTGATAGACCCAAATCTGCAAGTAGCTTTCTCAACCAAGCTACCTCACATACTGCCATAGTAGCACCTCTATACTCGGCCTCTGTGTGTACTGGATAGAGAAATCGTAGGTTGCTTCTTGCTACTCCAAGTCACAGCAGCACTCCCCAAAGAAAACATGAAGCCACTAGTAGATCTTCTATCTGAGATATTACCAGCCCAATCAGCATCTGTGTACCCATGTACACATATCTCTGTCCCAGTTTCATAAAATAGTCCATAATGCAAAGTAGACCTCACATACCTTAGTATGCGTCTCAATGCATCTAAATGCGGCTTCCGAGGAACCTGCATAAACTATCACCAACCCAACAACATAGCTCAAATCTAGCCTGGTGATCATCATGTAGATCAAACTTCCTACTATGTGCCTACGCATAGTAGGATCCTCCAAAATCTCTCCTAAATCTGCACTCAACTTGCCATTCTCATCCAATGGCACTGAGATAGGCTTACAGCCTGTCATACCACAATTGGACAACATGTCCAAGCCATACTGTCTCTCTGAAGTAATCCAATACCATGTGGTGACCTAATCGCCTCAATGCCCAAGAAATATCTGAGCTCCCCCAGATCCTTCATCTCAAAATTCTATTTAAGCAAGATCTTTACATCAAAGATCACTGCATCATGGTACCCCGTAATGATCAGGTCATTTACATAGATGACAACAAGCACAACCCCTCTATCACTGTGTCTTAGATACAGCGCGAAATTTGCATTGGCTACATGAAAGCCAATAGTGATAAGATATTCAAAAATCTTATCACAGAACATGCTCTTCGTGCTTGTTTTAAGCCATACAAGGCTTTCTTCAACCTACAAACATGCTTGGGGTGACTCACATCCTCATAACCAGGTGGTTGCAACATATACACCTCTTCCTGCAAATCCCCATGCAAGAATGTATTCTTTACATCCATCTGATTTAAAGACCATCCATCTTTAAATCAGATGGATGTAAAGAATGCATTCTTTACATCCATCTGATTTAAAGACCATTGCTTTGACGTAGCCACTGCTATCACAACTCTCACTGTTGCCATCTTGGCAACTGGGCTGATAGTCTCCTCATAATCAATGCCATATGTTTGCGCATATCCTTTGGCTACCAATCTAGCCCTTGTACCTACTTATGCTTCCATCACTGTTATGTTTTACTTTGAACACCCACTTGCATCCAGTGGCTTTCTTGCCTTTAGGCAATTTCACTAAATCCCAAGTCTCATTTCTATATAGTGCATCCATCTTCTCATCCATAGCTTTCTCCCAACACACATTTCCAACAGCCTCATCAATGCATGTGGGCTCTACAACAACCTGTACAACTTTTGCCATGTATGCATAGTGATGTGCCACATAACCATCATAGGTAAACCTCTGCACAGGATTCTTCACTCTCCCAGATCTTCGCAGCTTTGCATTCATGGCTTCCATAGCCTTGTTTACACTAGGTGTTCTCATAGAGCTGGTACCCCAAGATCCTCATCAAGGCTCATCTCTGACCACTAGACTCTCCATCAACATGAGAATGCCCTACAAAAATGTCAGGCATACTAAGGGGCTCAACCACTTTCTCTTTGCCTTTATGTGATGTACTAATCACATTTGCAGGACTGGTATTATGATGCAGTCTGCCACTCCATGGTCTATCAATTGAACCACTAGATAAGGACTCTCCTAGTCCACTCAAAGACTGTGATTGCTGACTTGCATTCTGTGCAACCACATTTCCACTCACATCAGCCCCAACAGCTTCTTTTTCAGTAGCATACCAGCTGTTCATCTCATCAAAAACAACATCCCTGCTTACCCTCAACTCATATGTAGTAGGGTTATAACACCTGTATCCCTTTTTCTCAAGGGAATACCCAATAAACACACATTTTTTAGCTTTTGGATCTAGCTTAGTCCTCAGCTCATCTAGCACATGCACATATGCAATGCATCCAAAGACTTTCAGATGAGACAAATCAGGTTTTCTGCCAATAAACCTCTCCTCTGGAGTTACATCATGTATGGCTGCAGTTGGAGTCCTATTCATGTGTAAACTGCTATAGAAACAGCCTCAGCCCAATAGCTATGCGGCATATTCTTCTCTCCTATCAATGCTCGCGCAATCTCAGCAATGTGCCTGTTTTTCCACTCAGCAACTCCATTTTGCTGTGGAGTGTATCTGCATGTAAACTGTCTCTGAATACCATTTTTCTTCAAGAATTCAGAGAACTCATTGGAGAAGTACTCTCCCCCTCCATCTGACCTTAGGCACTTTACATGTTTCCCTGTTTGCTTTTCAACCATAACTCTGAAATTCTGAAAATGAGTGAACACCTCACCCTTCTCCTTCATGAAGTATACCTGCACTTTCCTTGTGTGGTCATCAATAAATGTCACATAATACCTTCAGCCTCCCATAAACATGGTCTTCGTAGGACCCCATACATCTGAATGCACAACATCTAGTGCATTTCTACTCACATTTCTGCTCACATTTCTGTCACGTGGAAATACATGCTTTGTTTGCTTTCCAAATTGGCATGCTTCATATATTTTCTACATACCTTCAACTTTAAACTTTGGTAGCCCTGTCACAATTCCTTTAGTCTACATAGACTTCATTCTCTACACATTCACATGTCCAATTCTTTTATGCCAAATGTCTGTGTCTGCAACAATTCCTGAACCATTTGAAAACATCGCAGCACTCACTTCAGGCATGTTTACATTCAATGTAAACATTCTACCCCCACTCTGTTGCCTTTTTTGCAACCAACCTACACTTGTCTCTTTAAAGTCTTCAACATAACAACCATCAGGGTTAAACCGAACCTGCAAACCCTGCTGCTCAATCATCTGGCCAACTGAAACCAGATTCTTTGTTATGTTTGGAACATGAAGTATATCTGCAAGGTACTTCACTTTGCCATCCTGCATAGACAATGGCACATCCAACATGGGCAATTGGATGAGCAGTGTCATCCCCTATTTCCACAAAACCTGGTCTTTCAAGGTTTTTCATCTCCTTGAACCACTCCCCATGACTTGTCATGTGGTTCGAAGCACTTGAATCAACGTACCATACATCATCTTTATGTGCTACTTCAACATTTTCAGACATGGCATTAATGACATGCTGCATAACAAACAACCTTTCATTATCCTCATTGTTTCTGCTCGAGGATGCATAGTTGTTTTGTTGCAATTTTCCATTTTGCATGTCAGCCTGCTTCTTATAACAATCTGCCTGCACATGTCCAGGCTTACTCACAATAAAGGCATCCAAGTGTATCATTATACTGCCTTTGCCAATTTCCACGACCTCTTTGACTCCCCTTGCCTCTGAATTGGCCTCTTCCACGTGCATGTTGTTGTTGTTGTTAATTTTGGGATTGTTGTTTGCAGCTCTGCTTGCCACCATAATTCTGATTACCTGTTCGGCCACCTCCTTGGCCGCATCCACGGCCTCCTCTACCTCATCCTCTTCTTGAACTTGTGTAGAAGGCTTGTTGCTCTGAACTATTTTTGTTTTGTGAAGACTGTTGGTCTTCACCCAAGCTCTTCTCTTCTATAATCAACATAGACACCAAATCTGTGAAAATTGGGAATGTTTTCCCGAGTTTGAATAGACATCTTGAACGCCTTGTATTGTGGCCCGAGACCACATAGACAGACTTCCACCTTATCATCATCATCTACTGAAACACCAATAGATGCAAGGGATTTCACAATACCCTTTATCTTCAATGTATAGTCATTCATAGACATACTCTTTTTCTCCACAGTATGAAGTTCAATCTTCAACTGTATCTTTCGTGCCTTGGTATTCGTTTCATACAGTTTTACGAAGGTGTCCCACGCCTCCTTGGGAGACTTGGCATCCTGTATGTGCCCAATCATGGTGTCATGTGTATACTATAGGAGAGCCAATACATAACTTTCTTGGCTCCTTGGTTCCAATCCTTGAAGTCTTTTACATCTGCAGTAGTCGGATTGATCTCCGGTATCTCCGGTGCCTCTTTATATGCTCACCTTCTATGTAGTCTCAGTGACCCTTTCCCATCAGGAAATTTGTCAGCCTGAACCTCCAAGCATGGAAGTTGTTCTTATCAAGCTTCTTAGCAACAATCTGGTTTATGCCATCATTTGACATCTTTCCAGACACACAAATTTACCAGAAACAGCACTCTGGTTTGTCCTGCACACAAACTGCTGTATTTTCTGCAGCGGTACTGTACTGGCCTCAAATGTCACAACCAGTGGCCTCAATGTGCATACATACACCCAATGGCAACTGTTTGTTGAGATATTCAAGCTCGATGTCAGTGTGAGTCAGCTATGCTATGTGCTGGCAGATTAGGTAGGAACATGTGTGAGACATAAATGACCGCGTGTCCAGCTGGTCATAGTGTGTGGACATTAGCTAGGGTTAGTAGAGTGTGGACACAACTCATTGTGTGTTGTGTGGATTATGGATTAGTGCATTATGCTTTGTGTGAGAGTGGACATGGCTTCCCTCTATGGTTAGGGTTTGCAATAGACATTAGGGTTTTCTCCTGTGTGTGTGTCTCCTCCTCCTCTACCGTTCTTTCAACATGGTATCAGAGCCTTGTGCTGTTTATTAGGGTTTAGTAGCAATGATGGAACTGCAAATCATTTGTTTGCCATGAAGCATGTTGTGGGTTCTATGACAACAAATGCTGAGAATGATGATACATGGTATATGGACTCAGGAGCATCAAATCATATGACATGCCATGGTGAATGGTTTGAGCACATGAAGCCAATGGATGTCAAAGGCTATGTGGAAACAGGTGATGATACCCAGCATGTCATTACACATGTTGGAAGTGTACCATTGGTCATGCATAATGGTCAGACAAAGTCTATGTCAGATGTGCTGTATGTGCCTTCGATCACTAAAAGATTGGCCTCAGTTGGTCAAATGGTAGAACAGGGATTACAGGTTAGATTCAATGAGCATGGATGCTTCGTTGAAGACTTTAAACATGGATGTAGAGTGATTGCTAAAGGCAAGAAAGAAGGAAGACTGTTTAAGCTGGATGCTGGAATTCCTGAGCTAAAATCAGCCATGTTCTCAAAGAGCAGGAATGTGGTACAGGACATTGATATGTGGCACAAGAGGATTGGCCATGTCAATATACAAAGATTAAAGAACATGCAAACAAGAGGCATTGTCAATGGATTGCCTAGGTTCAAATATGATGGACATATGCATGTTTGTGAAGCCTGTCAGTTTGGGAAGCAGGCAAGATTGAGATTTCCTAGAGAAGGAAATATGAGTAACAGGCCACTTGAGATAGTACACAGTGATGTATGGGGTCCTGCACAAAACCCATCTATCAAAGGCAGTTTATACTATGTTACATTCATTGATGACTTTAGCAGGATGACATGGATATACTTTCTCAGGGAGAAGAGAGAAGTATTGGAAAAATTCATGGATTTCAAAGCTTTTGCAGAAAAGCAGTATGGCTGTTGGATTAAATGTCTAAGGACAGATGGAGGTGGTGAATACACCTCAAAAGCTTTTGAGCATTTCTTGAGGAAGCATGGAATAAGGAGACAATTGACATGCAGGTATACACCTCAGCAGAATGGTGTGGCTGAGAGAAAGAATAGAGTTATATGTGAAGTGGCAAGGGCAATGCTTAATGAAAAGAGCATGCCAGACTACTATTGGGCAGAAGCATGTGCTACTGCAGTTTATATATTGAACAAAACACCTACAGCAGCCATTCATGGAAGCATGCCAGAGATGCGGCTCACAGGTTACAGGCCAGACATTGGACATCTTAAAGTTTTTGGATGCATAGCTTATGTGCATGTGCCTGATGAAAGAAGAAGGAAGTTGGATCCTAAGGCAGAGAAATGTGTATTTGTGGGATATGCACAGGATCGAAAAGCCTACAAGTGTTATAATCCACAAACTAGACAAGTGGTCATCTCACGTGATGTGGTGTTTGATGAGCTTGCTAGTTGGTACAAGGCAAAAGATGAAGGTGTTATTGAGTCACTTGAGGCTGATGTACATGTGAACTTGCCACCACAAGCAAGTTCTAGTTCTACTACTATGTCTGGGCCAGCAGCAAACAGAAGCTGAGAGCAGCAGTGTACGTCCATGGTCAGGACGTTTGAGGCATGAGAGTGTAAGCACTGGGAGTAGTGCTATGGATAAAGGCAAAAAGAAAGTCGAAGGAATTGGAATCACAGGATATGAGTCCTCTAGTTCCGAGAGTTTGGATGAGGAGCTTGGCATACCTGTTTTACGCACACCTGGTGCTAGACAGGATAGATATGTGCCACCACATGCTAGAGTCACAGGTGTACAGAGTGACCCGCATGCATTGCGGAGATCCCAGAGGGTCAGATATCCTGTTGACAGGTTGACATACAGAGATTTTGCTATGCACTATGCATACATGACATCTATGGTGAAGCATGTGGAACCTACATGCTATACAGAGGCTATTGGAGAGCATGTATGGGAAAAAGCAATGGATGTGGAGATGGACGCATTGGTCCATAATGATACATGGGACTTGGTTGCACTACCAAAGGATAAGAATGTTATTGGATGTAAATGGGTTTACAAAGTGAAGTGCAAATCTGATGGTTCTATTGAAAGACATAAGGCAAGATTGGTAGCAAAGGGTTATGCACAGACCCAAGGATTGGATTATGATGAGACGTTTAGCCCAGTGGCTAAGATGGGCACAGTGAGAGCAGTCATTGCTATGGCTGCAGCTAATGGCTGGGAAATGCATCAGATGGATGTTAAGAATGCATTTCTGAATGGAGACTTACAAGAGGAAGTGTACATGGCACAGCCAGAAGGGTATGTACACCCTAGATATCCCACTCACGTATGCAGGTTGAAAAAGGCATTATATGGTCTGAAGCAAGCACCACGTGCTTGGAGTGATAAGATGAGCAGATATCTTATCTCACTTGGTTTTCAGACTTCTACAGCAGACTCTTCACTGTATGTGAAGAAGACACAGCATGGGATTGTTTTACTAGTCATCTATGTGGATGACTTGATTATTACAGGTGATCATAGTGCAGATGTGATACATGTCAAGAAAGCTTTGAGTGGGCAATTTGACATGAAAGATCTTGGTGAGTTGAGATACTTCCTTGGCATTGAAGTGGTGAAAGATCATGCAGGTACTTGGTTAGTACAGCGCCAATATGCCTTGGATATGTTGGCAAAGTATGGCATGACAGGGTGTAAACCTATGAGTACACCATTGGAGCAAAATGTAAAGTTGCGGGCTGACTATGGCAAGGAATTGGATGATCCTTCTATGTACAGGAAGATGGTTGGTAGTCTCATATACATGACTATCACACGCCCAGATTTGAGTTATGCAGTGGGGCTAGTTAGCCAGTTTATGCAGAGCCCCAAGAAACCACATTTGGATGCAGTGAGACGCATCATGAGATATGTGAAGACCACAGCACATTATGGTCTATTTTATGAGAGTGGTAAAAGCTTGGAGCTACATGGCTACACAGATGCTGATTGGGCAGGTAGCGCATATGACAGGAGGTCTACTAGTGGATATGCTTTTACACTTGGAAGTGCCGTGGTGAGTTGGAGTAGCAAAAAGCAACCTACAGTTGCTTTGTCCAGTACAGAGGCTGAGTACAGAGGAGCAGCCATTGCTACTTGTGAGGCTATATGGTTAAAGAGTCTCTTGGCAGATTTATGTGAGCCTCTTGATGGCAAAGTTGTCATTCATTGTGACAACATGAGCAGTATACAGTTGGCAAAGAATCCAGTGTTTCATGTGAGGACCAAACATATAGAGGTCCATTATCACTTTGTCAGAGAAAAGGTGCTGGATGGTACAGTTGATCTTCAGTATGTGAAGACTGATGAGCAGGTGGCTGATATCTTCACGAAGCCACTTAGCAGGGAGAAGTTTGAGTACTTCCGGACTATGTTGGGAGTACATGGGATGAGCTTGAGGGGGAGTGTTGAGAGTGTTGATATCCCAAGCTCATCTACATCTTCATCGGCAGTACATCGTGAGCTTGAGAGGGGCTGTTGAGATATTCAAGCTCGATGTCAGTGTGAGTCAGCTATGCTATGTGCTGGTAGATTAGGTAGAAACGTGTGTGAGACATAAATGACCGCGTGTCCAGCTGGTCATAGTGTGTGGACATTAGCTAGGGTTAGTAGAGTGTGGACACAACTCTTTGTGTGTTGTGTGGATTATGGATTAGTGCATTATGCTTTGTGTGAGAGTGGACATGGCTTCCCTCTATGGTTAGGGTTTGCAATAGACATTAGGGTTTGCTCCTGTGTGTGTGTCTCCTCCTCCTCTACCGTTCTTTCAACACTGTTGACCTCCTTGTAGCACACACAATGTCTACACAACCAATCTGTCTTCCTGCAGTTCTTAAAACAAAGTTTTGCATAGAAATGATGACTTACACAGTGCTCGAAATCGCCGGCTTTTTGAAAAACAGAGGTCCTAACGCACCCGAAATGCGTTTTTGGCCCGAAAAATTTTGTCTGATAGGATATTTTAGTTGCCCTATAGCTTTACTCCCGCGAAGAAAGCTCCTCAATCAGAGATCATTGCTGGTGCCTCCCGTAGAGCTCCCGAGACAAGGGTGTAGTTGCCAACACAAATTGGGAAGAGTAGTTGAAGCTCTTAACCTCGTACCACTTTCTGTGCTTCTCTTGCTTACAGCTCAGCCCTTAGCATGAACCAAGCTCTGATACCATGAAAAGATGTAGGGGAGAAGAGAGCTTGAGCTCTTGCAAGCACACACACTCACAAAACCCTAAAAGAGAACACACAAGGTGAGAGGCTGAAAAATCTTCTTCTTCTTCACACAACACTCAACACACCATACACAAAGATAAGAGTACACACAATATGATAAGGTACTCAACCAAATACATACTAGGGTTCTCTATAGTGTGAACCCAACTAAATGAGCTAGCGCTATAACTATGCCAGTCTCTAGAATGGCTCTCACACAGCCTGTCATTCCACTGGCCGCATATCACCCATGATCTCACCAACCATGCCAGTGGTGTAAGTGTGGGTCCTATCCCCGAGGCGGTTCATCATCAGTGTCCACCGCCTCACTAGATGAGCTCGATATCTCAACAATCTACATATCCAAACTCGAGTATCCCGAGCATCATTTTATCTCTTGAGATAAACTCCAATGTTCTTATTCTCCTCATTTATTTGGTTTACACTCTTTGGTTCCAAGGTTTCAATTTTTATATTCTCTTATGCTTTATGTAGATTGAAAGCTTATGGCTTATGTATAAAGCTTATGCATAGAGCTTATGTATAGAGGTTATGCATAGAGCTTATGGCTTATGCATAAAGCTTATGGCTTATGTATAGAGTGTATGCATGCATAGAGATTATGCATAAACCTTATTTATAGAGCTTTAGGCATAAGCCTTATGCATGGCATAAGCTCTGTGCATAAGCCATAAGCCATAAGCATAAACTCTATGCATAAGGTGTATGCATAGAACTCTATGCATGTATAAGGTATACACAAAATAGATTTTCTTTTTAAGTCCTCCTTATTCTATAAACATGATAACTTCATTTTTATAATGTAAATATGTGAGGGAAGTATCCAAAGTCAAGAAGCCTAGCAGCTCGTCGTTCAGTGTCCATCATTAATTATCCAGATATGGAGTGACTCTCATAGATGGCCACAAGTTTGTCACATCGGTATGGGAGAGAGAATGTGTGGAACATTTTTGCTCCACCCTCGATTTGTTCCATAGTTAACCGTACACCTATGGTGGGGGGTAATCCCCGATGGGTGGTTCTACTCCTAGGTTATGCACTCTTATACCCTTATCCACTCCCATATTGGAGGATCTAGTCCATTTCAAGGTTTTGGGCCTTCACGTGAAGGTTGCAACAAGTCCACTCCCCTTACTTCTATGGCACCTAGTCCACAACTTAGTACCATATCCTTGTTAAATAGGAGGTCCGCCTCTTCTCCTCATTCTAGTGGGGCTCATCATTCTAGTGGGGGTGGCTGCGAGGTAATTTTGGAGGCAATAATAGATCTGCTTCCAATTTCCCATCAAAGGATGTGCAAGCACATCAAGTGGGTGATCCAAATACCTATGACCCTGCGACAATTCCTTATCGTGTGAGGAGGGAAGATGGGAGTATCATTGAGGATAGCAAGGGGAAACATGTTATAGCACACATGCATCATCTTGTAAATCTTGAGTTGAGAAATATTTGGGACATTAATTAGATAAATAAAGATAATGCAAAGAAGCAATACATTCTAAGTTTATTGAAGATAGATTTTCCTTTGCCACACCCTGACTTATAGTTTAATGACCTTAAGATATTGGATCGTATGTAGGGACATGTGAGTCATAGGAAATCATTGATTGCTAAGGCCATCAAGCGTGGTAGTATCGAGCCGGAGAATCACATAAATATTGGAAGAAGGCCAAAAAGACATACCGAGAAAATATTGATCTATTCAAGCAAGAAAGAGAAGCATCCCAAGTATGACAACATAGAAGAGGGGCTTATCATCTTGGATCGAGTGGAACGCTATATTTCCTTGCTCAATTTGTAAGTATTTTAGCCCTTAATTTTTGTATTCTTAACTTTGATTTTCAAAGAATTAAAACTTATATAAATTTTTCTTTTCTAATGTGTGTTTAATGTAGGAAAATGTGGTGGACCGTTCTCCTTCTCGTGTGGGGAGTATGATTATGCTTATTGCAATGGAATCTCCACCACGTTTGAATGGTTGCATCAACAGGGTGTCACTTTGAACTATGAAGCTATGTCCGATGTAAGTTACTTATTTGAACAAGTTTTAAAAGTTTAAATTCCTTTGGTTTTATAAGCTTTATCTAATTTGTGTTTTAATATTACTTAATCTTGTGTGATATAGGAAGATAAAGAAGAGGTAATAGGAGAGGAGAATGAGGAGGAGGATGCGGAGGAGGAGGAGGATGAGTAGATACCAACCTATTGTGTTTTATGTCATGTAGATCCATACTCGATATAGCTCGTCTTTTATGGAATTTTGGATGTAACTCGCCTTTTATGGTATTTTGAATTTATTACAAATAAGATTTCTTGAGTTATTATGTTTCAAATGTTTATTTATACAAATTAGAACTCTCTTCAATATATTGAATTAAAATTAAAATGGAGAAGATTGGAAATAATGCCCCAATCTTCCCCAAAAAATATTATCAACATCGCTAATTATATTGAGTGGCAGAAATAGCGATTCTAAGCGACAAAAATAGTGATGATGATGTTTTTTATTAGCGTTGCTGATGAGCAGCAAAATTAGCGACCTTGTATTTTTTATTACCGTTTCTCAGCATGGCAAGAATAACGTGAAAAATATCGATGCTTATACCATGGGATATAGTGGTGCTTATAGCGTGGATTATAATGTTGGTTATCACGGCAAATATACCAATGCTTATAGCGTCGAAAAAATAATGGCGCTTACAGGTGACACTTACACCCCGACACTTTTCCAGTTTCTTTTATAAAATCCATGCTATAAATGCCGCTATCCCCTCTTTTTGCTCTTTTTGTTGTAGTGAAGGTGTCCCATGTACCATAAGGCAAAGGAAGAGCAAAAAGGGTAGAAATAAAAATATTGAGGAACGTGAATACATTTTGTATTCTCAATATAGTGAAGTTACAAAGGAAGATATAAAGAGATGAGGAGAAGCTAATCTGATGAAAGAAGAGAAACTAGGATGTGTTTTGAGAGGCTTTTCATTTCCTCCAAAGTTTGCATCACTTCCAAAAGATTGTACTATTGATTGTCTTAAGAAAAGACCAAAGAACATAGAGAGATGGTGAAGAAGAAGAGTGCGAGTACGTAAGAGGATGCGAGCCTCATGTAAATGTGTCTCTACTTTCTCTTTTTTTATTCAAGAAGAATCTCATGATATGGTTATTCAATATCATTAATATATTTCATTTGGTGTTGGTGGACAGCGGCCATGTGGTCCCCGAAGGAGGCATTTCCATAGTCAGCATATAGTTACAAAGAGAAATACTCAAGACTGTGGGATTATGGCAAACTTTGAGCAAGAAAGTGGAGAAATACTTGATTATTGTGGCATGATTCAAAACATTCTAAAAGTTGCATTCAGGACATTCCAAATTTTTATAGTGGATGTGAAGTGGTTCAAGGATGTGTATGGAGGTGCTCAAGAAACCGTGAAAAGGCATCCAAATGGATTTATGGCAACCGATTCCGTAAAATTTTGGTAAACTGAGAGGGTAAACTGAGAGAGACACACATTTTTGCTACCTCACCATTGTGAATAGGTAAATTCTACCCATGAGCTTTTATTATGTCATCCTCTCATGAATGTTCAATTTACACTCGATATGTTTCTTCTTACAAAGTTTTATTTCAAACAGATATAAATAACAAGAAATGGTGGTATGTCATACAAGTTTCTCCTTATTCAAAGAGTATTTTTCAAGATAGGGATGTTGAAGAGCTCATGGACAAAGTGGAAATTGAAAATGAACATGTAGAGGGTCAAGTACAAGATGAAGAACACGAGATACAACCAACTAATCAAGATGAAGGTGTTCTTATCCAAGATAATGACGAAGGAATCAAATCCGAGCATGGCAATAATGATGATAAGTCCACTACTAGCAGGATAGATATTTTTCTTAATATTACAATGGGACATATATCTTGAGATAGACCAATTAGCATGTACGTATTGTAACTATATACATAATGTGCACGTGCCCGAGTCTCCTCTCTGTACTCTCTCTCCTCTTTATACGGCTATGATGCATGCAGCTATGCTCCCTATCTCTTGTAGTGTAATAGAGCTACATAATAAGAAAAAGATCACTGTCGACACAAGATTGGGTTGAATCTCTCCCATATTTATATGTATTAGAAAGCTTGCTTTTCAAAAAGATTACTCCACAAACAAAGTACAAGTGTTTTTGAGTTTTTAACCGTAAAATCTCTACAAAAATATAGCAAGCAACAAATATAAAGTCTTGGGCCTACCAAAAGTATAAAATACTAATTGGTATGTACAAAGGTTTGAGGCCTTAGTCTTACAAAAATTTTAATGCCTAAATATGAAACCATAAAAGGTGTTCACATGTCTTCCAAAATATCTCATAGTGGTCAAACACATGTTCCACTTGTGTGATTAACAAATAATCTACTACTCAATCATTACCTACATCTAAAACAATATTAGTCATTGCGCACAACTAATTAAACACATTAATCTTGTTAAATGATATAAATAAAAGATGTATCAAAAATAAAATATCCCAAAATAAAATAATGGGCATTCCCATAGAGGTCATGATGACTAACACTCAATTTAGAGAAAGAAGCACTGTCATTGGGGCATAGGAGGAAAAGAACCAGACCATGAATGTGAACCAATAGCGTGGCAAAGACAAATCAGAGAAACAATAAAGGGAGCTTATACATACAACCATTCAAGTGGTTGAGGATAATGGGACACCATTACAAGAGTACATTGCTTCACCGAGGATACCTTCCACCACTTGGTTGGATGATGATATCAGCACTTAAATTATCACTCATTCAACAACAAGTGAATATTAGCAACACAATTGCCTCACTTCAATTCTGATGATTGGCTAATGTTCTTACTTGATATGCCCATCCTACATTATCCATGGACATGTTACATGATGACGTACTCCTAGAGGATTCCCAAGATTTCATAGCATGCACGGGACTCCATTTTATTGTCCTCAATTTTTTGAGCCTAGGTATTTCTCCTCATAAATCTTGGTATTAAGATGTACAGAAAGAGAGACTATGGAGGGTCAAAGAACTCCATGGCTTGTGTTGGAGAGAGAGAGAGAGAGAGAGAGAGAGAGAGAGAGGGAGAGAGATGTGATAACACTAAAGAGAAATAATAATCAAACAACTCAATGATGTGAATGTTCAGACATAGTTACACACTTTGGCAACATGTTTACCCTTTTACTAATTTGGAATCTGTACAATTATAAATGGCAGGATAACATATGTTGTCTCCAACAAACTCCCCTATAACATATGCTGTCTCCAACAAACTCCCCTATAACATATGTTCTAATGCCTATAAAATTCTAGATACACAGATGTTCTAATAAGTGATATATATTTGGATACATTAGAGACTCAATACCCTTAGGATTGATACAAATCTTGGTTGGAGATTACATGTTAAATGTCAAGCCAAGAGGTCCTTGTTGGTCAAGAGTAGCATAAAAGACCCAATCCAAGTCAACCACAAGATTGGCCTCTTCTAGTGAAGGCCTCCACTTCATCTTCTTATTCTTGAATCTTCAACAATTAAAGATTTGGTATTTTTCTCTTCAAAAAACAATTCTCTTCCTAATGATTCTACATCTCCATTCCATAGGCCCAAGGATGGACCTAGAACTAGGAGGGGGGTGTTGGTATCAATCCGACTGGCAAGACGGAATCAGTTCAGCTGAAGATCCGTTAATGCCTGGTGCCCACAAGTTCGACCTAAGCCTCACACTACTAATCTACACAGAAGATATTGCACACAACACTCTCTTGATCTCTCTCTCTCACTCTGACAACATAAGTGAGCATAGAAGGAGACAATGTACTTCTCTTCTAATTTAGATACAAAAAGATACACAGTTGTGTAAAATGTTACCTCTTTCTTCCTCCTACTACTCCCCTAAATCTACAGTTACAAGATGTATGTCAGCTATATTGCTCGGCGGTTACAAGATTGTATTACAAGACTATACAGTTACAACAACTCATATGATTACATGGTAGGTTGAGCATTCCGTCGGACGTGTTCTACGCCTTCATGGCCATTGAGGATCATTCGGCGGCTATTGACATATGTCCCACCAATCGTCTGATGTGGCAGACGGATAGCCAACACTTGGCACGCTTCTGCCTCAGCAATCCATGCGTTGTGGAGCCTATCTTCCTCCAATTAAAGGAGCTGTTGTATCGGTGGTTAACTAATTCTTCAGGGCTAAGCTTTTCCACCACGGCAATCCTAAGGCTAGGCACTACAAACTCCATAGGGACCACAGCTTCTAGCCCATACACTAGTGAGAAACACATGAAGCCAATGCTTACCTTCTTGAAGGCTATCCGGAATGCCCACAATGCTGAATGAAGTTTTTTATCCCAGTCTATTCTGTTTTGATTGACAATCTTCTTCAGTATCTGCTGGAGTACATGATTGGTTGATTCTGCTTGCTTGACCATTTTCGCAGGTAGTACACAGTGGACTTCTTGTACATGATCATGTGGTGTTGAGTCAGCTGCCATACCACATCATTGATGAAGTGTCTACCCTGATCACTAACTAGCTCCCTCGTATGATGTTTTCGTACAAGAATTTGGCTACTACTGATTGTGTTGAATTGTCCTTTAAAGCTTTGACCTCCACGCATTTTGTGCAATAGTCTATTGCCACCAGGATGTACTTGTTCTCGATCTGCCTAGCAGGGGGTTTGAATGGTCTGACAAAGTCTAACCCCCACTTTTGGAAAGGTTCTAGTGGGAGTATGGGCTGATGAGGCATTCTGTCTGCGCGCAGTAGTGGGCTGACCCAACCTCTGACACACATCACATTGTTTTGCATGATTCCATGCATTCTTCATCACTATCGGCCACCATAGGCCCGCCTGCATGACCTTCCTACTCGTTGTGTCTCCAAAATAGTGTCCACCTAACACTCCCTGATGTGCTTCTGTCAGCACAGCCGATTGTTCATGATCAAGCACACATCTTCTGATTACCTAGTATATTCCCACTTTGTACAGGGCTCTTGATATTTCCAGGAATCCCTTGCTCTTGAGGGAAAGCTTCTTCCACCCGCTGATCTCTGGTCATGCCAGTTGGGCAGGTGCCTTTTGAAACAAATTGCAGCATGTCAAAGTACCAATTCCTTCCAATCTTGATCATCTGTACCCCAAACAGGTCTGCATCCTAGGAACTAGTCGAGCACTCTTGTTGCTTATTCTCATGTATCTATCCGGCTAAGAAAGTCAGCAACTGCATTCTAATTGCTTGGTGTGTGCATGATTGTGAAATCAAACTCTTGTAGCAGTAGCATCCACCTAGCCAGCTTTCGAGTGAGGTTTGGCTTCTTTACAAGGTACAATAGGGCCTGATGATCAACATGAAATGCAAACTGGTTGCCCAACAAGTAATGTCTAAACTTGCATAGAGTAAATTAGTCCTAGGGCTTCTCTTTGTGTGGTGCTGTAATTCTTCTCTGCCTGAGATAACCTCCTGCTAGCATAGTAGATGGGTCTGTACCACCCCTCCTCTGTCTGCTGCATAAGAACACTTCCTATTACAGTGTCGGATGCATCCACAAACACATGAAAGGCCTTATCCCACTCTGGTGGTTGGATTACTAGAGAGCTTGCAAGCATTCTCCTTAGGTCTTGGAATGCCTTTTGGTGTTCTTCAGTCCATCAGTATTCTACCCCCTTCTTGGTGAGAGCATAGAGTGGGTGTGCAATGTCCGCAAGGTAGCGGAGGAACCTGTTGTGCCATTTGATCTAACCCAAGAATCTACTAATCTCTTTCAGATTGTGAGGTGGCTGTAGCTTATGGATCATGCTGACCTTGGAGGGATCCACAATAGTGCCACCTTTGGACACGATGTGTCCTAGCAGGACTCCACTATGACTGCAAAAGCACACTTGGCAGGATTTAGTTTCAGTTGTGTCTGTCGGCATCTTTCCAAACATAACAACAAGTGGTGCAAATGCTCCATCTTTTTTCCAAAAACACTGAAGTCATCCACAAATACATGCATGAAGTCAGTGAGGTAATCATAAAATATTTCTTGGACCATGCGCTGAAAGGTTGTAGGTGCATTACGGAGTCCAAATGTCATCACATTTGAAGCAAAGGCTCCCCATTCTGTGATGAATGATGTTTTTTCCTTGTCCTCTGGTGCCATTCTGTGAGATCCCTGTTCCCCACCGATCAATGGATTCGGGGTACTAGCAGCGGAAGTAGCACATCATGCGTGGGTAGGGTTCTCACACTCGGGGCCTCGCCCACGGATATCCGGACAAGAGACTAATCCGTCGGTTTGTCCAAAACCGAAACTGGAAAAACTTCCTTTACTCGGAAAGCATGGGCGATTCCACCAGGATAACTCTTTACTCTAACGTAGTCAAGATCATTACGGATCAACTGATCTGACTGCACCTTTAACGGTACTTGGTCAAATCAAGGTAGAAACTTGCACTTGGATCATTGGGATCAACGCTTTTTTCCCCATCAAGAGGCACAGCCGTTGATTCCTATCCATAGAACAATTTCTATCCGGGATTTACTTTATCTATCGTAAAAACAAAGTTGAGTCTCGATTTATGGATCCATCAGTCCAGCCTAACCCCATCCGATCCCATGGGTTAGCCAACCGCCCAACCACTGTAGTGATGGGATCCAATTTAGAATTTGGTTAGGTTTTGTCCCGGGTACCAAGGAAAAGAGTTCCAAGGCCCCCTAGCCGGAATTTCATGCAA
Organism: Cibotium barometz; assembly: GCF_041138505.1. Classification (NCBI taxonomy): domain Eukaryota; kingdom Viridiplantae; phylum Streptophyta; class Polypodiopsida; order Cyatheales; family Cibotiaceae; genus Cibotium; species Cibotium barometz. The sequence goes on from NC_141088.1 coordinate 48,037,296, forward strand.
ACATAAAACTAGCCACACCACTTACACACCCAATATGAAAATTGCCTTTTTCTTAGCATCAGCTAAGAAAATTGCCTTTTTCTTAGCATCAGCTAACTTTAAAACAATCCTTTAATGAAACCATAGTACCACTGATCACAATCTCCCAATTTATCCAGTTGATTCATAATTTCCCATCATTCCTTCATCAGAGTATCTATGGCATCATTGGCAACTAGAACGCTCACCACCTGTCCACACAGAGGCCGTTTCCATAGTTCCTAGCCCATAATACTCGGCAATATAACCACTTATCAAGATGGACTCTCGTTGAAGATCAGCAAGATCAACCAACAGATCCATATAAAAGAGCCATGGACTCATCCGTTGAGGACCAGCAAGGTCAGTCAACCAGATCCATGCCCGGTTTCACAAAACAACTCTTACTCCTTGTTCCAATATCTTCCTCGACGCACGCGTGGGTATCCTAGGCGACCCAGAGCCCGAGCACCGTATGGTCAGCACCCTCTAGGATCCTTCGCAGGTGACCTAGCGCTTCACTCATAGGCCGCTTCCTTGGTCCCTCATCCACCGTACCGGAAGCTCACCATTTTAATCGAACCGAGGCTGGTCAAGACCTCGGTCGACCTTGCTACGCGAGACGTCCTCCATTGACTCTCCGTCAGCAGTTGCAACTTTATCAGTTAGGTCTCCACGACCTTAATCACAAGACGGTCAAAATACTTCCCCAGCATTCTTGACATAAAACAGCCATTTACAAACAGCATTTACAAACAGTTTACAAATACAGTTTCTATATTAACTCTCATTTTTCCACATTATCCCTCAATAATCCACATTACTTATTCCACATTCCATGTATATGTGTACTCATCCAATCACCTCCTTTTCCATCTCTTCACTTCAGATTCCTTCACATCACATATCATATATTCACATCCATATCCACATCCATACATCCACATCCACATCCACATTCACATCCATACATCCACATCTACATGCTTATCTCCATTTTCACATCCTCATTTATACATCCACATCCCATATCCACATTCATACATACACATCCATATATCCACATCTACATCCACATACATACATACATCCACATCCACATTCCACATTCATATCTATACATCCACATCTACATTCACATTCACATACATCCACATCCACATTCCCATACATCCACATCTATACATCCACATTCCACATTCACATCTACATTCACATTCACATACATGCATCCACATCTACATGCTTACCTCCATTTTCACATCCTCATTTATACATCCACATCCCATATCCACATTCATACATACACATCCATACATCCACATCTACATCCACATACATACATACATCCACATCCACATTCCACATTCACATCTATACATCCACATCTACATTCACATTCACATACATCCACATCTACATTCACATTCACATACATCCACATCCCCATTTCCATTCACATCTATACATCCACATCTACATCCACATTCACATACACTTCTTACCTCATTCCCCCCATACACATCTTAATTCATCTTATCACATCCTAACTTATTTCATAAGCATCTTATCACCTCTTAACACACCTCTTATCACATCCTATCACTTTCCATACGCATCTTATCAATTCTTATCACATCTCATACACCTCTTATCACATCTTATCACATTTCATATCTTTTTTTCTTTTTCTTTTTTTTTAAAAAAAAGAGAATTCTTTTATTTGATATAAGATTTCTCTACACATTTATTTATACATAAATTCCATTTAAGGAGACTAACACTTTCGAAATTAAAATCAATCTTTTATGCATCTTCTTATGCATGATTTCAATTTGGTAGGGAATTATACTTTTAGAATAAAAGAATTTCTCTTATGCATCTAAGTTAAGCATAAAATCCATTTATGAGGAAAATCATACTTTTAGTATAAAAAGAATATCTTTTATGCATACCTATATGCATGAAATCCAATATGATAAAAGTAACACTTTTGATATAAAAATTTTTCCTTTATGCATACTTCTATGCATGAAAATTAAAAATGATAAAAGTAACACTTTTGATATAAAAATTTTCCTTTATGCATACTTCTATGCATGAAAATCAAAAATGATAAAAGTAACACTTTTGATATAAAAATTTTCTTTTATGCATACTTTTATGTATGAAATAAAAATGATAAAAGTAACACTTTTGATATAAAAATTTATCCATTATGCATACTTCTATGCATGAAAATAAAAATGGTAAAAATAACACTTTTGATATAAAAATTTATCCTTTATGCATACTTCTATGCATGAAAGTAAAAATGATAAAAGTAACACTTTTGATATAAAAATTTATCCATTATGCATACTTCTATGCATGAAAATAAAAATGGTAAAAACAACACTTTTGATATAAAAATTTATCCTTTATGCATAATGTTAAAATTCAATTTCTCCATGATTATAATGAAATTCTTTCAATTAATCTAGGATGATGATTCCTAGAATATGGTAGGAAGTCCTCTTTTTATGCTTTGAATGAAAATTTTTTATGCATAATTTTTATAAAAATTTTGCCATAGCTCCGCTGCTATGACTGATAAATCTCAATTTTTCTAAGGGATAAAGCTTATCATTAAGGAAATAATTAAAATGATTCTCTAATTGGATTCTTAATCCATAATGGATTGAATCATCAATATACATAAACTAAAAGCATAAGAAAAAGCCATTAATTTGGCCTCAAGCATAGCTTTATCTTGGGTTAAGGAAAAGCTTTATGAAAAGCTTGATTTGGATTGAGAATGGGTCATGAGTATGACCATTTCTTGAGTGAGAGAGAGAATTTACATAAGAATCATTAGAATTTAAATATAAATGAAAATTAACTTCAATAGCATTTATTAAATTATGTAACTCTTCACTACTATTCAAACTTCAATAGCATTTAAAAAAAACCATACCAATTAAACTTCTCAAGCTTGAGAGGGGTTGAGAAGAGAGAAACATTGAGAATTTATAGAAAGATGAATATTCACTAATTACCTTACAACTTGCTTGATTCTTTGTTCACGGTAGAGGCCCCCAACCAATCAATTGGTTAAGTATGTTGATGGAGCCACTAATGGGGATTGAAGAAAGAGGAAAGCTCCAAAAACTAGTGAATTATTAAATGAATTCACAGTTCTTGGCTTAGGTGGAGTAAAGTAACGATGCATAAACACTATATATTTTTCAACAAGGGTGAGGCTTCTATTTATAGGAAAAATTGAGCTCCTAACCAAACAAACTGATTCTAGAATTTTCTAAATCAGTTTGGTCAATATTTGACCATTTTTAGGTCAGTTAAGCTAACTTTTTGGAACTAGACTTGAATGAGGAGAGAGGAGAGATGAAATATCTCAATTTTTATGAGTTTAAAACTCATTCAAGCATGTGAAATATGCACCTCCTTTAAAGAACTCCCCTTCCTTACATATGTCATATTTTTAATATTGCTCATAGTTTTTTACTAATAAACCTTGTACATTTTCAACTCTTCATCTTATGTGAAATATGCACCTCCTTTAAAGAACTCCCCTTCCTTACATATGTCATACTTTTAATATTGCTCATAATTTTTTATTAATAAACCTTGTACATTTTCAACTCTTCATCTTATGTGAAATATGCACCTCCTTTAAAGAACTCCTCTTCCTTACATATGTCATACTTTTAATATTGCTCATAATTTTTTACTAATAAACCTTGTACATTTTCAACTCTTCATCTTATGTGAAATATGCACCTCCTTTAAAGAACTCCTCTTTCTTACATATGTCATACTTATGTGAAATATGCACCTCCTTTAAAGAACTCCTCTTCCTTACATATGTCATACTTTTAATATTGCTCATAATTTTTTACTAATAAACCTTGTACATTTTCAACTCTTCATCTTATGTGAAATATGCACCTCCTTTAAAGAACTCCTCTTCCTTACATATGTCATACTTTTAATATTGCTCATAGTTTTTTTTTTACTAATAAACCTTGTACATTTTCAACTCTTCACCTCATGTGAGCATTTACTCATTTTTGGGTATTTTCTTTTTACAAGTTGGATTTATCTCCTCCCTACACATGGATTGATGCTATTGGTCCATAGGAACCTTAATTGGACCATAGTCTAAAGATTTCTGAAAATCTAGACCCTTAGGCTAAGGTTCTTTATAGCTATTTTCAATTAATTCCAATTGCACATTGGAAAATTCTTTTTGAATTTCTGTTTCAGGGGAACTCATCTGAATTAGAAGAGATATTTTTCTATCCAAAAATATTCAAAATCTGAATATTCTCTCTCTAGAATATTTTTCTCTCTCTAGGCTAAAACAGATAGAAACAAGGTCTTTATATTTCTGAAGAGGGATTGATTACAGGGAAAGATACTAGACATCAAAAAGGGGGTGGGGGAGGAATCTTACACATTCTAACCTGGTTATACCCACTAAAGCCATCTAAGAAGGAATATGTTTCATGTCTGACCACTGCATCTAACATTGAGTCTGTGAAGGGCAGCAGAAATGGGTCCGGTATAGTTGCAGCATTAAGTTACCTGTAATCTACACAAACTCTTAGTAGCTTCCCATTATTCTTGGGCACAATTACAATCAGCCAGTGAGCCTTCTCAATTGGATATATGAATCCTACTACAAATAGCTTATCTATCTCTTCATTTACCTACTTGGCATAGCTGGGGTTCATTCTGTACCTCTGTTGTCTAATCGGAATGCATCCTCCCTCGGGTTTATCTTGGGCTGATAGAAGCTTGGGTCTATGCCTGGCATATTTGTGTAGCTCCATGCAAGACATCCTTGTATCTACATAACAACTCCTGGAGCTCGGTCTTCATTTTTCCTTCCAGCTTAACACTGACCTTGACAATTTTGGGTTACTTAGCATTACCCACGTTGAGCTCTGTCAGTTCATCTTCCTACACTCTAATGCATTTTTGTTGTTCCTACTTGGCATAGTTGGGGTTCATTCTGTACCTCTATTGTCTAATCGGAATGCATCCTCCCTCGGGTTTATCTTGGGCTGATAGAAGCTTGGGTCTATGCCTGGCATATTTGTGTAGCTCCATGCAAGACATCCTTGTATCTATATAACAACTCCTGGAGCTCGATCTTCATTTGTCCTTCCAGCTTAGCACTGACCTTGACAATTTTGGGTTACTTAGCATTACCCAAGTTGAGCTCTGTCAGCTCATCTTCCTACACTCTAATGCATTTTTGTTGTTCCATGTCCTTACATCTTAAGGCTTCCATCCATTCCTTCAGCCCTTGTTCTGACTTTTCATCCTCCTCTTGTGTTTGTTCACACTAACCTCTTGTTGAGTTTCTGCTATTCAGGTTGTTTCCTCCTTGGGGTCCATAACCTCATCTGGCTTTTATGCTGTTGTCTGTACATTGAATGTATCTATTGTATATTTTGCCATTATTCCCTGCACATCTAGCTGAAATAATGAAATCAGCTCTGGATTTTCTCTTATTATTCTTTCCTCCTCATCCTCTTCTATTCTGTCCAGCAGGTTCAACCCTTCCGCATGCAATGGTCTGATTGTCGGATCTATGTCCACCTTAGCTAGTGTGTTGACTTTGATCTTCTTATGTCCACCTTAGCTAATGTGTTGACTCTGATCTTCTTCTTTCCCCTCCTCTTGATGGTAATGCTTTCTTTCAGCCAGTCATGTTTGATTTTTCCATATCTTATCCATGGTCTACCCAATAGCATGGGATACTATTCCGAGTTTCCCTCCATTCGGAGTACCAAGAACACAATGGGGAAGTTACATCCAGCTACTACAGTGATCTGTTCTCCTTAGACAAGTCCGAGCAGCCTCACGCTGCTTTGATTGGCCATGCACACCAAGAATGGAGCTAGGTGGAACATGGTGATTCCTAATTCCCTAGCTGTTGATTTTGGAAGTATATTCACTCCTCCTGACCCACCATCTACAATGGATCCTCTAATTTCTTTTTCCCTCAGATGTACTGTTATTTGGGGCACCACATTATCTACTTCTGGAACATCCTCTGTCTCCACCGCCTGACATTCTACTTCTTTTGCTAATTTAGCCTTGCTCTATGAGTGATCAGAGACTTCCGTTCATCCGCCGCCGTTGGGATTCAGTAGCTTCTTGATGAGCTGATTCTTGTAGTTAGGCACTAGTGACATCAGCTGATCGAGGGTTATGTCCAGTTTCATGGTTTTGAGGTCTTCCCCCCACAGGTCATATTGCTCCTCATTGTTTAGTTTGCTTCCTTGTTGGGCACTTTTCCTTTCTTTCCTCTTATCTTCCTTTAGCTTTTTCTGAGAACTCCGCCTCTTCTGAGTGTTGGTGTGCTGGGTCAGTCCCTCTTGGAGAGACTCCCTTCCCTTGTTCCCTTATTTGTTCGGATATTTGTGTCCCAGGACGAGGATCATCTTCTCGCATCGCATCCTTCTGTCTGTCTGCTTCATGCGGGGTGCCCCTGGTCTTCAACCCTGACCGGGTTGTGTGGTCTTTTGTCCCACCACTTCAAGTGTCAGATGCTCTACTGCATCTTCCTTTTCCCTTCCCTTTTGGCTTTTGGTGACAATAGCCACCATCGACTCATCATCTAACTATTTAATTTCCACCATGTTCACGGTAGGTGCTGCCGCTCTTCTGCTGAATCTCCAGAGCTTCCCCGAAGCTCCTCTGCTGATGTTTTAAGTACAACTGACATTCAATTTTCCTATGTCCTAGCTTCCAGCAGTAGTAACTATGGAATGCATTCTGCTATTGTCCACCGCCCCTCTACCAAACCCTTGGCCATAGTAGGACCTATGTGGTGTCATCACAACAGCCATTAGATCCGCTGCATCCAACTACAAGCTGCTAATGCCCGACTTCTTCCATCATATCTGCAATTCTCTGTCAGATGTGTGAAAGTCTGATGCATTCTTCTTTCAGATGCCCTCATTTTTGCAGATCGGACAAAACACACCAAGTCTATAGTCTGATATGCCGACGTGTTAACTTATCAGCAACCCTCTTGGCGAGGACATCCACCTCATCCCTCTTGCCTTTTTGTTTGCTTTTATTGCTGTGCTTGGGTTCCTCCTCAGCATCTGACTCACTATTTGATTCCTTTGTGTCCGACTCACTACTTGAGTCACTGTTGTCTGACGAATTGTTCTTGGACTTCTTTTCCAAGCCCATGTTCCTCCTCTGCCCTCTCAACTAGTACATCAAACCCTTGTAATGCAATGTCTGTGTTATAGCCATGGTTGGTTTGATCTTCTTGTGTAGGCCATTCAGAAACCAGTCTATCTGCCTGGGTCAGTCTTGCACGTAGTGTGTGAAACTTTGCTGCATAATCCTCCACACCGCGAAGGACTTCTGCCTCAGGCTCTTGAGCTTCTCTTACAACTCAGAAGGTGTTTTGATTGTTCAGAATCTCCTGAGGAGGAATGCTTCTTTTAGTTCTTGGAATGTGGTAAAATAGTCGTGTGCATATTGAGATAGCCATTCTGTTGGAATGTCCTTGAATGTAGCTTGGAATTGATCCCTCTTCCTTTCATTAGTAGCTACATTCCCCCGAGGATGATTCACCCTCCACACTGCTTCAAACTTTGTGACATGCATGTCAGGGTCGTCAGACTTCTTGCACTTATATGTCAGATACTTGTGGTTGCCTCCATGATTGGCCATTGGATGCAGAGGTTGCACGTTGCCTAGCCCAAGAGGAGCAAGCTGCCTGGGGAGTTGTTGTTGTAGGTTGTTGATTAGGAGTCTCCTTGTTAGGGTTTGTGCAAGCACTTCTTCCTGTCCACCCAAAGCTTGCACCAGAATGCCACACTGAATGGGTGAATAGAGAGCCTCCTCTCCGAGCGCTTCCACTTCCCCAATAGGTTCGCCAAAGTGTCGGTGGTCAATCCGACTGGCAAGATAGAATCAGTCCGAGTGAAGATCCGTCAATGTCTGGTGCCCCACAGGTTCGACCTAAGCCTCACACTGCTGATCCACATAGAAGATGCTGTGCACAACAGTCTCTTGCTCTCTCACTCTGACAGCATAAGTACAGAAGGAGTGTACTTCTCTTCTAATTTAGATACAAAAAGATACACAGTTGCGAAAAATGTTGCCTCTTTCTTCCTCCTTCTTCTACTCCCCTGAATCTATGGTTACAAGATGCATGTCAACTATATTGCTCAGTTGTTACAAGACTATATAGTTACAACAACTCATATGATTACATGGTAGGGTGAGCATTCCGTCGTCGGACGTGTTCCACGCCTTCATGGCTGTTTGAGGATCATCTGGCAGCTATTGATGTATGTCCCACCAATCGTCCGATGTGGTAGGACAGATGGCCAACACGGGGAATGTTAACCCACCAAGGTTAACTGCTACTACTGGTGGGCAGAAAAATAGCATCACTTCCATACTCGTAGGCCACATCAACACTAAGTGAATCAAGAAAAACAATCATCATCAAGAAACAAAGAATAAATAAAGCCAAACAAACCTAAGCAATCAAGGTCATGCAAGCTATGAAGTAGCTATGGACTCATGACAACTACCCCATGTGTACATGCTTGCCTATAATAGTAAGATAAACGAGTTTCCCTTCAAGTTGTTTATACAAGGTTTCATCCTCGATCCTTTGTCTACTTCAAGCTTCACATTCACCTCCAAAGGTATGGCTATAGGTTTATAATTTGTTGAACCATATTATTCCAACATGTCCATGATGATATACTTTATGATTATGAAAGCGCATATGCTTTTTCTTCTTTGATTATTTCCACTCTAAAGAAATATCTTAGCTCTCCTAAGTCCTTCATGTTGAATTCACAAAGTTTTACTTTTCCTTTTGCATTCTCTTCTTCATCATTCCCTGTCAAAATAAGATCATCCATATAAAGTACCAAACTTATAATGTTACTTCCTTCTATTTTTACAAAAATTGAGGGATCTACATAACCATTTTATTAAAGCCAATATTTCTCAAATAGTTTGAGAATTTGTTAAACCATACTTGAGATGCTTGCTTTAATTCATATACACTTGTGTAGTGGAGTTTTAAACTCAAAAATATTGTGATATTTTTTATCTCTCCTCTCTCCTAGATCAGACCAAATCAAAAGAGGGAGCCAAACTAGGTCCAAATCTTGTCCAAATTCAGCCAAACTGAACCTAGAAAATTCTAGAACCTAGTTGGACTTGGTTAGAGGCCTCCCTATAAATAGATCCTTAGCCCTTTGTAAAAAAATATGAGAACTATACTATGCCAGTATTATTTACCAAGGTGTCCCACGCCTCCTTGGGGAACTTGGCATCCTGTATGTGCCCAATCATGGTGTCTTGTATACTGATAGAGAGCCAATACATAACTTTTATGGCTCCTTGGTTCCAATCCTTGAACTCTTTCACATCTGCAGCAGCAGCAGAAGTCGGATTGATCTCCAATATCTCTGATGCCTCTTCATGCTCACCTTCTATGTAGTCCCAGCAGTAATCCTTTCCCATCAGGAAATTTGTTAACCTAAACCTCCAAGCATGGAAGTTAATCTTGTCAAGCTTCTCATCAGCAACAATTTGGTTTATGCCATCATTTGACATCTTGCCAGACACACAAATTTACCAGAAACAGCACTCTGGTTTGTCCTGTACAAACTGCTATACAAACTGTTGAAAAATAGGTAGAGGGAGAGGAGACACACACACAGGAGCAAACCCTAATGTATATTACAAACCCTAACCATAGAGGGAAGCCATCTCCCTTCTCAAACAATGCATAAAGTCATAATCCATAATACACACAACACACTATGAGTTGTGTCCACACACATCTAACCCTAGCTAATGTCCACAAACTATGACCAGCTGGACGTGGTCATTTATGTCTCACACATGTTCCTACCTAACATTCCAGCACATAGCATAGCTGGCACACACTGACATCGAGCTTGAATCTCAACAGCCCCTCTCAAGCTCATGATGTACTGCCATAGATGATGATGTAGATGAGCTTGGGATATCAAGGCTCTCAACACTCCCCCTCAAGCTCATCCCATGTACTCCCAACATAGTACGAAAGTACTCTAACTTCTCCCTGCTAAGTGGCTTTGTAAAGATGTCAGCCACCTGCTCATCAGTCTTCACATATTGTAGATCAACTGTACCATCCAGCACCTTCTCTCTGACAAAGTGATAATGGACCTGCTAAGTGGCTTTGTAAAGATGTCAGCCACCTGCTCATCAGTCTTCACATATTGTAGATCAACTGTACCATCCAGCACCTTCTCTCTGACAAAGTGATAATGGACCTCTATGTGTTTGGTCCTCGCATGAAACACTAGATTCTTGGCCAACTGTATACTGCTCATGTTATCACAATGAATGACAACTTTGCCATCAATAGGTTCACCAAGAGACTCTTTAACCATATTCCTTCACAAGTAGCAATGGTTGCACCTCTGTATTCAGCCTCTGTACTGGATAAAGCAACTTTAGGTTGCTTCTTGCTACTCCAACTCGCCACGGCACTTCCAAGTGTAAAAACATAACCACTAGTAGACTTCCTGCCATATGAGCTACCTGCCCAATCAGCATCTATGTAGCCATGTATATCCAAGCCTTTACCACTCTCATAAAGAAGACCATAATGTGCAGTGGTCTTTACATATCACAGCATCCAAATGAGGTTTTCTGGGGCTCTGCATAAATTGGCTTACTAGCCCCACAGCATAACTCAAATCCGAGCGTGTGATAGTCATGTAAATGAGACTACCAACCATATTCTTGTACATAGATGGATCATCCAACTCCTCACCAAAATCAGCCCGTAACTTCACATTTTGCTCGAAAGGTGTACTCATAGGCTTACACCCTGTCATGCCATATTTTGCCAACATATCTAATGCATATTGGCGTTGCACTAACCATGTACCTGCATGGTCTTTGATCACTTCAATTCCAAGAAAGTATCTCAATTCACCCAAGTCTTTCATGTCAAATTGCCCACTCAAAGCTTTCTTGACATGCATCACATCTGTACCATGATCACCTGTGATAATCAAGTCATCCACATCGATGACAAGTAAAACAATCCCATGATCTGTTTTCTTCACATAGAGTGAAGAATCTGCTGTAGAAACTTGAAATCCAAGTGAGATAAGATATCTTCTCATCTTATCACTCCAAGCACGAGGTGCTTGCTTCAAACCATATAATGCCTTTTTCAATCTGCATACATGAGTGGGATATCTTGGGTGTACATACCCTTCTGGCTATGCCATATACACTTCCTCTTGTAGATCACCATTTAGAAATGCATTTTTGACATCCATTTGATGCATTTCCCAACCATTTGATGCATTTCCCAACCATTAGCTGCAGCCATAGCAATGACTGCTCTCACTGTTCCCATCTTTGCCACTGGACTAAATGTTTCATCATAGTCCAAACCTTGGGTTTGTGCATAACCCTTAGCTACCAATCTTGCTTTATGGTTGCTCAATGGAACCATCTGACTTGCATTTCACTTTGTAAACCCATTTACAACCAATGACATTTTTATCCTGTGATAATGCAACCAAATCCCATGTGTCATTATGAACCAATGCGTCCATCTCAACATCCATTGCTTTCTCCCATACATGCTTTCCAATAGCTTCTGTATAGCATGTAGGTTCCACATGCTTCACCACAGATGTCATATATGCATAATGCATAGCAAAATCATGATATGTCAACCTGTCAAGTGGATATCTGACCATTTGGGATCTCCGCAATGCATGCGGATCACTCTGAACACCTATCACTCTAGCATGTGGTGGCACATATCTATCCTGCCTAGCACCAGGTGTGCATAAAACAGGTATGCCAAGTTCCTCATCCAAACTCTCTGAACTGGACGACTCATAACCTGTAATTCCAATTCCTTCAACCTTCTTCTTGCCTTTATCCATAGCACTACTCCCAGTGCTCACACTCTCATGCCTCAAGCGTCCTGACCATGGACGTACAATGCTACTCTCAGCCTCTGCTGTGCTGCTAGACCAGACATAGAAGTAGAACTAGAACTTGCTTGTGGCAAGTTCACAGGCACATCAGCTTCAAGTGACTCAATGACACCCTCATTCTTTGCTTTGTACCAACTATCAAGTTCATCAAACACCACATCTTGTGAGATAACCACTTGCCTAGTTTATGGATTGTAACATTTGTATGCCTTACGATCCTGTGCATATCCAACAAACACACACTTCTCTGCCTTAGGATCCAACTTCCTCCTTCTCTCATCAGGCACATGTACATAAGCTATGTATCCAAAAATTTTGAGGTGTCCAATGTCTGGCCTAAAACTTGTAAGCCGCATCTCTAGCGTACTTCCATGTATGGCTGCTGCTGTAGGTGTTCTATTCAGTATATACACCGCGGTAGCACAAGATTCTGCCCAATAATAAGCTGGCATGCTCTTTTCATTGAGCATCGCCCTGGCCACTTCACAAATGACTCTATTCTTTCTCTTAGCCACACCATTTTGCTGAGGTGTATACCTGCAAGTCAATTGTCTTCTTATACCATGCTTTCTCAAGAAATGCTCAAACGCATTTGAGGTGTATTCACCACCTCCATCTCTCCTCAAACACTTAATCCAAGAACCATATTGCTTTTCTGCAAAAGCTTTGAAATCCATAAACTTTTCCAACACTTCACTTTTCTCTCTAAGAAAGTATATCCATGTCATTCTGCTGAAATCATCAATGAATGTCACATAATTAAACTGCCTTTAATAGATGGGTTTTGTGCAGGACCCCATACATCACTATGTACTATCTCAAGTGGCCTGCTACTCATGTTGCCTTCTCTAGGAAACCGCTGCCTGCTTTCCAAACTGACAGGCTTCACAAACATGCATATTCCCATCATACTTGAATCTAGGCAGCCCACTAACAATGCCTCTCACCTGCATGTTCTTTAACCTTTGTATATTGACATGTCAAATCTTCTTATACCACATATCAATGTCCTGTACCACATTTCGCCCTTTAGAGAACATGGCTGATTTTAACTCAGGAATCCCAGCATCCAGCTTAAACAACTTGCCTTCTTTCTTGCCTTTAGCAATGACTCTACATCCATGTTTAAAATCCTCAACGAAGCAACCATGCTCGTTGAAATGAACCTGTAATCCCTGTTCCACCATTTGACCCCAACTGAGGCCAAGCTTTTTGTGATAGAAGGCACATACAATACATCTGACATAGACATTGTTTGACCATTGTGCATAACCAATGGTACACTTCCAACATGTGTAATGACATGTTGGGTATCATCTCCTGTTTCCACATAGCCTTTCACATCCATAGGCTTGTTACAAGATATAAGGATGCAAAGACAAAAAGGCAAGCAGAAAGAGCTCTCTTTTGGAGGAAACATGGCTCTGGCACAAATCAAGGAACGAATCAGTGGAGCAGGGATCCACCTTAGTTCATCATCTTACTTACATTTTAATAGAATCAACTACGATCATCATGATGCCATTGGTCGAGCAATGAGTAGCATGCCGTGTCATGAGTTCTGTAATTCCCTTACATTCAAACATGTGTTGGATGCGAGGAATGATAGGGAAGTTTCTCAAAACTTTTGAGGGAAACTATCTCCTTGCAAATCATCCCTATAATGGTGCTCCCCACATTGTAGACATTGTGTTGCATCTTTATTAACCCCTCAAAATAGCATGCAATCATTGAGATATGCATGTATTTTTGTGTAATCCATACCTAGCATAGAGAGCATTTTACGACACCCATCTCATGATTTCGGGAATATATTTTGAGGAAAAAGAATCTTCTTGAATCCAGCAACAAAACATAAGAAGTCATATGTCAAAATATTAGCAAAGGAGAGTATATAGAACATGAAACATTTTCTATTTAAGATTATAGAATGAGGCGGTCTTACCGAAGAAGACTTGTGACACTTGCATCACTCCATCCATAAGCGGTCTTACCGAAGAAGACTTGTGAAACTTGCAAGTTCGATAGCTCCAAGTTTGCTCGAAGTGTGGAGTACGAACATCCCTTATATAAAGGGGTGCTTGCCTCTCTATGCAAGGTTTCCTCCTCTTGTGACATTGGAGCTTGCTCACTATCATCTATGACCTCTTGTCCAAAGAAGTCATTCACCATGTCGTCCATGATGAGATTCTCTTCCTTCTCATGTGACAATGGTGGAGGCACCTCATTCATGGGTTGGGAAAGATGAGTCTTAGCCATGCTTTCCATATAAAGTCTTGCCACCTTCTGCGCTCTACCCGATGTCACCGAATGGTGTGGCATGATACCTGCCAACTCTCCTATGGTTCTCCTCCATGTCAGCATCCGCACTTGGTCGTCCCACTACCTCATGAAGAGCATATGTTTGGACATGCTCAATTGTTATATGACGTTGTCGTATATACTGACCCTTGCATCGTTCACACACACAACAATTTTTTTCTCTCAACCATGCCTCAGAACCAACTTCTGGCCATTGATGATCACTATCAGACATCTTTAACCTAGCCAAAACTGACTTAGGGTTCATACAAAATACACAATAACATCCAGAACTGCAAAGAGAAAATGACCTAAGATTTCGCTGCTGCACAACGAACACAACAGCGTTTTGTTTCTGCCAAGCAGCAAAACTAGCAGCAAAATTTTGCTACTGAGCAGCGACCTACAAACCGTCGAACGGGTGTCAATACCTACCTACTTCCCCTATCCTGCACATGCACAAGCTACGCCTGCAACTCAACTATTCCTCCCACCACACCTCTTCTCTCAAGGGTTTTGCATCAATCAACTCTCCCTCTCCAAGGTAAACCCTCTTCCTTGCTTTCTTCCAAGCTTTAATGGTTTTCTTCAATCTTTGCCTTCTTCCAAGATTTCATGGACATCTAACTCATAGCTCAATGTGAGCTTTTCTTTCCCTTCCTCTCTCTTTCCTTCCCCTTTCTCCCTTCCCCTCTCTTTCCTCTCCCTTTCCCTAATCCTAGCCTAATGCATAGAGCTCTAATAGAGAGATGTGATGGAGAGCTCTCCATCAAAGCTTTCTATTAAGCATTCTATGCATAGAGCTAGGATTTAGGCTTAACATAAACTATTTTTTTCATTCACTTATGCATTAAGAGTAGGGTTTAGGGTACTCACCTCTTTTTGGTCTTGTTCTTCTTGCTTGCTAATGTGTTAATGAGGACTAATTTTTTTATTTATTATAGGGTACTCACCTCTTTTTGGTCTTGTTCTTCTTGCCTGCTAATGTGTTAATGAGGACCAAGAGGCATCATAACTGCATGTGTAGAAATAGTAATCCCTGTCTACAACAAAGGAAGCAGTCTCCGGAGGAGCTTTAGAGGCATCATTTATAGACATCCCAGACTCCTTCTCCTTCTCTTTGGCAATCCTTCAATTCACTATCTAAGTTATATTTAATATTTGGTATTCTCATGCAATTCACATGATTGCTATGCATGTAGGTACATATCCTTAAAGGAGATAGATCCTACATCCATTGAGATGGCTTATCTCAATGCTATTGAGGTAGTGTGTAGTATGATCAAGGGTCATACACATGAGTAGACATTGTTGGCCAACTAAGGACTCTGTGGACATGGTTAAAATGAACCCATATATCTTGCAGTTTTCCTCCTCTTCGTCTCACTATTAACCAAGTCTAGTCCACTTCCAAGATCTTTAATTTCCACACTCTCTATGCACACGTGGTCTCTTAGAAAATGGTTTTTCTTACTTGAAAAAACTATAGATTCTGTCTATTTGTTGCAGTTGTTTTATACCATTTGTCTTGCCTTCTGAAACACCTTCAATCCCTAGCATTGCTTTAGATTGTTGTTGCAATTTTTTGTACCTTCCACTTTATGTTTCTTTTTTGTAGGTTTATTCAAGTGAGAAAGAGTTTGGGTAGAGCCTCTCATACGGTAAGCCCTCTTTCTTCATTTTGGCTTATGCTTCTTGTTGTCTTTGTGTTTTTACACCCTTAGGTGCCAAGAATTAGGGTTAGGTCAATATGCCTCTTGCAATAGGATAATGCATAGCCCTTATGAAATAGAGCTTATACATAAGCCCTATGCAATAGGTTTATGCATAACCTTATGCGCATAGGTTATGCATAAGCCCTATGTAATAGGTTTACGCATAGCCTTATACATAGGACTTATTTATAAGCCCTATGCAATAGTTTTACGCATAGCCTTATGCATAGGGCTTACACATAGGCCCTATATAATAGATTTATGCATAGGGCTTATGTAATATGACTTATGCATAAGCCCTATGCAATAGGTTTATGCATAGGGCGTCTGCATAAACCATATGTAATAGGTTTATGCATAGCCATATGCATAGGGCTTATGCATAAGCCCTATGCAATAGGTATATGCATACCCTTATGCAATAGGCTTATGCATAGCCTATTGCATAGGGCTTATGCAAAATCTCTATGTAATAGGTTTATGCATAGCCTTATGCAGCAGGACTTATGCATAAGCCCTTTGCAATAGGTTTATGCATAAGCCCTTTGCAATAGGTTTATGCATAGCCTTATGCATAGTGCTTATGCATAAGCCCTATGAATAAGGCTATGCATAAGGCTTATGTAGTAGCCTTATGTAGCATAAGCCCTATGCATAGCCTATTGCATAAGCCCTATGCAATCCCCTTATACAACAGTGCCTATATGCATAAAGGCTATGCAATTGACCTATGCATGGCCTATGCATGGCTTATGCATAGCCTATGCATAGTACTTATGAACTAATGAACTAATGTTTTAATTTATTATGATAATTTTTTGTAGTTCTATTCAAGCAAACAACCACCAAGAGTTCCGGCCATGTAGCGGTTCATATGGATTCGGCGAGAAGAGGTAAGCCCTCTTTGTTTTGCTTCTTCTCTTTGTGTTTTTGCACCTTTGGTGCTGAGGATTAGGTTTAGGTCAAGCGCCTATGGCCCCTATGCGTAGGCTATGCATACACTATACATATGCCATACATATGTT
The DNA here is from genome assembly GCF_041138505.1 of Cibotium barometz. Taxonomy (NCBI): domain Eukaryota; kingdom Viridiplantae; phylum Streptophyta; class Polypodiopsida; order Cyatheales; family Cibotiaceae; genus Cibotium; species Cibotium barometz. Next base: position 48,054,384 of record NC_141088.1, read on the forward strand.
ATGCATAGTCCATGCATAGGCCATGCATACGCTATGCATAGGCTGTGCATACACTATGCACAGGCGATGTATACACCATGCATAGGCCATGCATAGGGTATGTATAGGCCATGTATACGCTATGCATAGGGCTTGCATAGGCCATGCATACAATATGCATAGGGTATGCATAAGGATATCATACGCTATAGGGTATGCATAAGGCTATGCATACGCTATGCATAGGCTATGCATAAGGGTATGCATAGGGTACGCATAGCCTTATGCTGAATAAACATGTGGGGCATTGCTATATGCCATCTAGAATGCTACTTATGTCAAGTTAGGAGTGGTTATCCATGAGTAGGTGGTTATATAGTGGAGAGGGAGCTCTTATCACTATCCTTCTCTTGTAAAGGAGGAGTTACCTTTGGCTTTAATAGTGAGGAGTGTGTGAAAAGTCCTCAAAGCTATCATCCGAAAGGGGCACTGTCCACCCTACTTGTCTAAGCACTATTGTAGGTCTTAACAATGTTATAATATCACATGTATTTTTTTTGTCCAAGCTTGTGTTGTTGTTTTCTCTTGGTTGGCTTGACATTGTCGAGGTAAGCTGCCTTATTCATTCAATGTCATGTTTATTACACCCTTTGGGTGTCGGGTTTAGGAAATGAACTTATGCATAGAGATATGGGACATTGTTATATGCCATCTAGAATGATGTTTATGTCATGTTAAGAGTGGTTATCCACGAGTAGGTGGTTATAGTGGAGAGGGAGCCCCCGATCTTCTCACCATCCTTCTCATTAAAAGAGGAGTTTCCTTTGTCTTTAATATTAGGGAGAATGTGGAAAGTCCTCAGAAGCTATCATCCAAAAAGGGGCACTGTCCACCCTGCTTGTCTAAGGAGGGTTAAGGAGGTCTTAACAATGTTCTAATACCACATGTTAAATTTTTTGTCTAAGCTTTAAGCATGGCTTTTGTTAGAGAAATCTTGTTTTGTTGCCTCATACATGTATGTAGTAGCAATGTCGATCGACTTGTCATAAGACCTTGATGTGGCAAATTCACTATCTATTATAAATGAACGATATAGACAGCAAGCTTGGTCTCAGTTTACTCAGACACAGATATGGTTCCATCAAACCTTTTCACATACACAAAGTTGATCTTTAATGCATTTTATAAGTCTTATTTTTTAATCTTATATATAGGCAAGCTTACAATCGGGCCAGTCAATGCCATGGGGGTAGACTACCCCACTTGGCCAGTCGATGCCATGGGGGCAATCTACCCCACTTGGCTAGTCGGGGGCAGCAGATCATGCCTTTGAGAGGTGCGAGACCGAGTGTGGTGTGGGGCCGTGGTGTGGGGCCGAGTGGTGCAAGCCCATCACGATATGGTTGTGATGAGCCTACACCACCTTCCTCAAGACTACACCCACCCTCGCTCCCTCACGTCCATCTCTTCACCAGGGAGGACGACGACATAGTAGGGAGTCTGGGGGGTAGTAGATGTGCTAGCGGGGGGGAGAGCAAGCTGCTTTTGCTTTGGCAAAAGCTGTTGCACTAGGTCTCCTGATGCATCTCCCCAACAGGGGGATCTTCATCTACACATTATGAGCCAGCACCCAGGAGACCCATTCCACCATTCAATTCACTCACCCTACCATACAACGTGGATGTGGATGGTGAACTCGTGATGGATGCACGAGGAAACCAAGTCATGAACCGCATACATGTACTTGCAAACCTGGAATTCATGAACTCCTTCAAAAAGTGAAAAGCACAAGATAAACTTTCAAAGCAATACGTCATTGATATGCTTAAGTCGAAGTTTCCTATTCCACATGCAGGTCTTTGCTTTTCGAGGAGTGGATGAAGAGGCGAATCAAGCTTTTTCTCTCTAATCAGAGAGAAAATATCAAGAGAGCAGCAAAGAATAACTTAGAGAAGCCTAGCATTTATACGATCGAGGAGCAGAGGCACGCACCGCAGCTTCATGAGAAAGCACCTAGGTGCTTTTCAACAACAAGCAACGGCGGCGAGTGCTTCCCGATTATGGAAGCGAGGAACTTCACACTTCGGCTCTAGCAAAAAATCCTCCTTTATTGCTTGTATTGTAAGTAATCATTTCTTCTCCTCTTTAATTTTATTTTGTACTATATTATTTTCTTTAAATAATTACATATTTTCTTAATTATTTTTTATAGAGGGGGATTATTGGGCGTGACCCAACAAAGGAGGAGTACGACTATGGATACAAAGCCCCCCATCCGCAATTGTGGGCATGAATGTGTATGCAAGACATATGCATGGATGAGTATGGTTTGGGCACTCAAGAAGATGAGATAGGTGAGCCTAAACCATTCTCTTTTCTACGTCTAATTGTATTTTAAAACCCTTGCTTACCTTGCACTTATTGATGGCATGTATGTAGGATGAAGGGGAAGATGAATAGGAGGATCCTAATGCATAAACCTCACCAAGCAAGTGAAGAGGGCAAGGACGATGATAATAATCACTCAAAATCTAATGAGGATTCTAGTTAGATACATCTTCATTGTTGTAAACATTTTATGTATATATAGCCAAAGGTCCAACACTTTGTGAAATATAATCAATTTTAGGCTCAATTGCATTCTCCACAATCTATGTGTTTCTTATGTTTGTGTTTGTGTCATAAAACTAAAATTGCGACTCTGTTTTGAGAGTTGGGGCAGACTTGGGAGTCCTGTATAGACTGTCCCAGCTCTTTTTTATTGTGTAGAGCTTTTGCTATTGTGAGCAGTGAACCTATTACAGCAAAAATAGCAGTGTTTCTAGAGCAAAAATAGCCCGACATCTACCTACCCTTCTAGTTATAAAAACGCTGCTATTTTCATTGCTACACCCTCATTCTGTTGTGCCATAATAGAGTTGGGGAAGGCAAAGGAAACAAAGGCAATGCACATTGACACCATTACCTTGAGTAGTGAGAGAAGGAGAAGAGAAGAAGAGAAGGAGAAGAGAAGGAGAGAAGGAGAAGACGAAATAAATCTGTAAAACAAAACAAACTCACACCGACATACAAATACACATACACGCACACACACAAATTAGTAAATCCATGGTAACAAGGAGGAAAACGTGGAACAGAAGGAGAGGATCAGGAGTCTTCACCTGTGTATTCAACCCAAATTTTCAAGAAAAGAGGAATAACAGTCACGTGACAACATTCTCTAATTTGGTATAAGCATCGGTATGGATGCCAGTATTAGCGTCGGTATATATGCTGATAATTATTAAAATTATTTTCTGTGACTATATCGGCAGTCATAATAATGCTGATACGGATGCAGACACTAGCGTCCATAATTTTTCACAAACTTTGAATTCGAATCTTTGCCTTTTTGTTTGCCGCATGACATTTCAAATTTCATTGACCAACAAATTTGGTCGTCCCCTATATAGGAGACCCCCATTAGCCCAAAATAAAAACATCCCAATGTGGTGAAGATGGAAAAAAAATGGCAATGTGGAACCCCAATACACTAGCAACGTGGAGACACCAATCGGTGACGTGATGCCACCAAACACTATCAACGCGGAGCCAGCAAACATTGCCGTAGTGCTGCCTAACACACTGGTAAAGTGGAGCTACCAAACACTAGCAAGGCATCTATTGAGGCATATGTCAATCTTGAAGAGAGATGCATGTGCCTGTGCACACATTGTAAGTATCAAGTCACTCGAAAATGGAGAATTCGTAATAATTATGTACGCATGTATGGTATACATCCAGTGGAACGTCTACAAAATCTATGTTTTCACGATCACACGAAGATCCTAGTAATATTGATAATCATGTCAAGCACATAGAAATACAGCTTGACAGAACACTTCTAGATACAATTTTCAGGACAAGAAACCGAACAAACCAAAATATACAGGACTACTCCTTGAGAATCCATCCATAATGACAGCAGCAAAGAGAGAAGGATAGGTTAAAGGAGGCTATAAAGGATGAGATGTTGGACACATTTACAGAATCATTGGCGATAGACCAAAGGGTCATGGGTAAGGAGAACGATACCACAATACGACGTTGAGATACAACACATAAAAAGAAGAGGAATTGTGTAACCTCGCACATCTACCTGCCTGTCTATGTTGAACTTATAATCAATGTTTCGGTGGTCTGATGCAAGCATGACAAAGCTGTATGATATGAGTACGATGGAATTTTCTTTCGCTTATAATGTACACAGTGTTGATTAAGCATACCTATTTCATCTTGGTAGGTTATTAAAGGACTAAATCTTGCTAGAGGAAAATGAGATGCCAAGATCTCATGCGGAGGCCAAAATATTGTTAAGTACAATTGGCATGGACTACAATTGTATCCATGGGTGTCCCAAAATGATTGTATCCTATACCGGCACGAATACACACATCTTACACAATGTCCAAGTTGTGGAGCGCTCAAATACAGGCAAGATGTTCAAGGGAAAAAGGTTCCTACAAAAGTTCTCAGATAGTTCCCTATCATACCTTGCATAAAACATATGTTCAGGTGCAAATCTATAGCAAGTTTAATGGCATGGCATCAGTCTACTATATCCACGAACAATGTCATGCACATCCCAGCTGATTCGCTCGCACATGGAGACACATTGAGGAGAAGTGGCCAAGGAAGAGCCTCATAACATTCGTCTATGGCTAGCAATGGATGGTGTGAATCCAATTGGTCTATGGAGCACATGACATGTATGCCTTGTAATTATAACCTTCCACCATGGCTGGCAATAAAGAAGGGACACCTCTTACTATCATTGATAGTTCCTGGGGAAGTACAAAAAGTAAAGAACATGGATGTATACTTGGCCCTGTTGGAAGAGGATCTTCAAACACTTTGGGATGGCATTCAAGTTTACGATATGTCCAAGTAGTATGGGCAAAGAGTTACAATTGTGCAAGGTATACTAATGTGGACTATGCATGCTTGGTCAAGCTACGGAGTATGCTCAGGTAAGTTTTGATACATACTTCAACAATTTCCTTTGCATTGTTACTCAATTAATTAATCTTGTGAGGTTTTGCACATACAATTTCATGTGGTTACTCTAATCACCTTTTTTGTCGATTTGAAGACTTTACTACATCTGGATACAACGCATGCCCCTTATGTAAACCTCGTTTGGATGCTCGTTACTCTACATCACTTCGAAAGATAGGATTATTTATGATATCTCCCTGAGAATCATGAATTGAGAGAGGAAATCTAGACAAACCACCTCCGTGTTTAAAGACAAGTGACTGGAAAAAAACATGGAGGGATAATGCACCCCTAGGAATGAAGAGGTTCTCCATTTTCCATAGACTTCCTTATTGGAGCAATCTTCTAATAAACCATCTACTAGACCCAATGAACATCTTCAAGAATGTAGTTGAGGTGCTTTAGAAACCATAAGTGGAGCCAAAGAAAGCAAAGGACAATCTGGCGATTTACAGGTCGTATGGAAGAATTATGGCCATAACCATTACCCGATGGGAAGGTGGTCCTATCTAAAGCACCCTGGGTCTTAAATAAATTGGAGGCAAAACAAGTAAAGATAACCATTGAAGAGTTTTGAACCCCAACCGGGTGTATGCGTAGCCTAAAGGGTTCATTCACAAAAGATGACAAGTTTAGTCACTTAAAGTCCCATGATTAGCATATATTTCTTCAATTTGTGCTTCCAATTACAATAAAGGGATACCTCACCCAAGAAATAAGAGCTACCATGCATGGTAGAAAAGTTTCCACCAACAAGAATATTGACCATTCAAATGCACCTCTTAGTTCATGTCGTTAATAAGGTTGCAATTGGAAGGACTATCCATAGTCAATGAATGTTTTTTCTAGAGAGATTCATGACTGTTTTTTCTAGAGAGATTCATGAAAACCTTAAAAGGATTTGTGTGGCAAAACGAGAGGGTAGTGTGGCTGAAGGATGGCTTGTACAAGAATCTTTTGTTTACTTTCTCAATACATATGACCCAAAGATACCTCGGCTATGGAGCCATCTTGAAGATGATAGAGTAGTTAGGAAGAGCCACAAGAAAATGGACTCGTAAGGACAATGGACAATACCTTACGAGATAAGATCAATAAATTTTGCATCTTGAACTCAAATGACATGGTTAAATGGATTAAAAGATATTAAGAGATCAAGGCACAACATATCATAGCCCGATAAAGTTTTAGAAGGAGTCGAACAATAAGAACCCTACCATACCACATCCAGAGCTTGCACAACTACCTACCTTTCCTTCGAGTAGATGACTTGGTGCAATAATAACATAAGCAAAGTATAATGGTGAGACTATAACTGAGAAGGAGAAGGAGCTTGCAAAAGGTTGTGATTGGCATGTAAGTAATCGTTCTCCTTGACTACTATCTCATTAATTTAAAAAAAGAGTTTATTTATCATGCATCACCTTACTTGCTTATTTATCATGCATCACCTTGCTTGCATGCTTATTCTTGTTGTGCTTGCAGTATTGTAAATATGGTGCACTTTGGTCACACAGGTGTCATTTTTGAGTGGAACAAATAGATCATAAAAGAATAGCTTTGTCAAAGCTAGCCAAGTATAAGTGACTTAAATACAAAAGTTGGCATGCTTGATTATTGTGGAACTATTCAAAAAATTATAAAAGTTGCTTTTAGACGCTTAGAGATGTTTATTTTTTATGTGAAGTGGTTCAAGGTCATAACAAATGGACCAAATGCAACTATAAGGAAGGACAAGAGTGGGTTATCCAAGTTGACTCAGCAAAGTTTTGAACCAACCAAAGGCATCTAACAAAAAAGATTGCAGTTGGACTTCTGACAGAGGATCAGAAAACTAAAATAGTTTGTCACTTTTGTCGCAAAACTGCACACTGTGTGCAAGTGTGTAGATGTGTTGTGTATTACGTAATGCCTCGTGACACAACTATTACAAGAATGATGCTCCACACTGGGCTGCATGAACATCCAGTTCAGCTAGGAACTTCAAGGTCAATGTTGGAGCGCGTGAAAATGTTTGTTTCTCAAGTGTTGAAAGCCCAGAGAAGTGCAGGTCCTCGAAAAATACAGATGGATATTGTGAAGGATATGTTGTTTTCCTCCATGATGAATCAAAATGATGAGCTACCTACAAGTATTGGGGATCATGAGCTCTGTAATTTTTTGGAGTTGAGTCCTCTTGTGGAAAACCAGAGGTGAGTATTCATTCTGTAACTTAATTATATTGGATGTATTTTTTTACATTCGGTCCTCTCTTTATTGTGAAATTATGTTTTTTAGGTTTAGACGCATTGTATCCCAAGAGAAAAGAAAATTGATGCCGACAGGAGAGGGCTTTGATAGCATCCTTCTTATACAGAGAATATCTCGCTATTCATTTATACAAGGTAGCCGTTTCCCAGGACAAGGTGGCTCTGATGACAAATGTTATGTCTTTAAGATGTCTTTGCGAGACGAGGACCAGCATCAGGCATGGACTTGGTGAATCGCATCATGCGGTGTGATAGTGGAGGTGACTTAGCAAAGTCCTGGGTTTTGTTTGATCACACTCATCGAGTTTTTGGTTGGTCAACAATGGCTTGTCATGTTTACGACCCAAGGTGAGACTACGTACTTCTATTTTTTCCTTTCTTTCATTTACCTTGAATGATAGCTGATTAAAAAAAATTCTCTACAAAATCCTATAGTGTTCAAGAGCTGTTGACAATTGCCACATGTGCAAAATGAAGGAGGAGGATACAAAAAGCCAAGTACTATTTTGGGAAATGCTGAATAACACACTGGAGCAATGCGGTTATGCACCCGCACACTTCTATGGGTTTAGGCTGATGAAGCAGGGTCAAATTGGTGTGCAGTTAGGACCGTTTTCAATGGGGGTCCACACAACATTATGGAGGACAAGGAGTGAACGTGCTTATTCCATTGGAAACAAAGTTTGATGAAGCATGCTAAACAATGCGTGAAGGCAGAAAGTTGACAACACCATATTGACTTGTGTGAAGAATGGAGATTGGCAACCAATAAGGAGTCAGCTTTCTTAAAAAGTAAAGAGATTCGTGAGTGGTGGAGAAATGGACATGTTCATGAGGGAAAACTATCAGTAATGGATACGTGGATGAGTTGTTGGGAAGTACGAATAGCACATTGGGGCAACCTCATGTCAAGGGTGAGAAATTTTATAGAGAAATGATATGTTGTATGGATGTATTTGCATTGGAGTCAATTTTGTGAATTCATGTATGAAACCTCTTGTGTGCAGGTGGATTTAGCACAAAACCCTTGAACAAACTTATCTGAAAATGTACATGGGAGTTGGCTTACTGGTGAAGGATACAAGGAAAAGGTTAGCTTGTATGATGCGTGCATTTCAGATATGGCAAATGCTTTACTACAAAGTGCAAAGCAATATGCATATCAGATGGGGAAGCACAAAGGTGAGGGGCCAAGCTTGAGCAAGTTGCTGGACAGGGTGGCAGCAAGGTCAAGACCGACACCACCACAAGTGGCTCGCATGGTCCATGAAACAGTAGTAGCTAATACTCCTATGTATGAGGAATCAAGGCCTCTACATGGAGATAAGGAGACTATTTAATGGAAGAGGGTAAGGACAATGGAAGTAGACTAATGCTCACATCGTCCAGGTTATGTCATGCAGAGCAGACATCGTCAAAACCAGGGAACAACAAGAAGAGTAAGTTTTGGAGATAGATCTAGAACAAACAGTGCAGCAAGTCACGCTTCAAGGGGAGGACCAAAAAGTCCAATGACCGGAGGAAACAAAGATGTCGGACATGAAGAGCCTGCAATGAGCGAAGGACAAATGCATGTAAAGGAAGAGACCGTTGGATGCACAATGTGGGCCATTAGACGAACCCCATTGAACTCAAAAGTCAAATGTTTGGAAGGTATTGATGGAAGACTTAAGTGCAACTCATACATACAGGGAAGCTCTATTGGAGTTGTTGCCCCTAGCTTCTACTCAGAGCGACGACATCCTGGTCCAAGAGGGCCAAAGGCTCAAATGATGTGGTTTTGTCCTTTAGATGTTTCACACACATGGCATGTAGATCCAAACATAATATACAAGCCATCATACCCAGATATGTGGAAAGTGGATGTTGGGACCAACATAACCAGCCAAGAGGTAGAGAAATTAGTAAAGGCAGGGTTCAAGTTAGATGTTACTCATGAAGAACCTTTTGTGTCAGGGGTGGGAGAAATGTCCACACAAGCAGCGGGCAACAAAGAAAGTGACAAGAGGCCACATGATGCTACACAGAATACAAAGAGATCAACCAAGTGGCAGCATTAGATTTCCAAAGAAGCAAAAAGGAGGATTGGTAGTGCCAAGGCCATGACAGCGACAGTCCTTAATGAGAGTGCAATGTAGTCGTCCCCCTACTCTATTTTTCATTTGGCATGTGAGAGTGGAGAGGACTATTTTATACACATCAAGGTACAACCTTGGTGTACATGTCCTGATTTCATACAAAGAGAATCTAGAGGAAAGTCTTACGTTGCATGTAAGCATATCTATTTTGTCTTCTTGCGAGTTTTGGGATTACATAAGAATGAGGATATGGTAATGCATCAACCAACATTATCACCAGAGGGCAATATACTATCACGTCCTCGAAGCAAGGATGTTTGTGCCTATACTTAAGCTTTAATCAAGCCTCTCATGTTTGTGCCTAGTTAAGCTTGTAAGGAAATGTGAAGTCATTTTTTTTGTAAGATATTTTGAACCCAATATTTTTGTCTTGCTTTGGGATGGAGTATACTGTCACGTACTCTAAAGTCTTGTTGTAGGTAGCTTACAATGCTATGGTAAAGGAGTTGTACCAACCATATATCTTCTTGTAAGGAAATGTGAACTCAATCTTTTTGTAAGAAAATATAAGCCGGGTATACTTGTTTTTACTTGTGTTGTATGTATGTATGTGAATGTATTTATTTCTCTTTCATAAATACTTACTATATAAAAGCTCACCAAAATGTATCATTTTTCTTACAAGCTCACATAAAACTATCTTATCTCCAAAAAGCTCGCCAAATAAAGCTCGCAAAAAAATCAAACCCAAAGAGAATGATAGTGGTCCTTGACATTCTCCCTTAGTAAGAATCCAATTCTCCCTTGGTAAAAATGGCATGAAGGGAGAGGCACCACTGCCTAGTAAGAATGATTTGAGTATGCATCACGTAGTAGAGGGAAGGAAAAGGTAGATCAATCTTTTGTGCCTTTGTCAGCAAGTCACTCATATGTAGATGGTGACTCTAGCATTTCTGAGTAGAGCCTTGATGAGGAACTTGGCATTCCGTCTGTGTAAGGCAAACGAGGGATATTTTGAGGACACCTGGGTCTACGAGGGTTAGGTTGACAGGTTGAGATATGATGGATATCTCGAGATGAATATACAGCTCATCATTATGATGGAATTGGAGACCACTTGTTTTGAGTAGGTACTTGGAAATAAGAAATGGGAAGATGCCATGAATGAGGAGATGGCAGCATTGGATACAAATGCAACATGGTAGTTAGTGCCTTTGCCCAATTGGAATAGAAGGCAATTGGATGTAAGTGGGTGTATAAAGTCAAGCATAACACTAATGGTTCAGTGAGAAGGTATAAGGCAAGTTTGGTGGCCAAAGGCTATGCGCAGACTTATGGCATTGACTATGAAGACATTCAGCCCGGTTGCAACAAGAATGGAAACCACAGGAGCTATCATTGCTATGGCTACAACAAAGGGTTGGTCTTTAAATCATATGGATGTAAAGAATGCCTTCTTGAATGGTGATTTGTAAGAAGTTTACATGATACAGCTACCAAGTTATGAGAGTGATGCACACCAAGATTTGTGTGTAAGTTACGCAAAGCCTTTCATGGCTTGAAGCAGGCACCCAAAGCATGGTCAAACAAGATTGAGGAGTATCTTGTTACCATTGGATTTCAGATATCCAATGTAGATTTTTCACTTTATGTAAAAAAGACAGATAGAGGGATCATGCTATTAGTCATCTATGTGGATGACTTGATTATCACTGGTGATAGTGATGTTGACATACATGATGTCAAGAGGCTTTGAAGCAAAAGTTTGAGATGAAGGATTTGGGGGAGCTGTAATATTTCTTGGGCATAGAGGTGGTGAGATCACCCCATTGCACTTTGTTATTGCAGAGACAATATGTCTTGGACATATTGTCGAAGTATGGTATGATAGGCTGTAAGCCTATTTCAGTGCCATTGGAGCAGAACACAAAGCTTTTTGGCAAGGTTAGATCTGGAGGTAACCTATTTTATTTTTAAAATATCATCAAAAATATAAAAAACATTATTTTTAATAATTTAACATTGATTATAAAAATTCAAAAATAAAATTGAGGGATTTAAAAGAGAGAGGGGTGGTCCATAATCCACACTCACAAGTGAATTTTGGAGCTCTTGAGCACGTGCTTGCTTATTTTGCAGTGCTATCATCCATATTTCGGGTAATTTTGTAAAGATTTCTCCTTTTAAGTTTAGCTTCACATTTCCTTTAAAGTTAGTTGTGTTGGTACAATTAATTATTTTAAAAATTTCAATGTTTGCTTTAGTGTATTAAAATTATTCTTTACAAGGATTAAGCATGAAAGTTGTTATATAGGCACAACTCGATTCCAATTGCAATGTATTTGAAAAACTAACTATTTCTTAACTTCAAAAAATTTCATCTTTTCACATAAACATTTCAACTAAAAATAGGAATAAAATGTAACTTTTACTATTTTTTAAGCAGAATACACTTGTTAAATTGGACGGATGTAGTTGTAAAACAATAGAGAAAAATTTGGTTAAAAAATTAGAGGTGAGTCTCTAGTTTGGATTCTAGGATCCATTTGCCAAGTTAGAGAATGATATTGTTAAAAGCTTTACAAAAATGTTTGCTACTGAAGTCATTGAGTGTGTTGGATAATTTTGGAATTCTGAAATCCAAGATTAGGATTTTGAAATCTAGATATGGGATTTAAAATTTCCCATATGAAATCTAGACATGGGACAATCTTCTGATTCTGGTGGAATAAAGGGACACTCTAGCATTTTAACACCCTCTCGGTTAGTGCTTTCACCACTTAGTCTTGGTTTTTAAGATAGGAGAAGACTCATTTTTTACCTCAAGGGATCTTCCTGTAGAACTCTACTTTTGCTAACAGAGTAGTTCCCAAGAATAGAAGAGACCCGTCCTTCGAAAGACCAAAGTTGGAGGTCTTCGAAAACCAAGGATGCATCAAAACAAGTTCCTATCAAAGAGACAAAAGATAAGTCACTCAATGTGGTCAAAAGAAGAATGATTGGGAGGGAGTAGCAAAAAAAATAAAGTATGTTGGTCAATTAGCTTAGGCCATCTTGGTGAGAAAAGATAACTCATTAACCCTACCACTCCTTACTTGTTGTTAGTTGCAAAACACAAGGGACCTTCAAGTGATGAGAACAATTTTGTTTGGGTGTATCTTTACTTTGAAAGAGATTTACTAATTTCTTGTTACGCAAGAGAACTATTTGAAGTGTGCCATCAGTCTCTACAAGAGGGACTTTGAAGTGGAGGAGGTCAACTCATTGAACACCAAAATTACAATGACTGATGCAATTAAAACATGAGGACTAGTAAGTTTTACTCATTTGTTGTTTTTTCAATCTAGTTAACCACTTTTTTGTCTCTCTTCTCTTAACATTTAGTTTTACCTCTTGATGCAATTGTTCAAGCTTATTGTAAGTTAATGGACTACCTTTTTGGTGATGAGAAGCCTTCAAGTGATTTTAAAGAAGAAGAGGATGACAAAGATGAAGACACGGAGGATTCTAGTGCCTCTAAGAGTGATGAAGGGCACACTGCTTCACTTGTTCCTGAGACACCATGTAGAGGCAAGAAATGCAACAGAGCCTCAAATAAGTCCAAAGAACCTGAGTTCTTAAGTGAAGCTAAAATTATTACATCTGGTCCGAGGGCCCCATTAGCTAACACTAGGAACTCAAGTTCTTACAATAAACTACGGGAAAAGGTCAATGAACAAAACAAGGTAGATCCCTTGCCTTGTCTCTTGCCAACAATTAGTGTGATTGTTCAGTCACCCAATGATCCTCAAACTAGTAGAAGACCTCTTGAGGTCTGTAGTGTGCAAGAAAATCATGTGCATAATTTAAAATGAACAATGAAAGAAAAACCTTCAGCCATGGTTTTACCTCTTCTTGTTTTAGTGGATTGTTTCAGGTTGCTTTTTGGGATGGTGAAGTTTGGGATTTTCAAGATCTGGGAGGGAAAATTGAAAGGCTAAAAATTGATGAAACCTTCTCAAAGTTCCTAAGTAAAGCAAATACAAGTGAGGATGTACTAAAACCCATCCCTGAAGAAATGAAGATTCCTCCTTGGAGGTCAGTGCAAGGAATACGAGAAAAATTCTTAATCCGTGGGATTCTCTCGCATGTGAAGGCTAGAAGTATTTCCCTTCTTGAAGATATGGGTGTAGAATTTAAAAGGTACTCTTGTTTAAATTTTTTATTTTTAAATGCATTTCAATTTTTTAGCTTTTTGATTTATTGTTGCACTTTTTTCAAGGCAAAAAACATCCTTGCACATGCAACAGATTATGATTAAAAAGTTAAATTGTACAAACAGGGATGAAGTGAGAAGCTTACATCTAGAAACAAGTAATCCATCACAGTTAGATAGATTTTCACCTTCATTCTTAAAAGCGGTGAGTAATTATGAACCCTTATATTTTTTCTTTCCACACTTTGGATTCTAGAATCTTTTTTGTGAGCTCAAAATCTTGCCAAATTGGATTCCAGAATCCAAAATGTCTTCTTCAAGCGTTTTGTGTTTTTGGTCTTCATTTGTTATTCTATTTTCTAGGCTGAAAACTCTTTACCTTATATTTTAGGATTCAAGAATCCAAATGTAGTAGTCAATGTGGCTCTATTGTCTAATATAAAAGCCTTTCCTTCTTGTTCTCTAATAATCTCTTTATGTTTTTTACTAGAATCAAGACCCATTTGTTAGCTTGAAGAGCATTTCTCGTGACTTTAAGCAACATCTCTCTTGTTATCGACAATAAGAGAGAAAGAGGAAAGAGGAGGCACAACAAGTAGATAATATTTCCAATGTGTTTACATTTGTTCCTGTGACAATGTTAATGAAGTTCTAGTGAAGTGGTACATGCATGAGGAAAGGTCAAATAAATGGGTTGTTTTGTTATAGCATAATGTTACACTTTGGCTATCACAGATGCTCCTTACAGTTTTAAAGGTCCTAGATCCATCAACGACAATGTTAAGAATGGAGTTTTTACATATATAAAATTAATTGAGGCTTTTGGTAGAGTTAGGACTTGTGAGTCTTGGGCACTAGTATTTTTCCATGCTCATGACCAAATAACTGCAGCACCAAACGCCTTCTCTGATATGAAGGTGTACCAGCTCATTGTTTGGTAAGTTCAACTCAGTCGTCACGTAAGTTTTATTCATTACTCAAATTTTTTAGTTTTATTTTATTTTTATCCAAGCTTTGTTTTCTTGTGTGCAGGAAAAAACCAAACATTCATGGTTATAAACTCAACCGAGTTTCATGGGCTTGTGAGTTTTCCACAATCAGTTTTTACTCTACTTTAGATTTTAAAGGGAAAGGAAGCTATAACTTTTCCACAAAAACAAGCTGCACAAATGTTTTTGAAAGACCTCGCATCTGTAAGAAGTTTAACAAAACAATGGCAAGCTACAGGGTGCCATCAATCCATATCAAAAGCCCTAATTTTTTATGATGGATTTAATTGACCTTCTTTCAATCGAGGGAGATTAGATAATGGACCTCTTTGTAGGTACAACTGTTAAAAGAGGTAGAAATGTGGTTGCAGTGGAGTGTGACCCCCCAGTGCAAGTCCATTGAGTAAAGAGTGACTGCCCTAAAAGAGTTATCTAATGAATTCCAAGAGGTTTGGATGAAAAGCCTATAGTCTAATCCTTGATTTCTTAACACATCAAGAGAGCCCCAACATCCCATAAATAGAGAGAATCACATAGCACATAAAGTCAACCAATGAGCTAGAATCAGGTACTAGATGATTATGGAGAGAGAGAATCATGGATAGATTCAGGGGAGAGAATCATGGAGCTTTATTAAGCACATAAACATGATTAGCTTGATCTAATCAGCTTTGTACTTGCCTCTAAATTGGTACACACCTAATGCAAATCTCTCATTATCTTGCTCATATGATTAAGTATTTATCTCTTTTCATTAGAAATATTGTTATACTAATCTCATGGCTCTAATTACATTTGCACCACTTTAGATTTCTAACACTATGCATGCATTAGCCTAAACATAATGCTTATGAATTTACCTAATGCATGAGCCTCATATGCATGCATTAGCCTAAGCATAAGGCTTATGTACAAGCCTCATGCATGAGGCTTATGCATTAGCCTCATGCATTAGGCTAATGCATGATGCCATATGTGTTAGGCTCATGTATAATGCATGAGGTATATAATGCATAAGCCTCATGTATCAGGCTCATGCATTAGGCATGAGACTTATGCATAATGCATGAAACTAATGCTTACATAAGCCTCATGCATGATGTTAATGCATTAGTAGTAAACAACATTTTATTACATGAGAAGGGGAAGAGGAGGAGAAGTCTCTCTAACCCTAACCCTAATCAAAAGCTTATGGCTTATGTAAAACCCTAATCCTAAACCTAGCTTCTAGATAGAAACCCTAATAAGGTGCTTTCATGAAGAGCTTTCCATCAAAGCTCTCTATTAAGGTTTCTATGTAGGAGATAGGGTTAGGGTTAAGCTTTAAGAGAGGGAATTAACTTACAAGAGAGAAGAAAGAGAAGCTTTCATGGAAAGGTAGTTTGTAGGAGAGAAAGATGGAGATGGAGATGAAGCTTTCATGGAAAGCTTGTGTAGATAGGAGAGAGAGATGAAGAGCACATACCACCCTACTTGAGCATAGGATGGGAGAGGTGGAAGAGATGGGATAGACACCTATTGGCACAAAATCCCAAAGAGGTGAAAGACATTTTGAATGACTTCAAATGGTTCACTATCTTTTGACAGTGACAAAATAGGTGGGAGTACACTTTTTGCAAGTCTCTGCTGCCTGATAGCAAAATTTCGCTGCTCAATCAGCTACGCTTAAAAGGCCCCAACATCCCTCGTTTTACAAAAAAACGTTAAATGCTGCTAAAAAATGTTACAGTGGCCTTGAAAGATAAGGTAGGTGGAATTTTTTTTTATTATTATTTTCATTTTTATTAATTTTTCATGTTTATTTTGTATTTTTAAATAAAAAACAAAAAAATAATAATATTTTTTTTATTTTAAGAAAGAAAGAAAAGAAAAAGAGATTAAAAAAAGAAAAAAAAGGAGAAAGAAAAAAATAATTAAATTTAGAAAAAATAAAAAAATAATAATATTTTTTTTATTTTAAGAAAGAAAGAGAAAAAAAGAATTTAAAAAAAAGAAAGAAAGAAAGAAACAAAACCCATAAAACAATAAATTTATTTTTTTTTTAAAGAAGACAAAAAAATAATTTTTGTTTTTTTTCCATTGTTCCTTATTTTTGCATAAGTAAAGTAGCTTGCATTTTTTATTTTTTATTTTTTTTAGAATTTTTGTAAATGATGCATAATTAGCAAATTCATATTTTTTGTAATTAGGCACGAAATTTATTAGTTTAAAAAAAACAAAAAACAAAAACAAACAAAAACAAAACAAAACAAAAGGAGAAAAAACAAAAGAAAACTAAAGAAAATTAGTTTTTTGAAAAAAAAAAACAAAAACAAAAAAAAATAAAAAGAAAAAAAATTCTATAAATTAAGTGTTTTTTTAGGAGTCTATTTTTTTGCATATTTTGTAATTCTTCATTTAAATTTTTTGCATAATTAGTATTTTCTTGCATTTTTTAATTTTTGTAACTTTGTGCATAATTAGTATTTTTTTTAGTGTGATTCATAATTTTTGTGTTTTTTTGAAAAAAAAAGAGTAAAAATCATAAAATCATAAAATCATTTAAAAAAATAATAATAATAAAAAATAGGATAGATAGTTACGCCACACATATTCATTTTAGTTGCATTTAGTGATTAGGTAGGTTAAAAATATATATATATATACATATATATTTTTTATTTATTTAAACAAAAACAAAACAAAACAAAACAAAACAAAAACACAAAAATAAAAAAAATAAAAAAAAATGACCTTATGCACTTGCGGTCGGGACGTCTTGTAGATTCTGCCATAGGGCCTAGGGCACCTTCTAGAGTACCTACGCAGGAAAGTGGGACCCAATCGGTCGAAAATTTGGCAGATATTGCTGAAACCCTTTCTGAATCCCAATCCGATACCCTTTCCTCTAGAACAACTAGTTCATTGTCCATGGACAATCTAGGGCCGACAAATAGTCATCCCGTAGCCCCAAATAGGACACCCTCAAGATCCTTTAATCCATTTGAAGCCGACACCATGGGGTTAACACTCAATGTGAGACTCCAATATGTCTACACAAATGCTCAAGGAGCTGAGATCTTTAGGGATCCACAACAACGGTATCTTGTTAAGATCGCAGACATTTTCTCAGAACTTGATAGAGCACCTCTAGTCAATGACCAGGGTAACATGTACATGGGTGGAGATGGTGTTCGCTACGAAGTCACCTACCATCCAGAAAAGGTAGACAAATTAGGGGAGCTCTCTAGAACCGAGTTCTTAGACTTATCAGAACTTCCAGAGCAAGGGAGTCTAGAGATGATTGGCTCATGGAGCCGGACATGCCTGGACCATCCAATGCCCAGTCCTCAAAGCCATCCACCATAGATGATTTACTTCTTGTAGATCTAAATTTGGAAAGGGATAGGAAAGGCAAGAGTAAAATGGATGAGGGGGCTGAATGCCAATGGGAGTTTGTACGACAAATTTCTGTGACAAAGGTCTTACAGGATGACCCACTTCAAGAGGTCTATAAGGACTCGTTAGAGGGATATTATGCCACAACTAGATTGCCACAGCTGGATCTTCCTCTAGCTCATGTGGTGGTAGTTGAGAAGCTTGCAGGACACATGAACAGAATAATTGATAAATGGGCCAATGAATACCGAACCTTAGATTGGAAAGAGATTCGGGAACTCACGTGGAAAGGACAACCATTATTCATGGAAGTGTTCTCAACAAATACAGCCAAACCGGGAGAGACAGCCTTTCTTGGAGAAACTGTTGCTCCTCCCCTACGAGAGTTCACTAGAGAGGGACCCTCAACATCCAAGTGGACCACTGCTAGTAGCCCAACTCTAGCACCAAGATATCGTCCTACACCAAATGTGCGACCACAGGTCACACCACACCAACATCTTTCTCACTATAACAATCGGAGGATAGGGGAGCCAACTCGGCCTCCCATTAATGCACCTCCTGAAATGCGGGTGACAAAATCTTTGGAGGGGTTTGGTGAGGCTGGTAATAGGGTACCCACACCAATTTTGGAAACATGTGGACCATCTTTCCAAAGAGAGGAACAATTTCCACTGAGAGTGAGAGGCCGTAGGCCCTATGACGAGTATTCAAGACAAGTAAGACCATCAACTCTTCAGAAACTGGTAAAGAAGTATGAAGGGTCGGGAGATCCATACGATCATGTAGCAACATTTAGACAAGCAGTTTGAGCTGAGCAAGTGGCTGATAAGCATACTCAAATTGAAGGATTTGGACTCACTCTTGAGGGAAAAGCCCTGGCTTGGTTTCAGGCATTAGAGGCTTCAGACAAATCTTCTTTATGAGTTTTGGAAGAGAGATTCATTGCTGCTTTTTCCTTGATGGGAATACAACATGACACGGTAGCACACATCTACTCTTTCAAACAAGGCGAGAACGAGAGTGTTAGAGACTGTGTAAATAGAATGAAGCAGTACATTAATCGTTGCCCAGAGGATGAGAAGCCCGCCCAAAGTCGATTAATTTCTCTCTTCTTAAAAGGACTCAAAAATTCAACACTGCATACACATCTCTATGCGAAGAAACATACAAATTTCAATGAGTGTTGCCATGATGCTATGGATTTCACCGATAACTTCAAATTCCAAGATGGTTCTGGCCCAGAAGTGAAACCTCGAGATCAGTGGGGTGACGACCAAAGTTCAGGGTCTAGCGCGCTAGTAAATCCAGACCAGATAGCTAACCTCGTACTAAGGAGATTGGGACAGACCTATCGTCCACCCATGCAGCCACAACAACAGCAGCAGAGAATGAGGAGTGTACTTCCTACAGGTCCTCATCTTTGTGGAGCATGTGACGGTAACCATAAAACAGAGGATTGTAATACCTTTTCTCCTCTAGTCACAAACCAACCCACAAAGAAGTGGTGCCAAGCCTGTGCTTGGAACTTTACCCATACCACACAGGAATGCACTCGCATTGCGAGAATGAGACAGGAACGTGAGCAGCCACGGGGTGGAGTGGCTCCACAAATGTATCAACAGTATACTAATTTTGAACGTAAGCCATCGATGGCACAAGAGCAAGCACGACCTGTTCTTGGTGCTCAACCTCCTGCTCCAGGGACTGCTCCTGTGAGGGTTGTCGACTACGACAATTCAAATATGTGTAGAGAATTGGTAAACCCAGGTTATGTGGAGGAAGAATATGTATCATATTCATCCAAAGAAAATATCTTTGAAAGTCCCGCATACCCAAGCCCAGCACTGGCAGGGGAACAAAACTCTTTAATGTTGCTAGGCAGCTACCAACCTAGGACTCCAGGCCCCTCAGGTCAATGGCAGCCAAGGAAAGTAGAGGCCAAACCAATGGGCCCCTGTTATGAGTGCGGAGAACCCCATTGGGCTCGTGATTGTCCACATCGCTCAAGGCAAGCATTTCGGTCCAATACAACAGTACAACAGTTTCCACCAATTGAAAGATATTGTCTAGGGTGTTGTGTAGAACACTTCCCAAAGGATTGTCTGCTGAAACCACATGAGGAAGGCTCCTCTCAACCAAAGGTTTCACTCAACCTTGTAGGCACAGTTCCATCGCCACCTTCATCTGAGAATGAGGATGTCGTGCCACTTAGAGTCATGACTAGATCACAGACACGAAATGCCGAAATACAAACTGATGAGACACCTCGAACTAGGGATGCAAAAACAAATCTAGTGGACAAGACCCTACAGTCCAATAGAAAAAAGACCACTAGGAGGAAGAAGAACCGAAACAAGCAAACTAAAAGTACATCCACTAGTTCTCAAGAGGCCTCTAAACAAAACATGAGGGATAAAACTTTTACATCCCAAGAAGTGCATGAGGAACATCAACCTCAACCTGGGCCTAGTGTTAAACAAGATGAGGCTAGTACGACTGAGGATAGTTCTGGGGGTTCTGTTTTTGTGGATAAAGTGAATGAGACTCTAGAGGCCATCATTGATGCTCATAGAAGTCGCATTGCAGCTTTATCTGAGCTACCCAAGAAGCTTCAAGAATACCTAAACCCTCGTGAGGAGAAGATCAATCTAGCTGTACATCAGCAACTCATTAGGGAAGCTCAGTCAATACTTGAGGGACCACCACCACCTATTCCTCGGGGCCCAACCTCTCTTAAGCCAACATTAGAAACCATACCAGAAGTGTCATCAAGTCGGGAAATGAAAAGTGAGCTCATTTCACAAGCTCATAGTGAAAGGTCTACACCAATTGACACCCAATTGAAAGGGGGTAATCTGCCACCACCTAACCTTGTCTTCCCATGCAATGATGAAGTTATTGATGCTAATGAGGACATGGCAAATGAGATGTGGGCTGCAGTTCATGAGAAAGTTCATGAGAACATGTCTTCTATTAGTTCGCCTCCATTCTCTGAGGTGGATTTTACCAGGGGCACGGAAAACAAATTTAGACACCCAAGCATCCAGGAGGAAATTCAAACAATTGTTTCTCCTAGAAGTAAGCATACAATGAAAACCTTACCATCATATCTGGGAGAATATGAGAACTGTTCTCAAACCTTGAGGATACCCTCCATGCATAAAAGGTTGACAAAGGAGAAAGATATGAGTATGGTGCAGGCTATTTTGTCAGCACCAGTGGCTTGTACCTTACCTTTGCTTGATTTGATAAAAATTCGACCTGAGTTGTGGAATGATATTGCCACATGTTTGTCAGAGCAGGTATTGCTACAAAAGGTTCACCATGAGTGTACTATACACCCTGAGACAAAGCATGTAATGCCAGTTCCTATCAACAAAGTAGGAAAATTTTGTGAGGACGATCAGGGAAATGCTACCCTCCCATTAGAAGTGCGAAAAGTATCTTCAACTGCAATACTTGATAGTGGTGCAGGAGTGGGCATTGTGACAAGGTCCATTTGGGAAAAGTGGGGCAAACCAGCTATTAGGAGTACAAGGATGCGCTTGCAACTAGCAGATGGAAGCTTAGAACATCCCCTTGGGCTGCTCGAGAACATATTGGTCACCACATGTGGGATTGAATATGAGCACACCTTTGCAGTAGTGGATTTTGGAAAACATCCAAACTACGAAGTAATATTGGGTAAACCATTCATGCGACAATTTCAAATGATTCAAGATTGGGGATACAATTATTTGTACCTCCGACATGATTCTGTCATCACAAGGGTCAACCTAAGAAATCACTCATATCGTGATGTAACAAGGTCTCCAATAGATGAGTTTGATTCTGCTTCATCTGAGGGCTCAAGAGTTACATTGTCCGATGGACAAGAAGATCTATGGATGTGCGGAGCCTCATGTCGGGATTTCAACACTGAGAGACTTAAGGGTAATCGAAGTGTATCAGACGAGGCATACATTCCACAACCCTTCCCTGAGCATTTAATTGATCCATTAGAATGGAGTCATGTCCTTGCAACATTATCGACATGTGCTTTACAGAAGCCAATTCAATTTTGTGACTCAGATGGATATGATATTATTCCTATACGAATGGTACAACCACGTGCCCTTCTAGATGATTTGTACTATAGAGATACATCCACAACAGCTATGCATGTCGAGGAAGTCTCAGTAGAGGATTTGACACTCGAATCTGCTAATGATGCTGATAAGGAAGATGGCTAGGACTCTGATTTTAGTAATGATGTGACAATCCCTGAGGAAGAGTTAGGAAAGGCACGCCTACTCTTGAGAGGAAGGGAGGTTCAGGTAGAGATCCCTAGAAGCCGACCTAAACGTAAATGTTGTAAGGGCCATAAGAGAATCAGTAGACAAGATGAGCGGGAACAACGTGAGAGACTACAAAAAGAAAAGGAGGAGTCTAAGAGTGAAAACTCTCGACCACCACCTCACTTCTCAGGAAAGAATGGATATCTATACTATGTCCAAGCACAAGATAGTATCAAAGACCAAGTAAAACGATCAGATGGATTCCAAGCAGGGGAAAAGCTAACAACTGTTAGCAAAAATCGTAAAAAGACGAAGAAACAAAAACCAAAACTCAAGTCTAAAACCGATTCAAAAAAGAGTGTGGGAAGTGCAAAGACAACGGTTGAACAAAAAAATCCGATGCAAGATGGCAAAGGAGAGCTCAAAACCGCATGGCCTTCAATGAGTGAAGACTCAAGTGGACAAGAACAAGGTCTCAATGTTCCTCCCAATTTCACACAGTACACTCTTCAAGATCGGAAGATTGTTCTTCAACAGCCCATGCGACAAAAACCAAGCGTGCCAGGGGTTTCATACGATGGTCCAGAAGATGCAAAAAAGATTGATATTGCTAAGCCAGGAGAAGAGCCTCGCTATGTGTGGATTGCCACAGACTTGTCCTTAGATGAGGAGAAGTTATTAATACAAACAATAAAGGAGTATCGCGATGTTTTTGCTTGGAGTTATAAAGACCTCAAAGGAGTTGATCCAAGCATATGTCAGCATACAATACCATTGCGAGAGGATGCAAAACCCTCCAAGCAACGTCCTTATACTTACAATGAAAACTTCGCACGGAAGATAAAGGAAGAAATAGACAAGCTCTTAGAGGCAGAATTTATCTATGAGATTGAACACGCTGAATGGGTCTCCCCTATTGTAGTGGTGCCCAAGAAAAATGGAAAACTTCGAGTATGTGTAAACCTCAAGAAGGTAAATGCAGCTACTGTGCGTGATCATTACCCACTTCCAATCACGGATCATGTTCTGGAACGAGTTGCAGGGAAAAAGGCATATAGTTTCTTGGATGGATTCTCCGGGTACAATCAAGTGTCAATTGATCCAAAGGATCAACACAAGACAGCCTTTGCTACTGAAGATGGCATCTTTGCCTATCGTGTTATGCCATTTGGTCTAACAAATGCACCAGCAACCTTTCAGCGGTTAATGAGTCATGTATTCAAGGAGTACCTTAGGCAATTTCTTGAGATTTTCATGGATGATTTATGTGTTCACTCACAAGAGCGTGATGATCATATAGAACACCTGAGACTTGTGTTTCAAAAGTGAACTTTATCGTATATGCTTGAATCCTGACAAGTGCAAATTTATGGTAAGACAAGGGAAAATTTTGGGCCATATTGTTTCTCACAATGGGATTTCAACAGATATGGATAAAATTGATGTCATTGTCTCTTTACCTTGGCCTATCAACCCTAAAGGGGTACAAACATTCATGGGACATTGTGGCTATTACCGTAGATTCATCTACATGTATGCTGTCCTAGCCCGACCGTTATATGTTCTTCTTGTAAAATTTAATTGGACTGATGAGTGTGAGGAATCCTTTGAAAAGTTGAAGCAAGCATTAGTGACTGCACCCATTTTACGGGCACCAGATTGGAACCAAATCTTTCATGTCCATATTGATGCTTCAAACTTTGCAATTGGATGTATTTTGGCTCAATCGGGTGAACACAATAAGGATTTCCCAATCTCATATGCTAGTCGACAGTTGAACAATGCTGAGAAGAATTACACCACAACAGAAAGAGAAGGATTGTCCATGATATATGCAGTGAAAAAGTTTTGCCATTACCTTTTGGCAAACAAATTCATATTTTTTGTGGACCATCAAGCATTGCTATATTTGGTGAATAAACCTTGTGCAACTGGAAGGATAGTAAGGTGGTTTATCATCCTTCTTGAGTTTGATTTTGAAGTTGCAGTTCGAAAAGGAACAACTCATCTAAGGGCAGATCATTTGTCTCGAATCACCTCTGGCGAAGCTCCTGTGGGTGTGGATGATGATATGTTAGATTCAACACTTTTCCTTGTAGAGACAACTCCTAGATGGTCTGAATCCATTTTAGAAATTTTGACAAGTGGGCAAATACAACTAGCGGGTCCTAATGTGGACCTATGGCGACCATTCAAGCTAATCTCAGGGAGATTATATCGTCAGGGTAATGATGGAGTGTTGAGGCTTATACCTAACCCCGACCAATATGAGGAGATCCTGGAATGGGCACATGCGGGTATCGATGGAATCCATACATCAGCTACTACTTGTGTGCGACGTATATCTCAAGATGGGCAATGGTGGCCTACCATGCATGCAGATGCTGAAACATTTGTTCGTAACTGTGCTTCATGTAAAATTCAAAAGCCAATTCAAAATGTCACATTATTCCAAATTTCAACTACACCAAGTTGGAGTAAGTATATTGTGGACTATCTTCAGCATGGTCATTTGGATCAAACAATTCCTAAACATCGAAAGCAGGCTATTAAAATTGAAGCGGCAAACCATATGCTGATAGAGGGCCAACTCTACAAGAGGGGCAAGGATGGCAACTTACGTATGTGTGTATGTGAAGCTGACTATTTGAAAATCTTAACTCACGCACATGCAGGTGTTGGTGGTGGACACTTTTCTGGCAATACCACAGCTAAGTTGATTAGGTGGTCTGGGCTTTGGTGGCCAACCTTACAAATGGATGCCGAAGAATATGTGAAACATTGTGACGATTATCAAAGGACCAAACCTCCCATCACAAAGGACAATATGCCATTGCGACCTATGTTAAGCACACGTGCTTTTGCAAAATGGGGTATTGATTTTGTCGGTCCCATTAAACCTCCAGCTCGTAACACGCATGCAAAATATATTATAGTCGCAACCGACTATTTGACCAAATGGGTAGAGGCAAAGGCAACAGTCAAAAATGATGCCAAAACCACAGCCAAGTTCTTGTATGAGTACGTGTTTACACGCTATGGCTTACCTATTGAGATCGTTAGTGATCAAGGTGTACACTTTGTAAATGAAGTCATAGAATTTTTGCTTCAAGAATTTATGGTAATTCACAAGCGTTCTGCACCCTATCATCCCCAGACCAATGGACAAGCCGAGAGTACTAACAAGATTCTTTGCACAGCACTCACAAAGATTGTTGAGGGACATAGGACTGATTGGGAGCAAAAGTTGCACTCAGTTCTCTGGGCATATAGGACAGCCTATAAAACATCTGTGGGCACAACCCCATTTGAACTTGCTTTTGGGCTAGATGCAATTCTTCCCATTGAATTTCTTGTACCTACTCTACGAGTAGCTAAACAACTAGATTGGACTGGTCATGAGCTTTCACAACGCGTTGACGAATTGGAAAAGCTTGATGAGACCCGCTTATTGGCGGTAATGGGGATGTATGCCGAGAAGAGGAGACAAAAGCAATGGTATGATAGAAATGTAACAATTCGCCGATTCAAAAAAGGAGACCTGGTGCTCTTGTACACACTTAAGAAGCATAAGAGAAAGCTCAAAAAACGTGGCTTAGGACCGTTTGTGATTAATGAGCTTACTCCAAATGGTGCAGTGCGTTTAGAGACACTAGAAGGTGAGCAAATGCCTAACTTCATTAATGGAAGTCGTCTCAAGAAATACAATGAACCATTAACTGAAGCCATGCTTCAACAGATGCATGCTGCACAAACACGGAAAGAAGCACTTGACCTACTTAAACGTCAGGCTCAAGAGGAGGCTAAAGCTAGAGTTGCAAAAGCCAAGGAGCGTCGCAAAGCTTCTATGTTAGCCATACAGTTGGCTACTGATGAGCCATATGTCGATCCATTCAATATTCAAGTGTGCCTTCACCTTCATGAGACTACCTACTTTGTCTCTGCCTTAATTGACTCTGGTGCAGATTATAATGTTCTCTCGTTTGACACCTGGAAAGCCTTGGGTCAACCACCACTTGTGCAAATTCCTGTGGACCTACGAAGCTTCTCCGGAGAAGATAACCCTATAGAGGGAAAATGTGTCATTATGATGACCATTCAGGATCACCATATGTCAGTGCCCTTTTATGTGGCACGTAAGTCCAAGGCAGTAGTAGAGGTTGTTCTCGGTAGATCGTGGTTAAGTGCTACCAATTGCTCATTAGATTGGAAGAATAGACAATACAAGTTGCAAATTGATTCTGATTGCATCTTGGGATCTGCTACACCACGAGCTTTATCGTGTCAAAGGGGTAATGTTTCTACCTTACCCAACCCACAATCAAAATCTGCTCTTGAAGCTCCAAAACAAATGATGTGGATAATTGATGAGTACTCAAGTCAGGGCCATGGCTGGCATGTTCCAACTACTCTAGTTGCTACTCAAAGAAGGCCAGGTAAGAAGGAATTATCAATGTGGCTACCCAAAGATGCATACAAACTTGTACCATCTAGTCCAGTTGCTAAGCCTCCTAAGAACCACATCATTTCCAAGCCTAAACCTCGGATTGTTAATCGATGGGTCCCAAAACATGTTCTTAAAGCACAAGGCTATTATGAGGGTGCAACAGCAATTTGGCTTCCAAAATGCCATGCTTTGGCAGGAGTAAAAGAGTGTTTCAGAAAGATTCCAAAAGCCACCCTTGATTTTCCATATCAGTGGGTGCAAAAGAAATCAACACAAACTCTTCAAGAAAGGAAAGGTGGTTGTGATAGCACCTACAAAACTACTTGTGTTGATCTTCCTAAAACATGTATTGAAACACCGGTTGTCCCGATTTCTCCTTGTTACACAATTCAACCATCAACTTGTGTACCTACGACAAGTCCAAATGAGTCTCATTTGAGCATAGATTCTAGCATTTCAATGCCTAAATCCTCTTATCTTGCTCAAATTCCAAGACAATTGCTAAAGTTTCCACCGCTTAAAAAGGATATACCAAAAACTAAAGATAAGGCATTAACACTACAATTAAAGCTCTTTGGTAAATCAATGTTTGAATAATGTAGTTCAATTGCCTTTAGAAGATGTGTTTTCTTTGAGATAATCTTGTTTTTGATTAGAATTGTCATGATGGATATGAGTGTTCTAAATTTCATTGTTCTACGTCCAGATAACTCTTGATGGATATTTGGTGAGATACATGTCCACCATGCATTGACCCTGATAGTACTCGACCAGATCATCGCGGGGGTTATAGTGCTCCTCCATTTCAAACACATTCTAGGTACTTCTATGCTCCCTTAGTTGAAAATTGATGTGGGCATCACTTTGTCACATTATTCTATCAACAGCATCACCCATTTCCACATTGTCAAGAGTGTGCACGGCTTGTATTAGAAGAAGCTTCACATATTTGTTGGATATGCCGCTCTTACTTTAGACGATATGGCACGGGCTTAATGAAGCAAATTGTGGGAGTTACACCCCAACGCCATAATCTTCTTAATGTGAGAATACCAGAGAGAGGACCAAATCAACGTAGATTACCTGAGGAGGTTCAAGCACAACAATGGAGGGATACAAGCCTAAATGACTTGCAACCACCGATCTTGCAAGCCCTCCTTCCCCAAGCCTCCACATGTCAATATTGGATCAATATGAGTACCTACATTGCGCAGTTCCAAAATTGAAACTGTCTGATTAACCTTCCCATAGAACCAATGCCATATTTTAGTGAGGAAGCACTCCTTCCTCTACCACCTTCTCCAGCGGCCGGTTTTTGTGAGGGGTTGTCTTTGCATCCTGAGAAAATTGATACCATCTTTCCAGCAGACGAGGACACGGATCCACCACCAGCGCAAGGGTAAGTTCAGTGACTCCATAATAAGATCGACAAGCCAGGGCACTTTTCTCCCACTGGGTTTTTCCCCTCGGCTATATTCGGTGTTTGGCACCAATGGCAAATTTTATTTTTTTCTTTTCTTTTCTTGTTTGTTAATAAAAATTTTGCAGAGATCTTCGCTAAAACAAGAGCATCAAACACGCCCCACTAGTCCACCTATCTCATGCACACAAATTAGGAAGGGGGGAGACATGCTACGCCTACAAAGATCAAGGAGGAGTAATCTGCACAAAATCAGCAATGCATCAATGCAAACGAACAACATCAACAGGGCACTACAACAGGTGTATTCAAATCTTAATCTTTATTTCTTTATGTGCTCTTATCTTTTGAATATATGGTTTGCATGTTCACACAATGTTGGCTGGTTTAAGTTTTTGATTAGTTGTTAAAATATGGTGAGTGAATTCTAGAGTCTTAGAAGACTTAGTAAAAGATATTTCTATCTAAAGACAGTGTAGGATATATACCACAAGGGAATATGCCAAGTTCTTATGCTTTCAAGGTATATTAGTTATCCCTAGTGGTAGCTACCTCTTAGATATGAGCTAGGTGCTAGGAGTAATAAAAAATTATAATTAAAAAAAAATATACCCTAAAAAAACATATATATACAAAGTAAATTGAGACATGATGTGTCTACAGCCATGTGGAATGCTTGGTAGGACCTGGGGTTGTCTTAGCACCTTGGGGCCGATGCCTTGGTTTCCATGGGGTGAACACTGGTGTCTAAAAGCTTCAGAAAAAAGACCTTTGAGGAATCCATCGCCTTGATAGATGTTGGTAGGACTCTGGGGTACACTATGGGCCCTCGAGACCGATGCCCTCATCTTCATGGGGTACTCCTTAGGTCATAAAAGAAAGAAAAAGGGTCTGTCGCCCTTGAGATACTTAGCGGTCTTTAGATTCTCTTGGCGGAGGTCTCTTGGCCATTGCTTGGGTCTCTTTGGGATGGAACCTTAATCTTTATCACCTTCTACACACACATCAAAGAAAAAAAAAAAGAAGAAGAAAAAAAAAAGAGTTCCAATTACCTTTGCTCATATTTAGGAGTAGGTTTGCCACTTAGGAATAACTTACATACTTGTAGGACATTGAGACTGCGGTCATAACCGGCGGTGTACAAAGCACACTTGCCTTTGCATAGCATTATCTACCACTTAAGTCTCACTTTGACTAGTCTTTACTCACCTATTTTAGTACTCATTAAAACTTTAATCAGCCTTGCACTTGTATGCTCACGTGTGAAATTATCATTGCTGGTTTTTCTTTTCTTTTCTTTTTTTCAATAAGAGACTTTACTTGTATCCATTGTTTTTTTGTTGTAGCTCTTGCTACTACCGCGCTCGAGGACGTGCGCAAAATAGGAAGGGGGGAGTGTTCCATGACGAATGAAGATCAATACAAGGATGCAACAAAAAAGACACTTAGGGCTCTTGAAAAGAGTTCCAAGTTGTGGATGAGTGTGGGAGTGGGTTTGACAATAATCCCACATGGGAACTTTTGGGAGTTTTAGAGTTTTTGTATAAAAAGTGGCTCATTTGAGAGCTTATGGACACATTGGGCAAACTCATGTTTGAGCTCTCTTGAGACTAGCTCTCCCTCTTTTCCCATAGAGGTGCAAGCTCTTCTCTCTCCCCATCTACATTGTTGTAAGTTCTATTCTTTTGTTAATTCAATGCAATGAGTTGATATTTGTCTCTCTTCTCATGTCAATTCTCTAGTGTGCATGTTTCTTATTGATAGCTTCAAGGATTGTGTGCATGCTAGGGAAATGAGTATTTGAGAATGAAGAATGCTTTGATCTTGTGTAAGTAATAGCTAAGCTTTCTTCTTGTTTGGATGTATGGATGAGTGGAATGTGGAGTTGAGTGAGCAATAGCAAGATTGAGCTTGAGTGTGTGTTGAATCTATGTCATTAGTAGTAGTTTTCTTAGCATTCTCTCCCTCAAATGGATAAGCTTTTGTGCACCGGTACGGGTTGAATCCCTAGCTCCGAAAGGGATGCAAATCCCATTGGATTGAGCTAAGTGTGGATCATACTACTCTTGCTACAAGTGAGAGAGTTTTTCCGTCTCTCCATTTCCTTCCATTTAAGTTTAGATGGTAAAATAAGTGATGAGAAAAAAAGAAATTGGAAAATAATCTTAAAATGTTCATTTTTAAAATTGTAAGGCATTCTCTACTAGGAGGGAAATGACAGTGTTTTTCTTTTGCTTTTTGTTATGATATCTTGGTATACTCAAAGAATGCTGCTATAGACCATGAAGATCATGTGCGCAAGGTCCTCGAAATC
This sequence comes from Cibotium barometz, assembly GCF_041138505.1. NCBI lineage: Eukaryota > Viridiplantae > Streptophyta > Polypodiopsida > Cyatheales > Cibotiaceae > Cibotium > Cibotium barometz. The sequence continues at coordinate 48,084,750 of NC_141088.1, forward strand.
CTAAGGAAACACCAACTCTTTGCAAAGAAGAGCAAATGTTCTTTCTCTGTTGACCAGGTGAAATATTGTTGGGATTCATAGTGTCAAAGGATGGGATTTCTCCTAACCCCACAAAGATCCAAGCAGTTGTAGAATGGCCAGAACCCAAGTCAGTAAAGGAAGTCAGAGGATTCCTAGGGTTAACCAGATGGTATAGGATCTTTATACCTAGGTATGCTCAGATAGCATCCCCCTTAACTAACCTTCTCAAGAAGAGTACACTTTTTCAGTAGTGGACTACAATGTGTCAGAGTACCTTTGACAAGCTAAAGACAGCCTTAGTAACCAACCTTGTTCTTAAATTGCCAGATTTTACCAAACCCTTTGAGGTAGTTATTGATGCCAGTGGGTTTACCTTAGGCGGTGCTTTGATGCAGGAAGGTCATGCAATGGCCTATGAATCCAGAAAACTCAGAACACATGAGAAGAATTATGTCATCCATGACTTGGAGTTACTCTCAGTAGTGTATGCTCTAAAGTTGTGGAGACATTATCTTTTGGGACAAAGGTTCACCTTGATGTGACAGATCATCAAAGTCTGAAGTGGATCTTCACTCAAAGGGATCTCAACATGCGTCAAAGGAGATGGATGCAAACTCTGTAGGAATTTGATTTTGAAATAAAGTATCGACCGAGGAAAGAAAATGTGGTCACAGATGTGCTCGACAAAAAAGCCTCCTTGCTTTCTTGCAATAACAGTGGTGTCAAATCCATTGATCAATGAAGCAAAGGAGAAAATCTTGCAAGACAAATTCTTTGCCCCTATTGCTACCCTTCTAATGCAAGAAAGAAAGACTCCTCAAGAAATGAGTCGAGTTCTTGGATACAAACTAGATGAAGGATGCATGTATTATAATAATTGGCTATGTATCCCCAATGACGAGGGAATAAAGGGAAGAATTCTGAGAGAAGCCCATGATAGCCTGATAGCTGGACATCCAAGGTTTATAGAAACCTATATGTCTGTGAAGAAAAGCTTCTTCTGACCAGGACTCAAAAAGGATGTACTTGATCATGTGTGGAAATGCTTGATGTGCCAAAGAGTCAAGGCAGAGAGAGTCAAGATGCCAGGGAAACTGCAGCCTCTAGACATTCCACAAATGAAGTGGGAATGCATCAATATGGACTTTGTCTCACTGGATTACCTTCAGTGCAATCAGGTTACAACTACATTTTTGTGGTAGTTGACAGGCTAACCAAAGTTTCCCATCTGATTCCAGTGAAAAGATACATACTGTGTAGTGGATGTTGCTAGAGTTTTCCTTAAGGATGTCTTCAGATTGCATGGTTTACCCAAGAGGAAGTAAGTGATAGAGATCCCAAATTCACATCAAAATTTTGGACTGTGTTCTTTGAAGCAGTAGGAACTTTCTTGGATCTCAGCACAGCCTATCACCTCGAAAGAGATGGCCAGACGAAAAGGGTGAATCAGGTAATAGAAGATATCCTTCGGTCATGCTGCGGCACAGGGAACCCAAGAAGTGGTTAAGTCATCTACATCTGGTCGAATTTGTTTACAATGCTTCTTATCATCATCGGAGCATTGGGATGAGTCCTTTCAAAGCTTTGTATGGACAAGATTGCCTTACACTGTTAACTTGGTCTGACCCATTGATCAGAGTCAAAATATCCAGACAAATGCTTGATGACATGGATCAATAGATGCAATCAAACCGTAAAGATATAAAGGCAGCCCAAGACCGACAAAAGCATTATGCAGATAAAAAGAGGTCAGAGAGAGAGTTTGAAGAGTCAGATATGGTCTTCATTTGAGTACGACCAAAAAGAAGTTCCTTATCCTTAGGGAAGTACAAGAAGCTCTCTCCCAGATATTTTGGGCCGTATGCTATCATAAAGAAAGTGGGCGATCTAGCCCACAAACTTCTTCTGCCTCCCCATCTCAAGTACATCATTAGGGAAAGGTTGAGATCTATAGGGGCCCTTTAAACTGCCATATTATGATTTTAATGACTTTTTGTTAAAATGTTAAGTTTCTTTGACTTTAGATACCTTCTTATTCTTCAAATGGCTAGAAGTTTGAATTTCAAAGTTTTCCGCCAAAATTGAATTTAAAATTGAGTGGGCAAAAAGATATCATGTGACATATCTATGGAAAGAGCTCAGCGAGAGTAGATTCTGGATCTCTAATCTCCGATAAATTTTGAGCTCATATGTAGAAGTTATGGATGTCCGAAATTTCAAAAACTTTACCCCCCACTTTTTGGGAATGAAAAGTACAAAAAGGCATCTTCTAGAGAATCTTTTGACCACCTTTAATCACCCAACATTTTTGTATACATGAAAAAATTAGGAAACAAGTCCATAATTGGATATTGATCCAATTAATGGTTATTCTATCATATGATATTACTAAACTTTATGTTTTCAAAATTATTGAGAATTATCAGTAATAGCAGCGGAACTATGGTAAAATTTTTGAAAAAATTAACACATAAATCATTTTCATTCATAATATGAAAAAAGGACTTCCTAACATATTCTAGGATTAATCATCCTAGATTAATTGAATGATTCTCATTATAATCATGGAAAATTTAATTTTTATGTTTATGCATAAATAGTTAATAAAAAAAAGAGGAATTTCTAGTAATCCATTTTTATGTTAAAAGAGTAATCCCCATGACAATGGAAATCCATGTATTCCAATGAAGTAAGAGAAAAATTATGATGCTAAAATAATGTATATTTTATTTAAAAATTAAAGAAGAATTTTAGTTAAATGTATCTTTTTGCATAGATAAATTTAAATGATGAAAGAGGAATTCCCACCATATTGGAACTCAAGTATTTAAATGAGGAAAGTGTAAGTCCTAGTGTAAAGGAATTAATGGAGATTTTTATTTAAATTTTAAGAGAAAATTTTGTTAAATTTATCTTTTTACATAGATAAGTTTAAATGATGAAAGAGGAATTCCCACTATATTGGAATTCAAATATTTAAATGAGAAAAGTGGAATTCTTAGCTTAATGGAATTAATGGATATTTTTATGTAATTTTTAGAAAGAATTTTTAATAGATTTAATTTATGATAAAAGAGAAATTCCCATGATAATTGGATTGCATTCATTAAAATGAGAAAAAGAGGGATTTAATTTATGGTAAAAGAGGAATTCCCATGATAATTGGATTGCATTCATTAAAATGAGAAAAAGAGGGATTTCAAGTTTATTAAAAAAATAGGTATGATATTTAGTTAAAAAGAAGAATTTTTATGATAATTAAGAAAAGTGAATTAAATTTTAGTGTCAAAAGATGAATTTCCACCATAATTCTACCTAATGAATTTATGTGATATAAGGAATATCTTTGGATATTTTAATTGGTAAAATCACTAAATGGATATTTACCCAAAACTAAATGTTTATCTGAAGGGAATCCTTGTAGAACTAAACTGAATGAATTTGGTTAGACTACAAGAGGGATGGACAGTAAACCTACTTGTCCATCTCTCGATCTGAATCATATAAAAACTTCGTGACCATTTCCAATTCTAATCACAAAGAATAGACTGTCGGAACTAAACTAGTTTTTCCTGACCAAACTCACCAAGAATCTAGTTGGACAATCACGTTGAATGATGGGTAGATTACCTTGATGAGAGATCAAGGATCCTCATTATGAAACTGGGAATTATGGAAAAAGGGTTTTTTTGGAACCAATCTCAAATTGAAATTTTACTTGCATTGGAACCTCTGTTTTTTTTAATTCAAAGGACTATTTTACGCCAGAATGCTAGAGGAAGCATTTGGCTTATGTTTTTCTAAGAGGAGGTTCGTTGGAACAGCTGGCAGGGAGTCCTTAAGGGACGTCGCTCATGGCAAAGCCTACCGAGGTCTTGACCAGTCTCGGTACAGTTAAAATGGTGTACTTCCGTATGATGGGCAAGGACCGACGAAGCGGTCCCTGAGTGAAGTGCTAGGGCACCTAAGGAGGATCCTAGAGGGTTCGGACCAGGCGATGCACAGGCTCGCGGTTGCTAGGACATGCATGCGTACATCAAGGAAGATTTTGGATGGACTAAAAGGAAAGATTTTTGGGAACCAAATTTTGATACTGGATCTCGTTGGTTGGCCAGCTGGTCTTCAACGGAGAGTCCAGAGGATATTATTGTAATACAATGGACTCGGAATTTTGAAAAATGATGATCATAAACATTATGATTTCTATTGAAGGATTGTTTTAAAAAAGCTAGTCGAATTTATTATAAATGGTAATTTCATATTGGGTGTGTACGTGGTATACCTACCTTAATTTTTGCATGAATCGCCGGCTAGGGGGCCTGGGAACTCTTTTGCTTTGGTACTCGAGCAAAAACACAACCAAATCTTTATAAAGGAATCCCACCAATACAATGGTCTAACCCATGGGGTTAGGCTGGATCGGAGGATTCTTGAGAAACAACTAGATACGATTAGTTACATTAATTAGTTTAAATCCTGAGAAGACCTTGTTCTGTGGGAGGGGATCAGCGGCAGCGGCTATGCCTCGTAAATGAGAAAAAAAGCGGTGATTCCATGGACCAAGTGCAAGTCTCTTCTTGATCTGACTATGTGACTTCAGGTTCAGTCAGTCAATTTATCTAGTTAAGACTTTGACTCGTTAGAGTAATTCCCCCGTTAGAAGATTTTTCCCATGGTGGAATCGCCCTTGCCTTCCAGGCGAGGGGAGTCTTCCGGGCCCTCGGAGGGGACCGGCCAGGCTAGCCTCTCGTCCCGGACATCCGCGGGTGAGGCCCCAAGTGTGGATCCCCCCGCGTGGGAGGCCGACGCCGCTCGCTGTCGGCAGGGCACCGTAGAGGGGGCAAGGACCCCACACAATATAAAATTGCGTTTTCTTATATTCAACTATCTTCAAACAAAATTGGAATGAAACCACAGTGTTTCCATCATAATCCTCAAAATTCCAGTTACATTGTTTTACAATCAATTTGTCATTTGGACTCTCTATTGAAGACCAGCTAGTCAACCAACGAGATCCAATTTCAAGTTTCTAGTTCACTTAGACAATTTCTCACCAATCCATGAATATCTTCCCCGACATACGCATGGGTGTCCTAGCAGCCGCGAGCCCATGCATCGCGTGGTTAGAACCCTCTAGGATCCTCCTTAGGTGTCCTAGTACTTCACTCAGGGACCACTTCGTCGGCCCTCGCCCATCGTACCGGAAGTGCACCATTTTCAACCATACCAAGGCTGGTCAAGACCTTGGCAGGCTTTGCCGACGTCCTTCAATGACTCCCCACCAGCTTCTCTTTTAATCTAAAAATTCATTATGCATACCCAAGCATAATTATAAGCATAATTACATTTAAATCTATTGTTTATTTTTAAAAATATCCCATTATCATTCCCATAGAAAATTTATTTATGCATACCCAAGCATAATTATAAGCATAATTACATTTAAACCTCTTGTTTATTTTTAAAAATATCCCATTATCATTTCCATAAAAAATTCATTATGCATACCCAAGCATAATTATAAGAATAATTACATTTAAACCTTTTGTTTATTTTTAAAAATATCCCATTATCATTCCCATAGAAAATAATTACAAAAATGTTAGCATAAAATCTCTTTCAACTTAAAATGAATAATTGTGAATTTTCTAATCATAAAACTTGCTTCTCTTGCATTAGTGCACTACCCATTGCTTTATTTGAGGCATCTACATATACATGGAATATCTCATTCCAGTCTAGGGTGGTCACCACTAGTGCAGTTGACACCATTCTCTTCAACCATTGGAATGCTTTTTGACACTCCAAGTTCCATTTGTTGGAATTAGGGTTGCAGGAATGCACACACAACTTCAAGAAGATGAGGAAGCTTGAGCACAACACAGTAGTGTATTATGAGTGCCAAAAATGAAAGATTACAAGCCCTAGAAGATAATGGGCGTATATACAATGCACGGGGGAAAAAACCTCCTAGTGAGGGAAAAAGTGCCCCGGCGGTCCTAAGTGTGTTCACACACATCACTACTATAATATGGTAACAAATCCCCCCTGGAGTGATGCGGTGAACAAGAGCTAGCACTCATGTATAGGGAAGTGTCTAGCTATGTGGACGAATCCACAAAAGGGAGTAAGCCCAAAGCTTTGCGAAAAGCTTCGAACTTCTCACGAGGCAGAGCCTTTGTGAAAAGGTCTGCAAGGTTATCCTGTGTTGGCACATAAGCCAAACTGATCTCTCCTGCAGAGAGTCTCTCCCTGACATAATGGTAGTGCACCTCAATGTGCTTCGTACGAGCATGGAACACTGGGTTCCGCGCAACTGCCAATGCGCTCTGACTGTCAGTGAAGATGGTGGTGGCAGATGGCTGCCCAACACCCAAATCAGCCATAAGGCGTCTGAGCCACACACACTCAACCGTAGCTGTGAAAGCTGCCCTGTACTCAGCTTCACAACTAGAAGTGGCCACAGTAGGCTGCTTCTTGCTCAACCATGATATGCATGAGCTTCCAAGCATGAAGCAAAAACCACTCGTGGACACGCGTGTGTCATAACAACCAGCCCAGTCAGAATCTGAAAAAGCATGTAAATCTGGCGACAATGATCCCCCCTTGGGATAAAACAACCCAAGATGCCGAGTACCACTCAAATAGCGAAAGATACGCTTCACTGCCTGCCAATGCTTAATGCCTGGGCTATGCATAAATCTGCTCACCTGTGAGACTGCAAACTGAATGTCTGGCCTCGTAATGCATACATAAATGAGGCAACCAACAGCTGTCTGATAGAGTGTGACATCAAAGTGATCTCCAGCATCATGAAGACTCAACTTCAAACCTGTCTCCATTGGAGTAGCAATAGGCTTGCAGTCTTCAAGGCCAAATCTCTGCAACAATGTTTCAATATACTTTGTCTGACACAAAGCAATACCTCCATCACACTGCTTAAATTGTATCCCCAAATAATGATGCAAATGCCCCAAATCTGACATCTCAAAAGAGGCATTCAAATCAGCCTTAAAATCAGCAATATGACTCTCATTTGGTCCTGTGAGCAGCATGTCATCGACATAGAGAGCAATGATTAGATGTACACCATCCACACGTTTAGCATACAAAGTGCTTTCTGTTGGACTATTCTGAAACCCATGTGCAGTCAAATATGCATGTATTTTTTCATACCAAGCTCGTGGAGCTTGCTTTAAACCATATAAAGCCTTTTTTAACCTGCACACTTTGTTTTCCTGCCCTCTTTGAACAAAACCACGAGGCTGCGATACATACACCTCCTCATGCAAATCTCCATTTAAGAACGCAGTCTTTATGTCCAGCTGATGTACATTCCAACCATTATGAGCTGCTAATGCACAGATGCTACGAACAGTGGTCATACGACATGTGGGAGCAAAAGTCTCATCAAAATCAATGCCCTTCTCTTGAGCATAACCTTTTGCAACAAGCCTAGCCTTATGGCGATCCACTGTGCCATCAGGCTTACGCTTCAATTTGTATACCCACTTAGTGCCAATGGCCTTCTTGCCAGGGGGCAAGTCACATAAAGACCATGTACCATTCTTCATAATAGCATCGTATTCTGCTTGCATAGCAGCCATCCAATTTTCTGAACTTTGTGCCTCATCAAATGAAACAGGCTCACTTTCATCGCACATACTAGAAACAGCCAATGCATAACAATCTGACGCATAAGAGGCACCATGAGAGCCAGAACGAGTGCGACTAGACAAAGGGGCATCCAACTTGCTGTCACGCAAAGTCTGCACCAGCCATCTAGGCATGTTTTTAGAGCCCTCAATCTCTTGTCTCTCATCCTCAAGTGCATCATGCACATCTGCATCAGATATAGGCTGATCTGTGCCATCATTTAAAACCTGCATAGGCTGAAAAACTGCCTCATGAGGTATTGCACTTGACTGTGCACCACTGAAAAGAGGCAACAATGTATCATAGACATCACGTGAGCTGATATCTGTCTCCTTAGTACATGAAACCAAGGGCTGAACTGCATCTTCCACAAATACAACATCACGGCTAACCAAAATGCGCTTTGTCTGTGGATGATACAAACGATAGCCTTTGCTCTCAGCACTATATCCAACAAAAATACATTTGACAGCTTTGTCATCCAGTTTTCTGCGATGTTGCACAGGCACTAATGCATATGCCAGGCAACCAAAAACACGTAAATGGCCAACAGATGGCTTGCGGCCATGCCAAGCCTCATATGGAGTGACAACCTGTAATGCTTTGGTGGGACACCTGTTTAGTACATAAGTGGCACACATGACAGCCTCAAGCCAAAAACCATGTGGTAGACTTTGACTCTTAACCATACATCTTGCCATTTCCATGAGAGACCTGTTTTTTCTCTCAGCCACACCATTTTGCTGTGGTGTATACGGCACTGTACATTGGTGTTTTATCCCACGCTTAGCCAGAAATGCATTAAATTCTGAAGACATATACTCCCCCCCTCGATCTGAACGGAGGGTGCCCATCTTACTTTGTGACACATTTTCAGCCATGACCAAAAACTGTTTGAAGCACAAAAACACTTCGGACTTTGCCTTCAAAGGATATACCCATGCATGCCTGGTAAAATCATCAATGAAAGTCACGAAGTAAAGGTAGTTTCCAAATGATGGAGTTTGCATGGGACCACAAACATCACTGTGAACAAGCTGCAATCTGCGTTCAGCTCTCACTGATCCATCTTTGGGAAAGGAAGCACGCTGCATTTTACCCAATATGCAGCCCTCACAAACATGCTTGACAGGTGCCTCAAGCTTAGGCAAAGAAGACACCATTTCAGATTTCTGCAGGCGCAGCAAACTTGCAAAATTCAGATGACCAAAACGTGCATGCCACAGTTTTGCATTTGAAATAGCCTGCGTATCCATAATAGCACATGCTGAATCCTCTACACATTTGCCATCCATATTGAGCTTATACAGCCCTCGACATAGTGAACCAGATGCTACAATGATGTCACCACAAGAGAGATCATGAACAGTACATCTGTCATCCACAAATTTTATAACCAAACCTGTTTTGGCAAATGCGGAGACTGACAGCAGATTCTTTTTGATCCCTGGCACATACAATGCATCAAAAAGTGTAAAGGTGTTGCCATTTGCAACATTCAGCACAATCTGTCCAACTCCTTCAACGGGATAAGAGGAGTTATTGGCACAAGTGACAGTATTCCCTGTGGGAGCAGACTCAAGGAAGGTGAATAAACTGCGCTGCGAGGTGATATGCTTAGTGGCACCACTGTCAAAGTACCATACATCTGAATCTACTGCAGACATACATGTGTCATGCAAAGATGGGTCATAACTGCACTGCGCATTGAATGCCCATTCTGTATCTAGCACAACATTAGCAGATTCATTGTTAGAAGGAGAGGCATCTGCAACAACAGCCATACCAGCCTCTTTCTTCTTAGCCTCTTTCGCAGCCAGCTTAGGACACGCTTTGATGACATGATCATTTCCCTTACAGTACTTGCAAAATGTCTTCTGTTTGTCACCCTTCTTCTCATCTTTGTCTTCCTTCTTTGGTTGCGCAGCATTTGCAGATTTCTGCTTACTAGAAGAAAAGCCAGCTTTACCTTTCCCGCTTCTCTGACTAGCAACAAAAGCTTGATCTGCGACACGCATAATATTCCTGTTTTGCCTTGACTGGTCTTCTTGCAGCAAAACAGAAACTAACTCCTCAAATGATAAGGCATTGGGATTGCCTTTCATCATCAAGCGAAGAGTGGAAGCAAAACCCTGATAAGAATCTGGTAAACCATTCAAAACAGTCTGCACAAGTGAACTGTCTGACAGGATTTCATCTGCAGAAATGAGCTGCTCTTTGAAATCCTTGATCTTTGTCAAAAAGCTATCCATAGAATCACCTTCGTTCATATGCTCACTCTCCAACTGTTTTCGGAGGTAAGCAACACGAGCCTCATTTCTTGCCTGATACAATGTGGCAAGTACATCCCAAGCATCCTTAGAAGTCCTGCAAGAGCGAATATGTGGGATAATGGTACGTTTGACAGACAGCGCAATCAAGGCATGAGCCTGCGCATCTCTACCATCCCACCGAATCTGCTCTGCTGAAAGTGGTGGTTCTCGAACAGCTGCTACAGCACTTGTGCCTGCACCATCATCAACAGTACCTGTTTCTGATGTGTTTGCAGCATTCCCAGCCACAATAGGACGTGCATCAATACCCTGCACAATATTCCATAACCCCTTTGCTACCAATACATGTCGCATCATATATGCCCACAATGGATAGTTGGTGCCATCCAACTTATCCTCAGCAGCCAACATGCGGAATACATCATTGTTGTCAGCCATGGCCAATGACTGTACTACTAGATGTAAATGCTGTCTGTAAGAGGTAAACCTGTATAAAATCGACCTGTGCTATGTAGCACAGCCCAAAACAGACGAATGGGCACCTGTCCTGCAGATTTTAATCTTGACAGAAAATCTGCACAGTAGGACGATTTTGCCTGCGCAGTACTTGGAATGCAAAAACGGAGGGCGAAATGACCTCAGATCAAAATTCTGAAATGACTGAGCCCTACGGGCTCACCCACGGCATATACTAACCTGCAGACGCTCGTGAAACCTCGTCGCAATCGGAGGAGATGAAGCGGCAGGTGCCGGTGATGCTGCCCGGGAGGAGGAAGCCTGCTCTGATACCAATTGTTGGAATTAGGGTTGCAGGAATGCACACACAACTTCAAGAAGATGAGGAAGCTTGAGCACAACACAGTAGTGTATTATGAGTGCCAAAAATGAAAGATTACAAGCCCTAGAAGATAATGGGCGTATATACAATGCACGGGGGAAAAAACCTCCTAGTGAGGGAAAAAGTGCCCCGGCGGTCCTAAGTGTGTTCACACACATCACTACTATAATATGGTAACACCATTCATACTTTGCATCTTTCTTGGTAAGTGCAAACAGTGGGTTGGCCACATGTGCTAAATATTTTAAGAATCTAGCATACCACTTGACCTTACCTAGGAACCTCTCAAGTTGCTTGATGTTCTCTGGAGTGGACATATTGAATATGGCCTCCGCTTTAGCAAGACATATGGCCAATCCTTGGGCTAACACTATGTGTCCCAACAACAGAGTTCTTGATTTTACTGCAAAGGCACACTTGGCTGGATTTAGCTTGAGCCTTGTATCTCTGTATCTCTGCACAGACACAGCCTCAAATGATAGATGTGCTTTGCTTATCCCCAGATACACTGAAATCATCCACAAATGCTTTCATGAAGTCTTTTAGGTCATCATAGAAAATTTCTTACACCATTCTTCGAAAAGTAGCCGGTGGCCAAACATCATGATAGTCACCACTAAGACACCCCATTCAATTATGAAGGTTTTTTTCTCCCAATCTTCTAGCACCATTTTTACTTGGTTGTACCACTGAATCCATCCCAAATTGAGTACATTTCCTTCCCTGCCACCTCATCTGCAAGGAGTCCGTGAAATAGAAGTGGGAAGGGGTCCAAGGTAGTTGTGGCATTTAGCTTCTGGTCATCCACACAGATCCTGATCTTCATGTTCTTTTTGGGCACTACCACAGTTGGGGATATCCAAGCAGCACTGGCAAAATGAATCCTACTCCTAGTAGCCTGTCGATTTCTTATTTGACTTGCTTGGCATAGTTAGGGTTCATTATATACCTCTGTTTTCTGACTGGTACAGCTCCTTCCCTTAAATTGATGCTGTGCTGAAAGAATTTGGGGTCAATGCCCTCCATGTCCTCAGATGACCATGCAAAAACATCTTGGTACTCTTTCACTAAGGACACTAGCTCTTTCTTGAATTCCTCTTCGAGTTCTAGACTAATCTTCACTGGATTTTCTTATTTTTCATTTCCTAGATTCACCTCTTGTAATCTATTCGGGCTACCTTCACAGCATTTCCCTTCTGGTTCTCTTTTTGCTTATGCACCCAATCGCGGATTTCTTGCATTTATTTCTCTTGCTCCAGATTTTGGACCCATTCAACCTCTTTTGAGGCTTTCTCCTCTGCATGGTTTTTCTTTATTTGGTTCTCCTTGAACCCTCTAGTTTTGTAGAATTTGATTCTTTTTCCTTTACTTCTTTGGCTACTACTTCCACTTTCCCATCCTTTGTTTATGCATAGTATTCCATCACTTCATCTACGTGTAAAATGTACAAGGGCACCAAGTTAGGATGTTCATAGAGTATTCTATCCTCTTCATCATCATCAAATTCTTCTAACATATTGAATGTTTCCACATGGACTGGTGGCCTTTGGGAAGGTTTTAATGATCCGCTCACTCTGGAAAGGTCGACATGGACTTTCCTCTTTCCTTTTCTAATGGAGATTCTGTTTCTGCCCCAGTCCTACTTCACTTTGCCGTGTCTTAACCAAGTCCTTCCCAATAACACCTGGTAGGACTCGGTGTGGTTTTCAGTGATTATGACCACTAGATTGACCCTGAAGTCTACTTGCTTGACTTTCATGTGATGACATTTTTTACAATTCCCTTAGGAACCACCATTTTATTATCTGCCATTCTTATGTTGAATGGAATGGCTTTCCATTTGAGACTCAATCCTACTGCAGTTTGTTCTATAATGACATTTACTCCAGATCAACCATCCAATATTGCTTCATTGATGAGTACATTGTTGAGTTGAATTGTTACTTTGCCTACTTCATCATCTCTGGAAACCGAGAATTCCTCAGCTTGCATCTTGCTGCATTCTAGAGTTTCTTCTTCTTCTTTAGAGTTTTTCAATTCTTTACTCAGTCCTTCAATTCCTGCCATCAAGATTTTAGCCTTGAATCTTGGACATAAATCCAACACTTGTCTCAATAGGACTTGTCTATCTAGCAACAGTGATACCACATTGGTTTGCAACCAATCAACATCCTTCTTGCTTTCTTCCAAGCTTCTTTCATTGTTGAGCTCTGCTTGCATCTTTTGCAGAATTTTGCTTGCCTCCGGTATATCTGTGATGACTTCAAATGAGCTATCCTCCTTATGCTTTCCTTGACTTCTTTCTATTTCCTTGGTGGTTTGAATCCTCATCTTCTCTTGTAGTCCCAGTCCATAGCTGTCTTCCTGCGGGCTTTGGGTGAGTCGGGATTATCCACCACCAGAGTTATCACTACACCAAATTCATTAGCTTTAGCCCTTGTGCTGCTAAGATGTCTTGAACCTCTATGAGCAATTCATCTAGAGGATGGCTACATCATGTTGGCGCTTGGCAGATTTTCTTTGAGTTGCATCAATTCCACCTGTCTTAACTCATCATGCTTTTTCTTCATGGCACATTCTGCCTTGGTGTACCCAAGTTATTGGCAATAGTAGCATGTGAAGGTGGTAGATCTGCCAACATGTCCTTGGCTTCTCCTACCTGAGTAATTTTCACGGCCTCTTCTCCCATACCTTCCCATTCCTTGGGGTCTTCTTTCCACTTGTGCCATGATGTTCACCATGGGAGGTCTATTCTTCATGTTGTACCTACAGTTCCATATTGTATAATTGTGCATGTTACAGTGGCACTATGCATTCCTCCTTGAGGTGGCCTTCTTGTTTTCATTGAGAATAAGACACATTTTTGTGGAATTCTGAGCTTTTGCTCTTTTTCATTTCTTGCATCAACTGCTTCACTTGCATCACAAGTTCTCCGGAGCTCATTTTTGCCTTTGCGGATTTCTTCTTTTTGTCCTTTCTTTTCTTCTTTCCCTTTGGGGTGTTCTGTGAGGTGTCACTCGAATCATTCCCCTCATTTGTACCACTTTTCTTGGGCTTTCTCTTTTGCCTTCTTTATGGCTTCTTTTTTCTGCCAGTTCAACCAATTCCTCAAACTCCTCTTCAGTTTTGGCCTGCTTTGTGTTGACCGCTGCATGGATGTCCGGCTTAAGCTCTTAGAAAAATCAATATGCAGCTATTTTCACTGAGGGTCGGATTTGTTCCGCCACTCTCTGCCTCAAGCTTAACAGTTTTATTACATAGGCTTCCACATCCATGTCTTCTTGTTAGAGTTCTCTCATTTGATCATAGAGTTGAGTTTTAAACTTTATCTTACAGAATCTCCATAAAAAAGAAGTCATGACCTCTTCATAAGTCTAGAAATGGTTGTCTTGGTATCTTGATACCCACTCCGTGGCTCTATCTTTGAAGGTATTCATGAAAGCATCCCTGTGGATTTCACTGAGCTCTGGCTCTTCCATATCCCAAGGTCTGGCTCTTCCACATCCCAAGGTCTGGCTACTTTCCAATATTGCTCAAACCTCCTTACATACAAATTTGCTGAAATTAGAGCAATGTGATGAGCTATGGTGGATCAAATACTAGAATCAACATCATTAACAAAGTGATTAGATGATAATTAAGATGTGATTAGTGAGTAATTAACTAATAGCTTAATGTAGGCATGGATAATCAAAAACTAGCAAATTCTCATTAGGCCAATGCCTCAATTTATAGAGTTTACACCCAAGCATCAAATCCCACTGATTTCTCCTTGATTCACTCCACCTCTTTTGCTTGATTCTCTCCACCTCTTCTTTTTTCCCAGAATATCTCCACACTTCCTAAATCTTCTCATGCTACCCTTTATTCTCTCCTAGTAGATTCTTCTTACCTTTTCACAGGTTCTTTCACATTTACACATTCTCTTTTACAGCCTCTAACCAAGGGCTTGTTCCTGCACACACCCTATTCACTTATATATTTCAATACCTCCCCTCAAGTGAATACTCCTAGCACACCTGGACCCTATACCAAGTTTCCCTCTTACTTGATAGTCCACGACCAGTGTCTAGCACACCTCCCCTCAAGTTAACTTAGCACACCTGGACCCTTTACCAAGTTTCTCTCTTACTTGATAGCCCAGGACCAGTGCCTCAAGTCCCTAAACTCATAGTCCTTGACACTCTCTCTCAAGTCCCTCAAGGCTTACTACAAGTGCCCGCGACCTTGACTAAAGTGCCCACACATATATCTATCTACCCCGTGGCCTACATCATCGGTGGCTTAGAGGTGGTTTTACTTTGTTGGGGTAGGTTAAATTGGGTTATGGGGTCTCTCTCTCTCTCTCTCTCTGAGATTTTCACATGGCTCCTCACTCTTTGGAGCCTCACATCTTCTCTTGTCATGGCAGTTTCTCTTCACACGTCCATGTCTTCCTCTTCTTTCAGTCTTCTTGTGGCAGCTTCTCTTCTCGTGTCCATGTCTTCCTTCAATGCAACTTTTATATCTTCTTGGTGTGGATCTTTCTCTTGGAAAGAGATGTTCTTCTTCTTTCATGGTGGCTGGGGCCATGAGCTTGTCTGTTAGGTCTTCTTGCTCCATGTGAGCAACATGTTTAAATGTTTTGTTGACAGTTCTTTTGGGCTTTTGATGTTTATCTTGTGTCATTATGCAATGCAAACCCAAATCTATGCGGGAGGTCTTACCTCTTGCCTTATTCTGGACAAGGGCAATGTCTGATCCCATTTTTACACTGATGCAATGTGCCCAATACATAATGCGTATAGCATTCATTCTTATGCACATTCCTAAATGCAACTCTGGCTATGAATAATCTTGAATTTGAGTGAGATTTACAGGCATTAACCAAGGGTTAAATGCAAAATGATGATTACCACAAATTTATCAGTGTAATTTTACCAAAAATTACATTAAATCAAGGGTAACCAATTTGTATAGAATGGTTGGAGTATCAAACCAACTCCGAATTGCAATCTGAAGTTATAGGAATCTGTATCAGATACCTAATGGTTAATTTGAATCCTTAATTGCACCAAAATACAATGATTAGTATTGATTAATCATTGATTAGCAAATTAATCCTCTGTTTTGTGTGCAAAAAACAGAGTATGCGAGGAGTCCAGATCTAGGGCCTTAGACTTCAAATGAGCTCAAGTGCTTTCAAGGCCATCAGTAGGAATAAGTCTAGTAGAGGATTAAGCCAAGAAACACAAGATTTGACCAAATATTGAATGCTTAATCTCTATTTTACCAAAGTCACCTGCAGATTTGATGTAGAGCTTGGATCTCACTGTAGACTTGATCAAATTGATTTTTGACTTCACCAGCTTGTAGAGCACGCTTGAAAACCCCCGGGGCTAAGAGAAATTAGGCTGATTTGATTTGATGAAGTAGAGATCTTTAATTTGCTGAAGAAAAAAGGCGCCCAATCAGCGAAATTCCGGAGTTGTACGGGGCAGTTTGACGTTCTGATTTGACTGGCTGAATTGTGGGGATCATGGCTATTTGTGGCTAGAAGGGTTTGGCCTAATGTTGAGTGTGCAAGGAGCTAGAGCTTCTCCACCCGCCGCTGGGGGTATAGAGGTGAGTTGAAAAAAGAGGGAAATTTTATAATTAGCTAACTAATCCTAATTAGCAAAATGATTAGCAAGATAATGGGCTCACAAAATGATGGATTCTAGGCTTGGCTCTGATACCATGTTGAAATTAGAGCAATGTGATGAGCTATGGTGGATCAAATACTAGAATCAACATCATTAACAAAGTGATTAGATGATGATTAAGATGTGATTAGTGAGTAATTAACTAATAGCTTAATGTAGGCATGGATAATCAAAAACCAATAAATTCTCATTAGGCCAATGCCTCAATTTATAGAGTTTACATCCAAGCATCAAATCCCATTGACTTCTCCTTGATTCACTCCACCTCTTTTGCTTGATTCTCTCCACCTCTTCACTTTTCCCAGAATATCTCCACACTTCCTAAATCTTCTCATGCTACCCTTTATTCTCTCCCAGTAGATTCTTCAAGAGGTCATTTACGTGCGTATAGCACCTAAGCTAATTAGGAAAAACGGACACCCATTTGATTCAACGAAGAGTACGCCAAGCCTCTTGAGGCTATAAACAGGCTATGGGAAAGTATAAAAAGAAAAAAAATGTGATTGCTCATTAAGGAGCATTTAGGCACTCTGACATGGCCACGATAGAGGGATTGCCAGGGATCACACAAGGACTCAACCACCCAATGGCTGACATCTTCGAGCCATTAAGATCTATGCCACCAATTCACCTCCCCATGCCATTGGCCATGCCTATAACAATCTTGTCATCGGCGGGTTTTACACCCCCTATCACTTCGATTCAACCACACTTTGGTCCTTTGTCTAACATTTTTGAAAATCCTATAAGTACCAACCCTTTCCTGGATGCCCACACCTTGGACACACTAACTAGTCTACGAAGGGGGGTGGTGGCCCAAGGACTCACTAAGTCTCTTCCAACAAGAGCACTCACATACGGCCTCAATGATTCATACAAAAATACGAGCGTACAAATTTCCAAAATTATGGACAAATATGACAGAACAACCAACCCTGTTCAATTCATTCAAATGTTTGAACAGATATATGAAGCCTTTGGAAATCCCAATTGCCCCACTAAGGTACATGCATTGAACTTATGCTTATTAGAGGGAAAAGCTAGTCGTCGATGTTCATCGCATGCCGGCAATCAAGACCAACTTCAAAACCTTGAAATTAGTCTTTATACATGTCTTTTCCAGACAAGGTGATCAATGGAGTGCAGTAACAGAACTCTATTCAATTGACCGTCAACCAAATGAATCCATTAGAGACTTTATCCTCCTTCGGATAAAACTCTTGGACTCATGTTGTGAGTCCTGGGAAAAATCAAACGACGTTCAATTTAGGAGATGTTT
Organism: Cibotium barometz; assembly: GCF_041138505.1. Classification (NCBI taxonomy): domain Eukaryota; kingdom Viridiplantae; phylum Streptophyta; class Polypodiopsida; order Cyatheales; family Cibotiaceae; genus Cibotium; species Cibotium barometz. The sequence continues at coordinate 48,102,501 of NC_141088.1, forward strand.
CATGATGGGCTTGAAGAATAACAGCTTACACAACTTAATCATTGTTTCCAATCCGGAAACATTCGATCAATGTTGTAAAGAAGCAATACGTTTACATAACATGCTAGAAGATGATCATGCTAGAAGATGATCATGCTACGAGAGGTGTTCCTCATCTAAACCAAGTGAAGAAATGGAAAAAGAAAGATCGATCTTGGAATTGACATTCCGAGATTTTTATGCAGCCTTGCTTAAAACATTAAAGCAAACATCTATAAGACAGGATGAAAACCTTCAAAACCAAACATCCTGAATGCCTTAATAGTGAGAAGCAAAATGCCTTGTGTTGAATGCAATCAAACGACCATCCCAATCCTCATTGTGCATACAAGGCACCTGTTCTTCTATACTGCATATATTGTAAAACCTTTGACCATGATACTAAAAAGTGTCCCACCTTATCTACGATGGACTCAAAACCTCCCGTGCACCAAACAGAAATAGTCCAAAGGGTAAACACTGCTCAGGGAGCAGTTAATCGGACACTTCAGTGTTTCTAATGTCATGGACCTCACAAGGTGGCAGACTGCATAGTTTGGAATACTTCCATGCCCATAGTCTCTGACATCTTGTGACCAATGTGTGGATATGGCATTGATCACATATTCCAAGATCGCCCAAGACGACTTGCTTCAATGCAACTTGTCTCACAAAATATAACTCTTAACATCTGAAGTGTACAAAATGAGCAATTGTCCACAGTGTCCTTGAATGTGCTTACATGCTTACAAGCCAAGGCACGACAAACAGTCAAAAAGAATGCAAAAGACAATACCCCAGGGGAGGAAGCTCGACCCGTATACATTGCTAAGGACTTAACTTCAGTTGAAGAAGATGAGCTCATCGCTCTCCTTAAGGAATTTAAGGACTCTTTCACTTGGAATTACAAGGAAATGATATAGCATACGATTCCAATCATGGAAGGGTCAAGGCCAACTAGGCAAAAATCATACCAGATGAATCCTAAGTATGCGACAATTGTAAAGGAGGAAATAGACAAGCTCATTGCTGCAGATTTCATCTATGAAATCGAACATACGGATTGGTTATCCACCAATCATAATAGTGCCAAAAAAGAATGGAAAACTTACGGTATGTGTTGATCTTAAAAAGGTCAACGCAGCTATTAGGAAAGACCATTATCCATTGCCATATATAGAACATGTTTTGGAAAGAGTGGCTAGGGAAGAAGCAGCTTCTTGGATGGATTCTCCGGTTACAATAAGGTGTCCATAGCACCAGAGGACCAGTATAAGACAACTTTCAATACAATGTGGGGGACATTTGCATACAAGGTTATGCCCTTCGGCCTCACCACAGCCTTCAAGGACTACTTATAGAAGTGGTTGGAGGTATTCATTGACGATCTGTGTGTGCACTCTCAATATAGGCAGACCATCTGGCCTGCTTAAGGAAAGTGTTCGAGCAATGTCAATTATATCGTATATCCCTGAACCCTTTAAAGTGTCAGTTTTGGGTCAAACATGGTGTGATATTGGGACACATTGTCTCAAACAATGGTATATCCATGGATGATAGCAAGGTCAAGCTCATATTGGAGCTGCCCACCGCCCACCAATTACAAGGGTGTGCAAAGATTTATGGGCCATGTAGGGTATTATTGCCGCTTCATAATTTTCTATGCTGAAATAGCCAGACCATTATACAAGCTCCTCATTGTCTTTGAATCGACTAAGGAATGCCAAGAAGCATATGATCGACTAAAGCAAGCATTGGCTAGCGCGCCAATTTTACGACCCTCCAATTGGGATCTCATATATTACCTGCATATGCATGCATCAAATTTTGCTATTGGTTGTGTACTAGCCTAGCCTGGTGAGTTCAAATTGGACTATCCAGTTTGCTTTGCTAGTCGTCAGTTAAATGATGCAGAGGTAAACTACACCACCATAGAGAGGGAAGGATTGGCCATGGTTTATGCCGTCAAGAAATATCGACATTATCTCTTGGCCAACAAATTCATATTCTTCGTAGACCATCAAGCCTTATAATACCTGGTTGCTATTATTATTGGAATTCGACTTTACAGTCACGAGATAAGAAAAGGAACATAGCATGTGTTAGCCGATAATATGTCAAGAATTCCAAATGGGAAACCAGCAACAACTGGTGTTGATGATGATCTCCCTGATGCTTGTTTGTTCAAGTTGGACATGGTACCCGAATGGAGTGAGGAAATCTCCGATTATCTAGCTTATGGTTTTTCGCAAGAAATTCCTTTGAACAAAGATAAAATGCGGGAGCTTATCAAGCTTGTCGCACCTTATCAACTGATTGCAGGAGAACTATATAAGCTAGGAAAAGATAATGTGCTAAGAAGATTCGTTAGAGAAGATGATTTTGTCACAATATTGGATGAAGCTCATTCAGGGATAGCAGGGGCCGGCATTTTGCTGGAGAGATCACAGCTTGAAAAGTACTTTAAAAGCAGGACTATGGTGGCTTATGTTATTCGGAAACACCATAGAATTTGTCAAGAGGTGCGAAGAATGTCAATGTTTCGCTATCCCACAGCAAAAGGACAAGATGCTGCTCACCCCTATTATTGTAAGACAACCATTTGAGAAATGGGGAGTAGATTTTGTTGAACCTATTAGTCCAGCAGCACAGTCATCCTCCCAAGCCTGATACGTGATCGTGGCCATGGACTATTTCACAAAATTGGCAGAAGCTAGAGCCTCAAAGAGAGCTGATGCACGAACGACATCAAAATTCTTATACGAGCAAATTATGTTGAGGTTCGATTGGCCATTAGAATTAGTTAGTGATCGTGGCTCACATTTTAAAAATGAGGTTATTGATCATTTACTTGCAGGATTCTTAGTGGTCCATCGAAAATCATCACCTTATTATCCATAGGCCAATGGTCAAGTAGAGAAAACAAACAAAATTTGGTGTACTATCTTTGAAAAGATACATGGGAGAAGAGAGCTTGAGCTCTTGCAAGCACACACACACACACTCACAAAACCCTAAAAAAGAGCGCACAAGGTGAGAGGCTGAAAATCTTCTTCTTTACTCAACACTCAACACTCAACACACCATATACAAAGATAAGAGTACACACAATATGAAAGATACTCAACCAAATACATACTAGGGTTCTCTATAGTATGAACCCAACTAAATGAGCTGGCGCTATAACTATGCCAGTCTCTAGAATGGCTGTCACACAGCCTGTCATCCCACTGGCCACATATCACCCATGATCTCACCAACCATGCCAGTGGTGTAAGTGTGGGGCCTATCCCCCAGGCGGGTCATCAGTGTCCACCGCCTCACTAGATGAGCTCGATATCTCAACACTCCCCCTCGAGCTCAACTCCATCTCATGTACACCAAGCAAAGCCCTGAATCTGCCGAGCTTCTCTGTACCCAATGCTTTGGTGAAGATGTCAGCGACCTGATCCTATGTGCTGACATAAACAAGGTCAACGTCTCCTGCCAAGACCTTCTCTCTGACAAAATGGTAGTGGATCTCTATATGCTTCATACGAGCATGAAAAACTGGGTTCCTGGCCAACTGTATACTGCTAATGTTGTCACAGAAAATGACAACTTGTCTATCCACTGATAGACCCAAATCTGCAAGTAGCTTTCTCAACCAAGTTACCTTACATGCTGCCATAGAAGCACCTTTGTACTCGGCCTCTGTACTTGATAGAGCAACCGTAGGCTGCTTCTTGCTGCTCTCCAAGTCACAGCAGCACTCCCCAAAGAAAACATGAAGCCACTAGTAGATCTTCTATCTGAGATACTACACCAGCGTAATCAGCATCTGTGTACCCATGTACACATATCTCTGTCCTAGTTTCATAAAATAGTCCACAATGCAAAGTAGACCTCACATACCTCAGTATGCATCTCAATGCATCCAAATGCGACTTTTGAGAAACCTGCATAAACTGACTCACCAACCCAACAGCATAACTCAAATCTGGCTTGGTGATCATCATGTAGATCAATCTTCGTACTATGCGCCTATACATAGTAGGATCCTCCAAAATCTCTCCTGAATCTGCACTCAACTTGCCATTCTGATCCAATGCACTGAGATAGGCTTACAACCTATCATACCATACTTAGATAACATGTCCAAGCCATATTGTCTCTCCAGTAATACAATACCAGTGGTGACCTAGTCACCTCAATGCCCAAGAAATATCTGAGCTCCCCCAGGTCCTTCATCTCAAACTTCTGTCGAAGTAAGATCTTTACATCAAAGATCTCTGCATCATGGTCTCTCATAATGATCGTCATCTACATAGATGACTTGATCTACATAGATGACAACAAGCACAACCCCTCTATGATTGTGTCTACATAGATGACAACAAGCACAACCCCTCTATGACCGTGCTTGTTGTCATCTACATAGATGATAACAAGCACAACCCCTCTATGACTATGTCTCACATACAGCAAGAAATCTGCATTGGCTACATGAAAGCCAATAGTGACAAGATATTCAAAAATCTTTTCAGACCATACTCTTGGTGCTTGTTTTAAGCCATACAAGGCTTTCTTCAACCTGCAAACATGCTCGGGGTGACTCACATCCTCATAACCAGGTGGCTGCAACATATACACCTCTTCCTGTAAATCCCCATGCAAAAAAACATTCTTTACATCCATCTGATGTAAAGACCATTTCTTTGACGCAGCCAGTGCTATCACAACTCTCACTGTTGTCATCTTGGCAACTGGGCTAAAAGTTTCCTCATAATCAGTGCCATATGTCTGTGCATATCCTTTGGCTACCAATCTAGCCTTGTACCTACTTATGCTTCCATCACTGTTATGTTTTACTTTGTACACCCACTTGCATCCAATGGCTTTCTTGCCTTTAGGCAATTGCACTAAATCCCAAGTCTCATTTCCGTATAGTGCATCCATCTCCTCATCCATAGCTTTCTCCCAACACACATTTCCAACAGCCTCATCAATGCATGTGGGCTCTACAACCTGCACAACCTTTGCCATGTATGCATAGTGATGTGCCACATAACCATCATAGGTAAACCTCTGCTGCACAGGATTCTTCACTCTCCCAGATCTTTGCAGCTTTGCATTCATGGCTTCCATAGCCTTCTTTACACCAGGTGTTCTCATAGCTGGTATCCCAAGCTCCTCATCTCAAGACTCATCTCTGAGCCACTAGACTTTCCACCCATCAACATGAGAATGCCCTGCAGAAATGTCAGGCATACTAAGGGGCTCAACCACTTTCTCTTTTCCTTTACGTGATGTACTAATCACACTTGCAGGACTGGTATTATGATGCAGCCTGCCACTCCATGGTCTATCAACTGAACCACTAGATGAGGACTCTCCTGGTCCACTCAAAGACTGTGATTGCTGACTTGTATTCTGTGCAGCCACATTTCCACTCACATCAGTCCCAACAACTTCTTTTTCAGTAGCATACCAGCTGCTCATCTCATCAAAGACAACATCCCTGCTTACCCTCAACTTACGTGTATAGCAGGGTTATAACACCTGTATCCCTTTTGCTCAAGGGAGTATCCAATAAACACACATTTTTCTGCTTTTGGATCCAGCTTAGTTCTCAGCTCATCTGGCACATGCACATATGCAATACATCCAAAGACTTTCAGATGAGACAAATCAGGTTTTCTGCCAGTAAACCTCTCCTCTGGAGTTACATCATGTATGGCTACAGTTGGAGTCCTGTTCATGATGTAAACTACTATAGAAACAGCCTCAGCCCAATAGCTATGTGGCATATTCTTCTCTTCCATCTCAATGCTCGCGTAATCTCAGCAATGTGCCTATTTTTCCGCTCAGCAAAACTCTATTTTGCTGCGGAGTGTACCTGCATGTAAACTATCTCCAAATACCACTCTTCTTCAAAAAATTCAGAGAACTCATTGGAGAAGTACTCTCCCCCTCCATCTGACCTTAGGCACTTTACATATTTCACTGATTGCTTTTCAACCATAACTCTGAAATTCTTAAAATGAGTGAACACCTCACTCTTCTCCTTCATGAAGTATACCCACACTTTCCTTGTGTGGTCACCAATAAATGTCACATAATACCTGCAGCCTCCCATAGACATAGTCTTCGTAGGACCCCATACATTTGAATGCACAACATCTAGTGCATTTCTACTCACATTTCTGTTACGTGGAAATACATGCTTTGTTTGCTTTCCAAATTGGCATGCTTCACATATTCTATGCATACCTTCAACTTTAAACTTTGGTAGCCCTGTCACAATTCCTTTAATCTGCATAGACTTCATTCTCTGCACATTCACATGTCCAATTCTTTTATGCCAAATGTCTATGTCTGCAACAATTCTTGAACCATTTGCAAACATCGCAGCACTCACCTCAGGCATGTTTACATTTCTCAATGTAAACATTTTGCCCACTCTGTTGCCTTTTGCAACCAACCTGTACTTGTCTTTAAAGTCTTCAACATAACAACCATCAGGGTTAAACCGAACCTGCAAACCCTGCTCAATCATCTGGCCAACTGAAACCAAATTCTTTGTTATGTTCGGAATATGAAGTATATCTACAAGATACTTCACTTTGCCATCCTGCATAGACAATGGCACATCTCCAACATGGGCAATTGGATGAGCAGTGTCATCCCGTGTTTCCACAAAACCTGGTCTTTCAAGGTTTTTCATCTCCTTGAACCACTCCCCATGACTTGTCATGTGGTTCGAAGCACCTAAATCAACGTACCATACATCATCTTTATGTGCTGCTTCAACATTTTCAAACATGGCATTCACGACATGCTGCATAAAAAACAACCTTTCATTATCCTCATTGTTTCTGCTTGAGGATGCATAGTTATTTTGCTACAATTTTCCATTTTGCATGTCAGCCCGCATCTTATAACAATCTGCCTGCACATGTCCAGGCTTACCACAATAAAAGCATCCACGTGTATCATTATGCTACCTTTGCCAATTTCAACAACCTCTTTGACTCCCCTTGCCTCTGAATTGGCCTCTTCCACCTGCGTGTTGTTGTTGTTGTTGTAAATTCTGGGTGTGTTGTTGTAAATTCTGGGACTGTTGTTGTTGTTGCTACTAGCCATAATTGTGATTACCTGTTCGGCCACCTCCTTGACCGCGTCCACGGCCTCCTCTATCTCATCCTCTTCCTGAACTTGTGTAGAAGGCCTGTTGCTCTGAAAAGAACTGTTTTTGTTTTGTGAAGACTGTTGGTCTTCACCCAAGATCTTCTCTTCTATAATCAACATAGACACCAAATCTGTGAAATTGGAAATGTTTTCCCGAGTCTGAATAGACGTCTTGAACGCCTTGCATTGTGGCCCGAGACCACATAGACAGACTTCCACCTTATCATCATCATCTACTGAAACACCAATAGATGCAAGGGATTCCACAATACCCTTTATCTTCAATGCATAGTCATTCACAGACATACTCTTTTTCTCCACAGTATGAAGTTCATTCTTCAACTGTATCTTTTGTGCCTTGGTATTTGTTTCATAGAGTTTTACCAAGGTGTCCCACGCCTCCTTGGGGGACTTGGCATCTTGAATGTGCCCAATCATGGTGTCCTGTATACTGATAGAGAGCCAATACATAACTTTTCTGGCTCCTTGGTTCCAATCCTTGAACTCTTTCACATCTGCAGAGCAGTCGGATTGATCTTCGGTACCTCCGGTGCCTCTTCATGCTCACCTTCTATGTAGTCCCAATAACCCTTTCCCATCAGGAAACTTGTCAACCTGAACCTCCAAGCATGGAAGTTGTTCTTATCAAGTTTCTTAGCAACAATCTGGTTTATGCCATCATTTGACATCTTGCCAGAAACAGCACTCTGGTTTGTCCTACACAAACTGTTGTATTTTCTATAGCGGTACGGTACTACACTCAAATGTCACAACCAGTGACCTCAATGTGCATACATACACCCAATGGCAACTGTTGACCTCCTTGCAGCACACACAGTGTCTGCAAACCAATCTGTCTTCTTGCAGTTCTTAAAACAGAGTTCTGTAGAGAATCAATGACTTACCCATAGTGCTCGAAATCGCCTGCTTTCTAAAAAACGGAGGTCGTAACGCGCCCGAAACGCGTTTTTGGCTTAAAAATGTTGTCCGATAGGACGGTATAGTTGCCCTTTAGCTTTAGTCCCGCGAAAGAAAGCTCCTCAATCAGAGATAGTTTGCCGGTGCCTCCCGTAGAGCTCCCGACAAGGGTGTAGTCGCCAACACAAACAGGGAAGAGTAGTTGAAGCTCTTACCCTCGCGCTTCCTGTGCTTCTCTTGCTTGTAGCTCAGTAGAACAAGCTAAGGAGCAGCTTCAGAAAGAGGTAACCCACACGGTTAAGCTCACTACACTTCATGCCCAGTAAATACAGGAGCTCCAAACCAATGCCAAGTCCAAAGAAGAAGACTTACAAAGCTAAATCCAGTAGCTAACCTCACAGTTACTAAAGGCAGCGGAGGAGAGGTCAACTCATTTACAGCAAGAGCGGAAACAAACAAACAAGGCCCATGCAGAAAAGACTAGAACACTTAACGACACAATAAGTGCAAGCCCAAAGGCTAGTTGCCCAAAGGCTTCAACAAATCATCGACGCTTAAGAATGGGAGGCAACAGCTAGGTGTGCCCAAGAGGACACAACCAAAAGATTCGAGGAATTAGATGCTGCAAGGATGGTCCGAGAAACGGCAATTTCAAACCTCCTTAGCAACACTGACTCCCGCCTACAAGAGTTAGAGCATCGGCTGGCAGTCCAAGATAGAAGTCAGTGTGGCCGGAGCCTAATGCGATGATCTTCGCCTCCTCCTTGAGCGTGCCTCCGTGTTGGCTCAGCTCTGCCAGTAACTCCTCGGGCCTCTCCTCAAACTCTCACCTTGTTTTTTCCTACGCTAACACTCTCTCTACTTCAGTATGACATAAATCTATATGAAGATATAGGCTTAGGAGAACTAACCCTAATTAAACAAAATATTGGAAGAGATGCTGACCCTACCATAATAATGGGAGTTTTTCGGACTTAGTATTAACAAATCCACAAGACATCTTCTTTTACCCTTTACATCCTATAGTGCTAAACCTTAGTAGTTGGTGTCGCATCCTCCAAAATTCAAAAATTCTGGGCAATAGTGTTGAAAAATTAGACCTGTTTGTCCCAGATGACATTCTTGAGATGCCGGCCAACTATGAGGTAGTAGCACATAGATGTAGATAAGAGTACGTGGCCCGCACCTTTTGAATCGAATTGAAGGGTGGCCCACTTGGGTAAAGTGGCACAAATCGATTAAAGCAAAGATCGAAAACATTGTGGATATAGGATTTTGGAGATCCCACTCAGCATTCCGACGCATACTCAGAAAGATCTAGTCCAGAAGAAATTTCTATCGACATGAGTTCAGTGACTAGGTCTTTAGACCTCGCGGTAACAGGTTCTGCGTGACAGAACCTACATTAGGAAGGGGGGATGCTAATCCCATTTTGGATTAACAAACATGATCCTACGATTGAGGACATTAATAAGTGTCATGAAACGGCACTATAAAAGTTGTACATTATGAGATATTGGCCACCCAAGGCCTAGTTAAGTAAGTTTTGGGCACCCAAGTGTGAATAAGGGCCAAATGTATATAAGGCATTTTCTCATAATGAAAAGACAATCTCCTTTGTGCTATAGAGAGCTCTTCCTTGTGTCTTGAGAGAGATTGAGAGAGAGAGAGAGAGAGAGAATTCTAGCATTGTTCCTCTTCTATGCTTGTATGATTCATGCTTATGTGGGGGAGTGATTGCCTTATGCGATGGTGCGAGTGACTCTACGATGACAGTGTGGAGGTGGAGCTTGGAGGTTAGAGCTTAACAAGAAAGCTTGGATGCCTCAAGGGACTCAAGTTTGAAGCACTGGTAAGTGCCCTACGACAGTTGTGATCTATTGCTCATCCTTTAGGTGAATGCATTGAGTTCCCTCTTGGAGGTGTAGTAGCCAATAACACCTTCAAGCCCAACTGATTTTTATTGGAAAAATGCATCGATTAATCAATTTTATAACAAACTTCAAAATTTTGAATCTTTAAATTCAAGGCTAGGCAAAATTATAACCGTTTTTTCTCAATTTGAGTTGTGAAAATTACACTAAAGAACAGTTTTTTTCTAACACTGCCTGCGACAACTTCTCTTACCCTCATCAAATTCTTGCAAAGGATGAAATCTGCAAGCAAGAAGATTATTTGATTAACTTTCAATAAATAGGATTGTTTTCCTGCAATTGTGTCAAAACTATCACTTCTCACTTACTGCATTGCTGACAGAATCATTGTAATGTTGGAGCAGAGGCCTAGTTGCCCAAGCCCAGAGCATGTAGGCTGTAGAGTCACATACTGTTGCACCCGAGGGGAATGCATGCACCGTGAATTATTTGATTAAGAATCTACTTGTTGTGGGTGGCTAGCCAATCTCCTATGGTAGTTCCTAGTTCCAACCACACGAGAGAAGAGACTCCCCCACATGACTATTTTCCATTATAATTTATGAGTTTTGAAATATTATTTAATATATATTTTCCAAAGTGATAATACTTATTTCTAGGTACTAGGTACTTACTATTTGTTAGTAGTTAAAACTTATGTTACTATTTGCTTACTCTAGGGCGGCCTAGGCTGTAATATTTGAGATATATAGTCAAGTATGATGATTAGTTGAATAAAATTTTGAAACTTATATTCAAACAAATTATTTAATATGTATTAATTAAATGCCATGTTAGTGGTATTCAATTAATACAACCTTAGAAGATGATTTTCTCCCACCCCTCCCTCTCCTCCTTCTCTCTCTCCCTCCCTCTACTCGTTGAGTGAGCCCTTTCAGGATTTTTACAGAGAATTGTGGACCTTAAATAGAAAGGGTATGGGTGAATGCATGCAAATAGAAACAATATAGGGGTCATCATTTTATTGCCTTAAATAGATAGGATTGTAAATAGAAAATATATGGGTGAATGTATGTAAATAGAAACTATATTGGGGTCATCATTTTATTGCCTTAAATAGAGAGGATATTAATTTCATTGAATTTTTCAAGCATTAATCATTACATACTAAAATGAAACCTTAGAAAACCACTCTTATTCTTGAAAATCTCACATAATATATTTAATGGTGGATTGGCCACACCAACTAGTGGAGATTAGTTGTTGGTGTTAGTCCAACTTGCCCGAGATGTGCAGGAGCTTCAGAGACAGTTTATTACTACCTATGGGAATGCAAGGAAGCACATAGGATTTGGACTATGATAGCAGACCTATTTGGCAGGATTAGTAAGGATGCCTACATATCTTTTGGTGCTATCATTTGGTTTACTTAGTCGGGCCCCTAGCTTAGGTATGAGGGGGATGACAGGAGTCACGTCATTTTGATAAGGCAAGGAGTTGCTCTCTGTGGGGTTACCTTTAAGATTTGACAGATTTTAGATACACCCCGTCGGCATAGAGATTGGATATTGCATGGGAGATTATTGCTAGTATTACCAGAGACCTTCGAGGGCAGTAGAGAGAAAGCGTGGTCAGTTTATGAGAGTGGGATCATGGTCTATTCTTCATAGAGAAAGCGCGGTCAGTTTATGAGAGTGGGATCATGGTCTATTCTTCATTTTCACTCATATGGGATCTTGTTGGCAACACAAGGCACCCTACTGGTTGAGATCTCCACCTAGTTTGGTTTGAAATCTCCCTTTTGGATATTTTCTCATACTTAATAGAAGTCTCTTCTCCGGCAAAAAAAGGGGGGAAAAAAAAGAAATGCAAAAAATAATTTGGTGCCAATATATTATATTATATTAATTTATTTTGAGAATAAACATAGACAATTTAATTTAATTTTGACAATCAACAAGAGACAACATAGACAATCAAAAAGGGCCTAGGCTCCTATCTTTCTATATATAATAGGGCTTCTTTCCCCCTGCCACGTGTTGCATTTTTTGACAATCTAATTTAATTTTGACAATCAACAAGAGACAACATAGACAATCAAAAAGGGCCTAGGCTCCTATCTTTCTATATATAATAGGGCTTCTTTCCCCCTGCCACCACGTGTTGCATTTTTTTGAGTTCACCCCATGCAACCGCCGCCTCTCCCTCTCTCCAGTTGAGTTTTATGGCTGGGCTGTCAGACCCCATGCAACCACCGCCTCGCTCCTTATGGCCTGGGCGTCTCTGACGTGCTTGGGTGTCTCTGACGTTGAGGTGGAGTGCACAGGTTCCTACCCGCCTCCCTCCAAGCGAGGTTTATGGTGGTTTGTTGCCGTCGCCTTTTGCGCCACCCTCGCTCCAGACTACAGATGTGGACGGACGTGGACTCTTCAGCTCATTGCCACCACCCTCCCTCCAGTGTTGTGTGCAATAGATTTCCTTGCGTTAACTCTTCTGGTTTGTTTCTTGGCTCTCTTTGGCGCGTCTCTCTTTCTCTCACTCTCTCTCTCTCACAGGCGATGGCTATGGAGGTGGTTGAGGTGTGCTTCTCTTTCTTTTTTGCATGGCGTTGTGTGCCTCTCTCTCTCTCTCTCTCTCTCTCTCTCTCTCTCTCTCTCTCTCTCTCTCTCTCTCTCTCTCTCTCTCTCTCTCTCTCTCTCTCTCTCTCTCTCTCTAAGTGGTTTTTTGGGTGGTTTTGTAAGCGACCGTTTGTGTAAGCAACCGGCGGAGAGAGAAGCTTACCTATGCCTGAGTAAGCAGCCGGGGGAAAGAGAAGCTTACCTACGCTCGAGTATGCAGCCGGCTTTCCTTGTTTTTTTTTTTTGCATGGCGTTGCCACGTTCTGTTCTCTCCAATGCATGGGGTTAGTAAAAGTTTTTCTTTAATGTTTAAAAAAGATTGTTTCCTTAGTTTTTTTTCTACATAGCGTTGCCCGCGTTTTGTTCTCTCCAACGCATGGTGTTAATAAAAAGATTAAAAATGTTTAAAAAATATTGTTTGTGTTGATTGGGGGTGTATGTGTGTGTGTGTGTGTGTGTGTGTGTGTGTGTGTGTGTGTGTGTGTGAGAGAGAGAGAGAGAGAGAGAGAGAGAGAGAGAGAGAGAGTGAAAGTATTTAAAAGTTTTTAGAAAATGTTTTTTAAATTTGAGAGAGAGAGAGAGAGAGTGTTATAGCATGTGTGTGTGTGTGTGTGTGTGTGTGAAAGAGAGAGAGAAGGTGTGAGAGAGAGAGAGTGAGAGTATCATGTGTGTGTGTGTGTGTGTGTGTGTGTTTGAGAGAGAAGAAGAAGAAGAAGAAGAAGAAGTATCATGTGTGTGTGTGTGTGTGTGTTTGAGAGAGAGAGAGTGAGAGTATCATGTGTGTGTGTGTGTGTGTGTGTGTGTGTTTGAGAGAGAAGAAGAAGAAGAAGAAGAAGAATATATTATCGTCCTCGAGATGCCGAAAAAAACGGCCCATGGGACCCCCACGAAGTAAGTACAAAAGCTGTAAACAAAGCCTCCTCCTTTCATGGGAGGGAACTAGTGTGTGGCCAATTGCGTTACAAGGTAG